>NW_027316278.1:20508750-20920437 GCF_026437365.1 Eucyclogobius newberryi
CGTGGTTCTGACTAATACCGGACTATTTTAAAATGACAGAGCAAAAATAGGTGCTGCATTATAGGGCCAATGGCATCAGTCAAACACGCCACCTACAAAGTGTTCCTATGACAAGTTACTTGCACTTTCTCGAATAAGAATGTTTTATTGTCCACTCAAAAGTTTTTAACCACTGTGACCCATCATGAGGCTATTAAACTAGGCTGCAGGTCATAATGGAATCTTCACACAAATAAGATTAATGTTCATCGTCACAAGATTCACAAAGAACATAGGAGACTAAATAACATATGCAGTCTAAAAAAGTATAAATAGGAGAGAAGGTGACACTCCTCTGACATGGGCACAACTTTGAACAACACATAAGTTTGAACCAGAGTAAGCACAATGACGGCAAATAGTTATTATCTGGGTGGAAAAAAAAGACAAAAATACTCAAAATCCAAGTGTTTCTGAAATTGCAACACTGCTAATTTTATCAAGTTCAAATTGATTTAATTTCATATTGTGATGAATCGCAGCCACTGTATGACATACATACTATGGATTATAGAGGTATAGTGGGCATTCAGTCAAGCTGTTTCTTCTGTCTGTCTGCTTCCTGGTTAATTAGCCGTCAACGTAATAACACACAAGAGTCAGCGCTTCAAGCATTGATTTACGGCAGCGGGCAGTGAAAAGCATTGCAACGCCTGGAAGCCGGACTCAGACCAAGCGCGAGAACGAGATAGTGAAAGTTGTTATTAATGAGGTCGCTATAATGTGAAATAATGTGCGAGTGCACAACAGTCTTTAAAGGTTAGACTGTTGCCAGAGAAGAAGAAAGGGGAAATCTTTAAAGGTCAGCCTGCATGCTCTGCCTGAGCCTGTTGAGTGTTTATTACTGTGCTCTATTGATTTAGTGATAATGATGACTAGGGTAAAAATTATGCTGATTATAACTTCATAAACTAAGCGAAACCTCACATGAGGACTTGATTACGACATTAAAGTCCCATATTTCATATACAGTTTTTATAATATGGTGTGGGTAAACTACTTTTTTTTCATAGTTTCATATTTTAAGTATAGCAAACTTATTACTTTTGCCCATCTACCTGATTAAAATCAGACTTACAAGAGTTTTGCAGAAGTATTCTGGACAGGTGACAGTCTCTGAACAGCAGTATCCGGAGAAGCATCTTGGGATCATTTCCAGGGTCAGAAGTCAGCAACCTTAACTGACATGTAGAGGCTGCCTGGTCCTTGAGGCCTTCACTGAGAAAAAACAAGAATAACAAAGTTGACAGTTGTGCAGTGTCAGGTGAGCGTACACATGGCAGTCAAGTTTGCAAAATACAACAATAGATCTTTTTGTTCAGGATCTAAGGATTCTAAGGCTAAGCTAAAATAAAATGACTTTGCTATATCGAGTCAGATCTTATCCAAATCTATTACACAACATAGGAACCACCATGACAGGATCGGCTCTAATCTTGGCCAGCTAAAAGCAAATTAACATTTGGGAAACAGCCAAATACATGAATATACAGCAGTGCCCCCCGCTACATCTTTTGTATAACCAAGAGGCTGGAGCCAGCTGTGGGTAATGAGCCGTGTCCTTGCTGTGTGCTCTTGTAAGTGTGTGCACACAGGCTTTAGTGGTTATGTATGAGAGCAAGTGTGAACACATGCTGATAAGCAACGGCCTGCATTTTACTTTTTACATCTCTATAAATTCTAATGACATGAAAAAGCAGGGTTTGTCCAATGTCTAATGGTTAAAAAGGGGCAGTGTGTCCAGATATTAACCATTCTATTGGAGCCAGAAAGCTGTGGAACCCTGCTGCTTGACTGAGAAAACTAGGCCTAAATCTGACAGTGCAATTTATGATGTCACTGGGACTGCAAATCCCCAAGAAATCCTCTTTTAACAGCCCTGATAAATCTATCCAGCTACAGCACAGGGTCAGCTTACAGAAACACACAGATGTATTTGGTATGTACACATTCTGTGATCTGTCCTTTTCCTCTGTATCTACTGCATTGTATCAGTGAAATTCCCCCATGTGTGGACAATAAAGGATTATCTTATCTTATCTTATTCAAAGTCAAAGAGAACGTTTAAAGTAGATGTATAAGCATAGGTCTCAGATCATAATCACTTATATATACTGGTAATTTGTTGATGTTTCTCTATTTTATTCCATTACAAAAACAATGGTGTAAAGTGAATGGCTAGGTAACAGAAAACCATGTATCTGTCCCGCATTCTCTGGCTGGCCCCAGCATGCTGACACGAGGTGAGAGGGAAGAAATGAAGAGGTCATAAAAATAAACTTATTTAAGCAGTTCAACACTTAAAAGTTACAGAATGAGGGTTAGCCTGTGTGGGAGATGAGAGCACAGCTGAGTGAGAATGATTGTAGCTCAGTGGTCAAGCCTTTGGAGGTAACTGTGCACACATGTTAAACACAAATACTGTGAATCACGCATTTGTACAAGTAACGATCTGTTATGATCAAATGTTATGTCAGAATCATTTTGTTTCAAGTTTCCTGGTGAAATTTCATTAAAAAAAAAACTTTTAGCGTGGTGGTTCTACTTACTCAATGATTTGTTCCGTGAAGAGGTCAGGGTCAATGGCATTAAGCCATTGGACAACAGGGCTCTCAACAAGTTGTGTGGTAGGGCCTGGATTATTAACAAATGCTCTAGACAGATATAAATATGGGAGAGTGTAACATATCCCATGAAATGTGAAGTCAGTAATATATTGGTTAATGAACATTTTGTCTTAAATTCAAGAAAAAGCACTGACCTATACACAGAAGAGAGTGGTGACGTGACAATAGTGAGAACAGTGAGGAGTTGATTGCACAAACTGTGGATAGTATTTGGCCATTTGGAGGAATTCATTTTTGCATTAGTCCCCGATGAAGAAGTGATGTGCACCAAGCCTTCTGGAGTGTCACAAACACTCCACATCAGCTCTTCCACATAAAGCAGCACTGCAGTGATGTCACACCTAAAAGACAGTACAAAGTAAAGAAAATGTTGGCTTGAAAATAAAAAACAATTAATAAAAAGTACAGTTGAATTATTTGCTTGGATAATTCACTCGACTCAAAGGATTCATTCACATTCCCTCACGCAGTGTTCTGGTGTAGCCTGATGGAAGTGTAGCTGCTGACCAGGACCTACAACATACTGGTATAATCAAATTATTTTATTAATTCCATAAATATGTCATGTTTTTAAAAAAATATGCAATATTGAATGTTCATGTCTCCAGGCCTCGCTCAACGACTCTTCCGCTTCTTATTCCTACAATGAACAGGATGTTAAGATTTGATTGCTTTGTTTTCATTTCACCTACAAAACATTTGTGGCATCTTACCAACCATAAATAAATGTACAAATGGAAGTTGGAAAGGAACGTGTGCTCAGTTGCCATGATAAGTATTTAATTTATGCTTGTGCTTGTTCATTTAAACAAGATAACAATACCTAATCCGCTGGTGTCTCCTGTACGACGGCCGGGCCAGAGCATATCTTTGCAGCAGCAACTGTAAAGTCTCTGACAGCACATTCCCCAGCAGCTCCTTAGACAGCGCCGCAGGAAGGACAGGCCACAGATCACTGCGGAGCCCACACAGGAAGTAATACCACATCTGCACTGAGAAGGAACACCGCTCCCCCTGTAGATGAGAGGAAAGTGGAACACGGGAGGTTAGTCAGAGAGACAGATTATCATATGGACCTTGACAGAGAAACAACACTAAGAAAACTAAGGCGATATGATAAAAATAGTCAAAGAAAAAGAAGGGGGGAGGAAAGATAAAGTTAGGTCTGTCAACACTACTTCTTCTCAGTGGTCACGCCACCTGCACCCTGCACCTGGGTTTCTTCTCTCCAACTGGGAATTTACTTTAAAGTCCTGAAGAAGAGAATACATCATAACAGGCCTGGTCTATAACACAGATGTCTGCATGCACAAGTACAGAGAGAAAAGGGGAAAGACATAGAAAAAATAAGCAAAATGAAAGATAAGAGAATCTTCTACCGCAAAAGTGTGTATCATTGTGATTGTGATTTCTTGCTGCAACTTGAGAACTAAAAGATAATTAATTTTAGAAGTACACATCATTTTTATCCAATCAATCCAAAAAGTCCCCCCCTCAGAAAGTTTGATTTCATGAAGCTGACCATATACTAGGTGGTGTGGCCATCCTTTAAATGTGAATGATTATGACAATACAATTCTCATAACACTACATTTTCATATGGTGACATCCCAAGAAGCAATACAGGAAATGTTTACGCCACTACATGGACCAACATTTAGTCAAAAAGTGCAAGAAACACTGGAGACCACACAATAAAAAAAGTTGAACTCATCAGGCTTTTGCTCTTGCCTTCCTCTAGCCCCTCAAGTCAGTCATTTAAGGATTGGTGGCTGATTAGGAGCATGACCAAAATCAATGTCCGGGATTAGACCGCCGTTCTTTGCCTGTGGACTCACCAGAGCAAAGCCAGACACTGAGCTCAAACCAGAAACATACAAAAACAACAAGTGTGGTTTAAATTTAAATTGCAAGGTCAACTATAAAGGCTCTCCCTGTAGGAATAACAGACTGGCAATGACGAGGCAACAGGAAACGCATTCTGCAAAAGACTTGGAAGAGTTTATTTTACTTTATTGGTTTTTAGAAAGCCAAACTTTCTAAAGGCAATAGCCAGTGTCAGTGTGCATACTTGTCAAAAAACACATATTAGGGTTACTTATTATTATGATTATTTTTGTGCTAGAATAAAACATTTATGTAATGAGAAGGCGGAGTCAGGAAAAACCTTTGACATTAAACAAAAAATGTGTAAAGTACTGGTGATGCAAAGATGCTGTGACCATGAAATGACAAATATGATAGCATTACCAGATATCCAGTTGAGGAAGCCCCTGTGCTGTCGTCTTCTAACATAAATAGATAATGGTACTATACAGGACTGAAGTATAGACAGCTCTCATGGCAGCTCCAGTTCAGTGACACGTGCATTCATGTGTACAGTGCACATAGACGTGGCTGAATAAAAGCACACACCTGCACTCAGCAGGTCTGTCTGACACCACTGACCCAGAGCGAGAGAGAAGAACAAAGAGGGGAAAAGGCAAAAGCGAGGTACAGTAAAAAAGAGAGCGAAGGTTTAGATTGGTTTAAGGGCATAAAGGTAGGGGAGTTCCAGGGGCCCTATGCTGTTTCCAGACAGTCCCAGAGTAGAGTGCAGACTTCAGACAGCTGAATCCCAGGAGCCCCGGGGGCAGCATGGAAGCCACAGATGTTCTCAGGCAGCACAAAGAAGAAGGTTTTCTTAGAAAGAGGCAGAGTGGGAGGTGAAGGTGCATGGTGAAAAGCAGATGCGAGAAACCTCCAAAATCTATAGAGAGTTGCAGTTAACCCACGTGGCATTGAAATTCAACGTTGGAATGGAAAAGATTACAAATTAAATTAAGTAACTACTGAGACTGTTTCATGATTTTGCTCTTCCCACTACACAGTGGGTTTTGAATATAAACAAAGTGCTGTACCTCATCAAAGGGCTTGGGGTCATCCCAGTGGTAGCTCTCAGCATCCTGAAGAAGGCAAGTGGAGCAAACCTGGATGCCGTAGGTAGTGAGCTGTTCTCTTATTGTCTCTGCAACATCTTGGCACTTTTGAATAGGCAGCAAGGTCAGGGGTCTAGACACAGAGCAGGAAAACAGAGCATTCAATATTAAGAGCAAACTGAGAAATCTGCCAAAGATATATAAAATATTACATTAAAGACAAGAGCTGTAAGGGTCAAGTGTCTAGAAAAACACACAGATATAACCAATCAATAATGAATTTGACTCATCAAACAAGGACAATTCAAAATCAGTTGAAAGATGATTTGATATATTATCCATGAAGTCGTTCTGGTGAGAAAAAAACTTTCTAGAGGGAGGCAATAGTTAAACAGAGGCGCCGAGGGCTTAAAACCAAGAGAGCAGGGCTATAAGGTTTTATGACCAAAGAGCTGTTCTTCTCTAGAGCAAGTGTAGGTGGGGGTGCAGAGGGCCAGAGGTGGAACAACAGGGGCAGAGAGGGCACAAGAAATGCCTTTAGAGGGGATCTGTGCAGAGCAGAGGTTAATGGGAAGGATTATGAGGCATAAAAAGTCACCAAATGTAGACACAATATGGGTGTCATTATGACCTGCCAGTCATTTTTATGTCTTCCCCCATCAGCCGGATACTTGGTCTGCCATTTTAACACATTTTCTGCCACAGGGTAAAGCCCTTTATTTTAAAAGAAGTGAAGGGATAAAGAAGACTTAGAAAGGACTATAGAAGAAGTACAAGGCTTTAATATCAAACGTCTTCTGATAATTTTTACCTTTACACTACAGAAATCACTATCGACTACCAAGTCCCAGGTATTGCTGTGGTATCAAACATATACTTAACAATTGTTTTGGAGAATCTCAAATTATTCTTTCACTACTCTATGTTAAATTACATACATTTATCACATTTTATCTATTTGTTATTTGCTTTATTTATTTATATTTTGGCAGCCTTTGGTTTTGCCAAAAATTTGAAGGAGAAACGTTGACCTTGGAAATACACTTACACTTTGGCCACAGCAGTACTTGAATCCTTGAGTTTAGCGTGGTAGTGCTGCAGTTGCTGGTCCAGGTAAATGACAGTGGCCAACAGTGCAGGAAGGTTTTTCAGAGGGGCTGAGGCTGGTACCTCACTGGCTCGCTCTTGAACACGGTCCAGCATAGCAAATGATGCGGCACCACATGCTTCCACAAAAGTTATTCGAACCTCCAAGAGAGAGCTGTCCCTGCAGGCTGCTGCCAAGGGTAGTAACGCATTCAGCTCCTTCATGATGGCTCCGCAGAACTATGAGAGAAGAGATGATAACATCAATATCAAGAAACTCTGTCAGAAATCATGGGAGTAAGGGAGCTCATTAGGTGTAAATAATAAAACACTTTCTCATCAGAATGACAAAAGATTTGAGATCGAGCTGGATATTATGGAGGTTTTTCTCCTAACCTTGTGCAAGCTATTATAGCTGAAAGGCAAACATGAGAACAAATGTAGAATACAGATGTAGGCAGAAAAGACATGCTCGCCAATCCGCTGCTGAACATGCATAATGTGTATCAGGTCAAATAAAACCTTTACTTCAGAGGATACGTCAGCACTTGTCTAATTCCATAACAGCATGCGTCACGTTTGTCACATTGAAGCAGAAACAGTGCCTTTGCAGAGAGGTGGGAAGTCAAACGTGCCGAGAGGGAAGAAAAAGCAAGCAGGTCAAATAAAGGTGAGGAGAGAAAGGTGCAGGTCGTTTTATAAATTTGTAATAAAAATAGCACTTATTCTGTGCACTTCCAAGTAAGACGCATCGCTCATGTACACATACCGAAATAAGCCATGGTACAACATGTATGCATGTACATTTTCAGGAACTAAATTATGATATTGAATTATTGATATATTAATATTAATTTGACATGACACAATAAATCTTTACATATGGGGAAAGTCATAACTTATTCAAATGGTTCAAACTACATTATTTCCATGAGAAAGTTGTCATCTTTGCTCCCCAATTGCTACACCACAATCCTTTTTACACGCCAATATTGTCTGGTATCTTTTTACATTTCCCCTTCAACCTTTTAATGTTGAGTTATTGTTTGGATACTAATACAATCAATCAATGAAGCAGCATGTAGTGTCGTTGTCGAACAAACTTCTCCGTTACTGGACATAAACTGGGCACTCACTGAGACCTTCGACATTCTGTCAGATCAGGGCTCCAGCATATGCACACAACTGACAGGCTTACAGTCTCTCTGCACTATTTGCTCCATAAAAGCATCCATTGGGGGTTAAAAGGCCTGGGAACAATGGCCGTTTGGACAATTAAGTCAATATGTCAGTACTTGTAGTCATTAGGAGCTTAGATTGGAGAGAGTGAGATGGAGCAGGGGTAGACAGAACACCCTGCATTAGCTGCCTGATGGAGAGACCCTTGAGAAGTATCACCCAGAGCGCTGGCACACACCACACCACACCGTCCACACAAACAAGAAAAATAAGCATGTTGCGTATCCTCGTTGAAGTCAGGCTAAGACCTTAAACAGTTGAGATCAAAGCCTAAACCCCACTAGGACGATTGCAGCAAGGTGAAAGTGCTACGAAGGCCCGTTTGAGTGTGCAGAATTGAAAAAAGGTCGGCACAAATCTACACAATCTACAAAGAGGAACACAGCTATAGCGTCACATTAATACAACTTGACCTTTTGATAGTCATGTCTACCAGCATTTATGCTGCTGACACCCAATAGTTTTTCTGGCAGCTTCTACAGACAATGTACCCAGTTTGGAGATACTCTAATCCAGTTATATAGCTGTTACAAATAAAACAAGCTCAAAATGCACATCTACCTGTATCCAAAGTTTCCACTGACTGCCTTATAAATTGTATTGAATGAAGAGAGCATTTAATGTTTTAATTTGCCATGTATAGGTATAACATTGAAAATATGAAATGTACTGTACTGTATAACGACACATCCGTCTATATGTAAAATGAAAATAATCTTATGCTTTCCCCAGCAGATGTGTCAAAGGAAGACAGCTGCTAAAAGGGAAAAATAATCTTTATATTGTATTACCTACAATTGAATGTAAATTCATGCACGTATAACCTTTGAGTGGCAACAGCTCTCATCGCAGAAACGTTGACCTACTCATAAATATGTTGTACAGGTTTGTGCCACTGACTGATTTTGACACTTGTTAGCATTAAGAGCCATAAATCAGAGCAAAACGTTTTTGGAGGGGGAAGCCACTGAAGGGCTAGATAGAATGAGAAGATGCACTCTAAATCTAGTTCAATCGAATTTCTCAATAAAGGTCTCCAGTATGGTTTCTTCTAATCTATTCGTAGGACAATACAATCTTCATCAAACAATTTCAACAAAAGATCTATTCTACAGGTTATTTCTCCTATTTTACTATAGCAGGACTAGTTGTCATACCAGTCTCAATGGTTTTTGTGGGGAAAAAACAGGGTGGCGCAGGTGTAAAATGTCAATGATCTTGTTTTTAAAGGTTGATTGTAATATCCAATAAGTATGTGAATTATTGGCCCCAAGTTGATCACAAATAGGTTTGCACAAGACCATTACTTCAAAATGTACGTACGTGAGCTATCATCTTGGGCATTTCCCTCTTGGAGTGCAGATAGTTGCTGATGGCGCTAGTGGTCTTGAGATCTTGTGTGCTTATGAGGGCGAGAGAGGTTTCTCCTTCAGAATATAAGGCCTCTTCCTGCTGCAGACTCCTGGTACAAATATCACCAAGTACTACTTTAACACAGTGCGCCATCTGAGGAACCAGTCCCTTAAAAGCCAACCTCCAGTCAAACTCCAGGAACTGCACCTACATGAAACAAAAATGTGAAAGTCAAAGCCAACTTGTTAACGCCGTAGTTAAAGTCGTCTTACCTCAAGATGCTGAGGTGACTGTGTAGTTAATGTGGCTTTTTTGTTATTAGCTGTCACGTCAATACTTGATTTTCGTCTTGAGATACCTAATTGAGAAAAAAAAAAAAAATCATCATGTTGATCTAGAATTAAGCTACAAACAGAGAAGCTTCACCTGCTTTTTTTTTTTTTTACATACACCATAAACTTGAAGATTTTGTCTAGGCCTTAAGCATTACAGCTTACAGTTTTGTCATCTTTTGGCAGAGTAGTATTTCCCCCCTCAATTTGACTTTACTTTACTTTTAATTGAGCACGAAAACGTCCAGTAAATGTGCATGTCGAAGTATCACCAAATCCATGTAGACATTATGTATGTAATTTATGCAGACCTTTCTGATAACACCAAATATGTATTTTAGTAGGTATGAATTGTTCCATATGATTCATAATATAGTGTATGATATCATGGGATAAAAACTGGGCTGCCTGCCAGTTGCTAGTAGTCTGCATGAAAGACTACTGCAAATATGGGTCACATAATTTCTAACTAAACTAAGGCATATTGACGGAGGAATAAATGTTTCTCCCTCCGAGAGAGCAAAGATATGCTGTAGAAGCTAATGTCAAAGCCATGCATCTAATTTTGGGGGCTTACTTTTGATTTGAACCCAGATTTGGTCAACCACATATGGAGCAATTCTATAGGGGCCAAGGCAGTCTGAATGTGCGAGGAGGTGGAAAGTATACAGGGAAGGATGGTTGTAGACAAGCATCCTGGGTTAGGTTTTGCAATTAAAAAGCGCGAACATCAAGGTCACAGTTTCCTAATCAGAAGGCGAAGAGTGAGACCCCAGGCGAGGCAATTTAGCCGAACAAGACCGCATGGAACGGAAGGAGGAGGAAGTAGTGAGCGCATCACTTTTTGACCTTTAAGCCCATCTGATGAATTTCTGGTAATTAAGTCGTTTGATTGCCTAGAATTAATGATTTGGATAACTGCCCTTTAAAGGCTGTTTACCTCTCTGTAAATTGAGCCTTTCTGCAAGTCTTGTTTTTGTAAATTTAACCTTTATGGAAATTACGCCATGCACCAAAAGCTTTCATTTAACATCTTTGCCTCAGTAGTTCAAAGAGGTGAGAGAAAAGGGACACTCAAGATGGTTTAAATACCCCATGATTCCAAGCTTAAAAAAATATGTTCTCTCACAATAGTAGCACAACAGTACTACCACTACTTATAAATACAATATACAAAAAAGATTGTGAGATACATGGTGACATTTTTTATTCATCACAAAAATATTTATTTTGTTCAAGTTTTTGAAAACATTATGTCATTATATTTCAAAGTCATACCTTTAATACAAGGAGGGTGTCCAGTGCAACTGATGTGGGCCATCTTTCTGATGAGTTCTTTTATGGTGCTCTCAAATTCAAGCAGGGTGCAGGCCAGTTGAGTTAATGATCCCAGCTGGTGGGAGGTCAGACTGAAAGTTCTGCTTTTCCTGAAAAGCTCTACAGGTGCTGTGGAAGAAAAATAAGACATAGCGGTTAATATTGACATGTGGGTGACAAACAACAAATAAGAGCTGTGCCGAATAACAACAGAGGGAAAATAGTACAGTTCAACATTCTAACCTACATACGTTCATCAGAAACACATCCTTTCCCCGAGTCTTGCCAAACACAAGACCAAATATCGACCTGTTCATGTTTTCCCAATACACTGCATAAACAAAGACAAAAGAAACATATGCAAACTTTTCTCCCAGAGAAGTCACACATGCTGCTCTCTCGGCACAAAACTTTCTCCCCTAACCCGCAGATGACCCCCTTGGCAAATATGGATTTCCCATTTTGGAGGCTGCCAAAGCCATCACCCAGGGGATGTTCCGCATTAAAGTCGGAGAATGGGAAGCTCAGAGATGTGTTGCCGTACTCTCAGACACATGCACAAATACTTTTGTGTGTCGGCCTAAATGAGCTGCTCTATTCCAAAGGCATTTGGAAATGGATGAGCTCAGTATTAGCTTTGACTTTTAAAGCCAACCGATGATTGAGTGCAGAGAAAGAAAGGAGAGGGGGCCCTTTTTCAATAATTGTTACATTATTGCCTGTGGATCCTAATGTAATCTTGCCATATTGTTAAACAAAATCTGACAATATGACAACACAATGTCCCCTAGGATCTTAGATTAATCATGCATGAGGCGTGAATCACCGTGGGTTTGGGAGTGCTAGTATGTTCATATCACATGTTTATGAGCGGAGCCTTTTTGGAGTGTGGGTGTCTGGCAGCCTGCACACATTTTTTTGTTTGTGTAATGCCACTCATTATGACTATCCTGATTTGGAGAAGACTCAAAGTTGCACATGTCAGTCTTGCAGTATAATTGCCACTGCAACCAGACTTCATGGTCACCATCGAATATATTCTGACCCCAAGTTTGTTTTTGTTTACAAGTCTAAAAGTATACATGTATTCATGTGCGCATGTATGTGTGAAATCACATTGTTATTTGGTGTCAGTGTGAATGTGTGTGGATGTGTGTGTGTAATTAAGCTGCATGTGTCTACAGCACAGCAGATCTTCTGTAATGGGGTCCAGTGGGAGTCTGCCTCTCTACATGCGTGACCTAGCTGACACTCAAGTGCTGGCTTTATTTTTAAGCTTGCACATCCATAAATTCAGTGACACTATTTATGAACTATTCAAAATTTTAACATCATAGAACAAACAATACAACTGCTTCGCGGTAAAGCGGACAAGGACATACAAAAACAGTGTACCAAAAAATTCTGTATCCAGACATAACCAAAGCTCATGCAGTGTGCCGTTTCCCACTATCCTTTTCAATTGCCATCCTGTATACATGACCTGAGGACATCTACTATTACTATAAGAGAACATGACCTTGTCTGCATTGAGTTCTGCCATCCGTGCTATATAGGTATTTATAGTTGTCTTACTAGCCAAATAGCCTTATAGCCTCATAGACATAGCGGTCTAGTACGTCGCCATCTAAAGCTCATTATACTTTTGTCACAACAGTAAGGCCAAATGGAGGCTCTCATAGTCAGTTGATGGAAAGGTTGTGCTTAAAAGCACCCAGGTGTGTCATATAGCATGGTGCATAACATGTCTCAGAGAGCAGAAATGAGTAAGGGCAGTAGCAGCTAGCAGAGTTCAACTAAAGGTCAATGTACTGAGAATCAATAAGAGTGGTGCTGAAAGCCAGGGCTGGATACAAGGCAAAATATGTTCATATAATTTCTCCCTGATATGACAACACAGCGAGAGGGGCTACTTTCAAATAAAGTAAAATCAATGCCCAGTCTCTCTAGTCTGCAATGACTATAAAAGCACAACCAAAATGAACAAGCATGTCAGAGATGTATGCCATGCGACAAACAAACATTTTTTTTTTAAATTTGTAGTGGTTACAGAGGGCAGAAGAAATTCCACTTAGGAAAAATATTTATCTATTGCTGGTCTTTGGTGGCTAGTTTCAGTTTATAGCTTTTTAACAATGACAACAACGTAACACAAAGCAGAAGAGCAGGTATTTTTGGCGAGACATCAGTCTTCTCCTCGTCTCTCTAGTGGGTTCACAATTGGTTCGACGACAAACTCTTCCCCCTGCGCACACAAACACAACACAATGATCTGACTGGCAGGAGCAGGGGGAGAGAAAGGGAGAAAGAAAGAGAGAGAGAAAGGGAGAAACAGAGAGAAAGAAAGAGAGAAAGAAAGAGAGAGAGAGGAAGAGTGAGAGAGAGAGAAAGAGAGATCTTGAGGAGAGAGGGGAGATGGCAAGAGAAAGGGGTGGTGGTATGGAATGAAAACATGGGGAAAGAGAGCGAGGGGTGGGATAAGGGAATTCCCTTAGCAGTTGTTATTGATTCCGGTGTTTACGGGCGAATAGTTTAGTGCCGTTTACAAAACAGAACAGATGCAGCCAGTGAGCAAAAAGGTAAACAATTGGTGTGTGGCGGGCTGCCAAATCCCCAGTCTGATGTATTAAACTCACGGTGAAGAGCATTTCCCCTTTGGCTGCTCTTATTGCCACTTCATTTCCTCTTTGCACACAAATACACTTCCTCCTTGTTGTCTTCACTTGTCTGTTCTGTGTCTTTCTTCTCTTTCACCTGTTGGTTTACGCAGAGAAGAAAAAAAGTGTAGGGTGGCTTTATCATCTGGCTATTTCCTGTCCTTCATTGACCCTGGAGGTCCGGTTCTTCCTAACAGAGCCATTCCGAAGGAACTGTATGAGTCTGACAAGGCCGTAAACCAATTATTAGACGCTTTCTACCAAATGATGCCCAAGTCTTTGGGGAATGTGCAATCATGCAATAATTTAGCCACTGATTTAATTTCTCTCTAGTATACCAGCATAGCATGGCTCTTTCTCATATGACCTGTCTGCTTTAACTTAAGTGTACTGCAAGTTCATGTTCAATTTCGATCTGAGCAATTAAAGGATGCTTTGTTATATTTAATCAAGCTTTTGTTCTTGCCATAATAGTTTGCTAATGACAATGTGCACAGCTGTTAGAGAATCTTCCTGCGTTCATGATTTTTTGGTGTGTCAACCAGGGTCATGTGTGTTGCCCGAGGGTACAAAAGTGCATGAATATGTGTGCATCTGGGTAGAAGGGCTATTAGCAACTATAGACCGCCTGCTAGGCCCAGTGACAACCAGGGTCCTCTCTGTCAGTTGCGGCCCACTGCTTCTTCAGACAGCCTTATTATTGGAGGTTTCCCGCTGTGATTCTGCCGTACACACACATACAGACACAGGCACTGCGCACCACCCAAGAGCAGGTCTCTAGTGGCCCTTTCCCTGGGTGCACTGCGACCGGGCCACAGCAGGGGCCACCTGTCCTTGACAAGGCAAGGGTAGAAATATCTCAATTCAGTTCCCTGAAAAATTGTAAAGTGCAATAGTTATTTGATGGAGACAACTTTTTAGTCCTCTTTTTAATGCTTAAAAAGTTTGTTTTTGTTATAGATAAATTACAAAGATTCTCTGCTTTAAAAAAAACAGATGAACAATATAAAGCAATTCATCGTCTTTCTGAAACATTTAATTAAAAATCTTGTCCTTATAATTGTTTGTTTGCTCTCCATCACAGTATGGGCCGCTCTCAAGCCTGTCATTTCAGTCTGTGCCTTCTTAATAGAAGGTGACAGGAAAAGGTTCCCATCCTTGAGCTTTTCAAGAGTGATACACAAAAGCCATTGTGACCACTCAGAGGAAATGGGGAAAATAAATGGTATGCATAATACACATTCTAAGAGGCCATGACACATATTCTTTTCTGTAATTTCATAGAATTCAGAGTGGGATTCAATAAACACACATATACACACTCACAATGTTAAGACCTCTTCTCAAAACAATTAATAAACAGCCTCTTCCTTTGTAACGTTCTTAAACAAGGCCTCCTCATCGTGCACAAATACTCGGAAGGATGGTCCCATAAAATGCATCATCCATAAACTGGAAACCCCTTCACAGACAGACACACACACCCTCCTACCTACTCCATAATTACATGGCAGCATGCGGGTGCACATCCCCAGCTGACAATGTGCATAAACTCGGGCAGAGATATGATCTAGTGAGGAGCTGCTCTTATTAAATATTAACAAACGCCATTCCCAAGTAGCCTCAATCCCCACAAGCACCTCCAATGCCAGTCAGAGCCTCAACACAGCTACTAGCTCGCGCCACCACACACACACACACACACACACACACACACACACACACACACACACACACACACACACACACACACACACACACACACACACACACACACACACACACACACACACACACACACACACACACACACACACACACACACACACACACACACACACACACACACACACACACACACACACACACACACACACACACACACACACACACACACACACACACACACACACACACACACACACACACACACACACACACACACACACACACACACACACACTCTCCCCACTGAATAGGCTAGGCTTTCTCCAAGAAAGAGTTCAAAGAGCCAGAGAAAGGGCGAAGAGGGGCTGGCAGTGGGGGTAAATGTGCCTGCAATACATGTACTGGCAATCCCCTTTTTATCTACTATATAGGGAGCTGCTGCCTTCGTCATATGGGGAAATTAGCAAAGGCTGAATTCAAATCATTGCTATCAGAAAGAGGCTGGAAAGTGTTTGAACAGAATCTCTCAACCCCGATTTCACCCCAGTGGTTGATTGTTATAGGGAATAAAATGCAGGGAAAAGTTGGATGTTAAAGCTTTTGATGTCCTACAAAAAGACTGATCTCAAATGTATACATATGCAAATGACTAATGCCATATGGAAATTTAATGATGCATTTTTAAAAGGGTGGCATTAACTGACTCTTAATCACATAACTTTCTAAGCTAGTTTGCAATTAATGAGAACACACAAAGACAAATGAGAAACTGTGTGCATGACGCAGCTAGAAAGATTCCTCTCACTGGCCACATGTCATTTTAAAACAATGATAAAGCACATGTCATTAGACTGACCTACAGGCCATTGTACTGTGACATGCAGCATTGTATAACTTCATAATCTAAACAATACACAGGCACAACCACCAATCATTTTATTCCATGAAAATATAGGCACAGATGTTACTGAGAGGTGAAAGTTTTGGATAGTTGTTCTTAGTCAACCTCCCAGACAGCTGAAAGCTGCTAAGCCTATTACACTTTTGAAAAAAAAAACAAAGAAAAGATAACATGATATGGGTGTCATAAATGTTAAAATATAATGGAGTGAGTATGAAAGAATGAAGTAGGCTGTGTGTATGGTACAGTGTGAGAGCCGCCTTAAAGTCAGTGGGGTTAAAATAGGAGGCAGATCTGGCTGTGAAAGCTGTTAAACGGTTCAATGGTTTGACAGTAGCTGATGCAACAGACAGTGTTGCTCCCCTGGGAGTCCGCACAGTCTCCCATACATGACTCCTATCAAAATATACCTACAGCTTGGGCTCTAGTGTGGAAATAAACAATAACACAGCAGGAGGGAAGAAAAGATCTGAAGACTCACTGAATATGTATGAAAATCTTGTTTTTCAACCTTTGTTATAATTGTATTGACAATTATACGCATAGAATGATACAGTACATTGTGTAAAAAAAGATTAAGGATTAATTTTGAAAATATGAATGTTAGGAGCCACAGGCGACTGAATGGTTAATATGCAGGCTTGTAGTTTTTAGAGGAGATTTCAAATGTGAACAACACTTAAATGTAATCCCAATTGTATACCTCAAAGCTGTGTTTCAGCTGATCCAAACACACACATATCCACGCGCAGAAGGCAGCACAGTCAAAAGTGCTCCATTTTACCGTCATTACACAGCACGGGTCCCCCGCTCCCTTTGGAGCCATGTTCTGCCTCCGGTGCTACATTTGACGGTTTGTTGAGCGGCACGTAGGTGTGTAGCTTCCGCCGCGTTACGTGATCAAACAGCCCAACTGACGCATGGCCAATTATCCTGGCTGCCTCCTCTCATCTCACGTTTAAGGAGAGTGAAAGTAAAGCCAGGGAGGGAGATGGAGCAGAGACATGGAGGGAGGCTGCTGCTGTGTTTATCCAAGAATGGCAGATGTAAAAGCCCTCTTCTTTCCATTCCACAGGGAAGCTGACATGTGCACATTTTTTTTGAAAAGTAAACAATAGCTCATACACTTTACTTTTTGTGAGAATCTTTACCCCCAGCATGCTTTAAATAGGCCAAAACAAACAAAGGGATTGTGGGGATTCAAAAATCAAAAGTGACATTAAGTCTGGAGGTCTATATTGCTCTAGTCCTAAAATATAATTTAATATCACCGTCTTTTCTCTCAGCTATCCATGTCTTGCTCACCAGCATTTTGTCAACCCCCGGTTCTTTTCAAGGAACTTTTTACCTGTGTGCAAGGATATAGCTTCACTATTGTTTGGCAGATAATAACAGTACAATAATACTAAATACAAAGACGTTATCAAATATGTTAACTGTGATTTTAGGTTCAAGGGCCTGCTCTTTACATTAAAAAAAGCCTTTTTAGGGTAAAATGTCCTCATAATAGCATCTATAACAGGAAAGAGCTTCAAATTATTTTCCTTACTTTGTTCACATCCTTTGACAATATTTTGTAGGAAAAATAGGGACAATACAAATGGCCAACAGAATTGCGAGCAAATTTACCTGCTGAGACTTGAGACTTGGTAGAAAATTTCCTGTTCTTGCTGGTGACTGTGGTGTTGTCCCTTAACGCAGCCCCATATGCTCTCTCCATCAGAGAGGCCAGTTCCCGCGCTACAGTGTCCAGGTAAGCTGCATTGAGGAAACTCAGGATGCTGTGTTGATCCACTGAGTGTGAGAGGACATGGATCTCTTCGATGAGAGCCCGGGACAGGAGGGGTACCACAGAGCGGAAGCCCACAGTCAGTCTGTCAAAGCCAGTCTCTCCACCACCACTTGTACTGGAACTTAAGGTTGAGTGGAGAAGGGAAACTGTGAACTGGCTCCTAAGGGTCTGAAAATAAGATTAAGAGAACTTGCGTAAAAAACAAGCAAATAGTCGAGGACTGGAATCAGACCCACATCACCGCAGTAGTAACCACCACACATGTGCAGCACCCTTACCCACTGTACCACCGGAAAGCACCATACTGTACATTTCAGAAGTTGAAACAGACAGACATTTATATTCATAGTAAATTATTTGATTATTTTTGAATGTCATTGTTGGCACCGTTATGTTTAAAAAAAAAAGGTTAAGACAAGAGAAACTCAAGAGCATTAGACACAAATTGGAGAGTTCCAACAGCGTAGTGGTTTTAATGCATTTGAATTAAGGATTGCTTGCTTTACCTGATAAATTGCAAGCACCTCTGACTCAGGGTAAAGGAAGAACAGATGTTGCAGGCAATAGATCCGTTCAGCAATTGATGGGTCAGAAAGAGTTCTGCCTGGTTCTGAATGCTCTGAGATGCGAGGAGACAGCCGATCCAGCAGGTGGTGGCGCAGCTGGAGACGCACATCATCCCAAACTGTCTGGATCTGAAAATGACAGGTAAGAAAGTCAAATAAAGGAATATCATGTGACATTCTTTTCCATGCTCTACACAATATATTTAGGTAACCAACATCCATGCAGTCAGGTGGATGAAATCAAACTTAAAGGTGTACTATGTCACTTTTCTGATGAAGGACCTTCTTGCCTCCAAAAAAGATGTTATTGCTTTGCCTGAAATGTTCCACAGTATGGCAGTATTAAACGTATACATCTTATAGGAGACACGCATGTTGTACTACCAGGCCAAGGAACTGGTCAGATTTGTGGAGAGGCAAGCCCCCTCAATTTTCTTTTGAAAGAAAAACTCTTGTAACTGAATCAAGAATCAAGAAAGAGAAATGCAATGCCATACTGGAAAACATTCCAGGCAAAGCAATTCCACCTCTAAAAACGTTACCTCGATTGATGATTCATCTCGAACTGTATTGATGAGGTCAGGCTGTATTGATGAGGTAGATGAGTACGATGGAGAAGGAGTACGTGGAAAGCAGACTCTACAACGTGATGAAATATCCACCAGTAGTTCTAGTGTCACAATCTCTTTGCCATTCTCTTCAGACCTTAGGAAGAGTTGCTGGAAAAAAAAGCAAATTAGTGAAAAAAACAAATCTAGTATTGGTTGAAATTCCTTGAAGTCTTAAAACCAAATGAAAAGTGCCCCGGTCTTTCAGGTGTAACTAAAATAAAAATGAAAAATAAAAGTCAAAAGTACTAGTATATTAAAGGCGTAATGGATGATTTTATGGCACCAAATCTGAGTGTCATTTCCTTGTGGCGTGGACTGCTGATTAGTCCTACCACGTATCAATCATAAAACGCACCTACCGCTCACCTGCAGCCTCGTCGGCTCGTCCCCAGGAGAGCAGCACGTTTCCCTGTGTCTAAGCGCATGGATCTATCATAATATAGTTCCCTCAGTGTACAGGACAAAATTAAGACAGAGAAAGACAGTTCGAGCTTACTCAGAAGAGACGGAAATCTACGGGAGACGAGAGATGCGATGCGATCCGTCGCGCTAATAAACAAACGCACGTGTGTGTTGTATCAGTCCGCACGGGGGAGTGCGCATGCGCACTTCCGCCTGAGTTCTCAAATCGGCGAAAAATCGTCCATTACACCTTTAAGACTAACTTGTTACTACCGGTAACATGAATTCAAGGCCATTGGACTCATATACATAATGTATTTTTTGCAGTGCAAGTTCTAAATGCATTGCTCACAAAATTCCTTTTAGATTATTTTACAAATGAAAGTTACAAAATGATACAATGTGAGTCTTTAGTTTCTTACCAAAGCCCTGAGAAAGTCTAGTTGATCTTGATATCCCGAAGCAACAGACTTGAAGTGTATTCTGAAGGGAAACCATTTGAGGCACTCACACGACTTTGGGGGACTTTCTGATCGAAGGTCTTCAATTTGGGTTTGGAGGTCTTTCAACGTGATGCTGTAAACGGTAAAAACAATAGTAGTTTAGGTGGTAGAAAAGTTAAACCAAATTTGTTAAGATTGCGTTTGGCAAAATGATCATTTCAAGGTCCTCAGACTGTGGCCTGAAAGTGAGAGAAACGAATCATAGCATGAAGTTAGTCGTTGGGAGAAAGGATTAGATGGAAGCAACCAGCATGTTTTGGGATGGGCACGACATATAAGTAAGAATGTTGCATTGCCTGAATGTGGATCAAAATCTTCACAGTTTTTGAGAGATTATATCATCACCGAAGACAATTTACCAAACAAGAGCTTCTTACTACCAAGAAAGTATGCAACATATTGCCGGTAAAGCAACACAAAACGTTAAAGATGCACATGGAGGACCAACACGTCACTTTTCACTCTCATCCACTGTCTGAGTCGTACGGGGAGAGGCGCAGCAGCAGCGTCAACAGTAATGAACATCGACGTGGATATAACAGTGTGTGAGTGTCTGCTAAGCATCTGGTGTGAAGTGGTGTTCAAGGCATCGGCAGGCATCCTCAGCATATTACGTCTTACTTTACAACGCGCACACACAGAGCAGCCAGCACAGCCCTTTTGATTTTAACAGACTGCATCAGCTATTCTGCCTACCTCCTTAATATGACAGATTAGAAATGACATCTTCGGGCCTGACATGTTTAGTCATTTCCATGCAAATCAGTGCATATACGTTTCCCGCCATGTACCACGGTGTGTCTGTGTGTGTCAACATGTCTACATTCTTGCATAATTAAAACATTCAACTGGGTACGCCACAACTATATTTATGCGCTATTGCATAGTATTAAGTGTGCATGAGGGGAAAACGTGTAAGGGGAGAAATGTGATACTGATGCAAAAACAACTAAATGAATAATTGATTATTTTTACCATTTCCTTGCATATTTCTCATTCAAAGATATTGTTATATATGTTAATATGAGAATCTGAAATATTCGCACAGGCTTTTTGGAACGATCACAATTTAGACATTTTCCAAATGAATGTGTTAAAATGCGCTAACACACCTATTAGACATTACCCTTCACAGAAAAATATTTTATAATTGATTATGTGTTAATTTTCATGTGACAGTATCACAGGGGTCAAATTAAAAACATGTCCTCAGCCAGTACTGACCTGAGACTGCTACAACAGACAAACCTAAGAACAAAGCAAAGAAAAAACCTTGCCCTTGGAGAAACTAACTGTTCAGTTTAATACATAAAATGATTTCGTACGTGTGACTATCCAAGATACAAAATGCTTAAGTCCCATTCCCCATCAGGCAGCTTCGCTCCTAGCACAGGCCTATAAAATGCCTCCTGCCTGCTCCTGGGCCATGAACGTATCCAGATGTCTTACAATGACAACACATTAAATAACTGTTCAATCTGACACACTCTGGTTTCAGAGGGCAAAATCTCAAGAGAATACTTTTTTTCTTCTTCCAAAATAAGAGTACTACAATCTAATATAATAAAATCAATATACTATGGTCAAACCCAATTGACCTTTTGCAACTAAACACACACACAATTAAAATAAGACGTATAGAATTAACTTGACAAGACTCAAGTCAGTCAATTTTTGTGTGCATAAAATTAACTTGCAGCACAGAGCCCTATATGCGCCTTTATTGTACCCCATAAACATGGATGTGCGTTCTGGGCTCCACCCCAGGACTTCACGTAGACAGCAGGTTTCAAATGGGCCTCCATCTGTAGCAATCTATTCACAAAAGTTCATTAAAACACAAAATGTAATTAGACCATTCTCTTTTTTACATGATAGTTTTATAACAAAGTAGAGGTCAAATGAAACTGCTTTCTCTATGGTATCAGTGGGAATTACGTTTGCCATGTGTGGAGAGAATGAGGATGGAAACTGTTGCTTTGAGACTATTTGGATTCATAGCTCTGGACAGAGAATGGCTTTCAGGATGGTGCAATGTCCCCGGTCCTACTGCCTATTAAACCAAACATACTAACAGCAAACTTCAACCACTTAGGTCTATTTTCAGCCGTTCACACTGCTGTTCTTGCCTCCAGAAAGTAACTCTCACCTAATTTTCCTTACTCCTTTTCAATATCCCTCCTACGGGGTCTGGCGCTGTAAGTCATGAAGTCAGTGTGGATAGTGTGTGTCAAGAAGTCCATCGGCTCGCCTCCATGTTGTGACCTTTTGGCCGCTATAGTGTGAAAGCTACCTGCAGCCTAATCAACTTGGCAGGATTAGCTCTGAACCTGATTACTTCCACTGCCTGTAACTCAGACACCTTCGACAGAGACAGGGGGTAGAATGGAAGAAAGGGGGAAACTAAAAATGGGCCGAAAAAAGAACTAACAGCAAATAAAGCCATTCTACCATGTGAGGTGCTACAACAATGGACAAATCTGTAATGGCAAATACTGGGAAACGGGAGTCAATAAGAGACCAGAAGATTGGGGGAAGATGGAGGAAAGGATTCTTTAGGCCTCTCGACAAACATGTTTTCTGTTGTACGTTAACATCGAGTGGATGTGGCTAGTATAAACTTAAGGTTGTCAATAAAAAGTGACACACAGATACTAATTGATACTAAAACACACATAGAAAAATTTAGGACATATTTTGACCTTTTTTCTAAATATATTCCAATTATTTATATTTTGATATCGTATTTTGTAGTATTCAATTTTAAACAAAATCAATTCAATACATAATCGTCCTTCTTTGACAATTGCAGCATGTTGCAGCCCATCTTAATAATCGTAACTGCAATTATAACAGTGTGAATTATTTTTGAAAGACCTCTTTGTTCGCCTACCAACACTAACTAGTAGGCAGCCCCCTAAACACCACGGCTGAAAGAGAATAGGAGCCACCGGAGGTCTTTTATTAGATATGATGGCACATTTCACAGCTCCCTGACTTACAGAAACCCAATCCTGCGATTAGTCAGCGCTTTGACGTTATCTTAAGTTCCTTGTCAGAATTAATTTAGTGTGGGTGGGCTGTCTGTCGTGCTGCGCTCCCCTACCCTCTAACAGGAGGAGGGGGAGTCGGAGGCAACGGGGGCAGGAAGATCCTTTTCAAATAAGCTCCAGTCTCAGTCAATGCCAAACCAAGCGCATTAGAACCAAATATCTCTTCCATCAAAGGGCTGCATTCTGTGAGGGGAAGACCGTCTGAATGAACAGGCTGAAAACAAATCCCGTCCTGACCACTTAGTGCCCTCACCCCAGAGCTGCCCCGCCACCCAGCCCGGCCAGTGATATTGGAGAAGAGATACAACTGATAGACTTCACACACGTGTCACACACTGCTAAACACAAAATCAGCTACCTACTGTGAAGACCATAGAGAACTGTATTTATTCAATGAAAAGGAACCTTGAACGGAAAGGTTTTTGATTCACCTGCTTAAATACACACCCCAAATCCTAATAATCTGAAACACTGGATCCACACAAGAGCGTGCACACACACCGAGTATTGAAACTGTAGTCTGATCAAGATTGGCAGGCCGACTCGTGAGAGCTATTTGCTGCTGCAGTGTGAAGCTATAGGCCTCCTGGCCCATGCTGACACTTCATTACAGGTCTTTTCCTGGTGGCCCACCGCTCCTCACCACTGAGCCACTGTCCCATCTGATGAAAACTACAGCATTTCAATTTGAGGGGAGCCAGCTCTGTTGTCAGACTATCTTAATCTCCTTCAATTAGGAGGCCCTTCTTAGACAAATCTCTGACATCTGAGAAGCCACACTAAAGGCTCAAAGCTGGTTGAAGTCCCTCACAGTTATGGACAGGATTTTTGTTCTCTTTGCTCAACTCAACTTCCGTAATTTGTCCCAGGAACTGATAATATAATTCCACAGGTGAGCGTTTGTGTGACTAGAGCCCACCCTGGTTGAGGTAAAGGAGCACCCTAGACCTGCCCTGACACACAGGGCTTACCTGAATAGTCTCAGAGGAAGTTAGCCCGAGCCTGCCAGAGACACTGACCAGTGGTTCCCTACAGCGAGTGGAGGATTGCTTTATTTTTAGACCCATTCTCCATTATCTGGACGCTTTGTTCTCATAATGGTTATCCCTCTCCCATCTACAGGAACACAAAATAACCCTTTAATGCTTAGAAAGCAGAAAAATGGTCCAGCCTTGGGTAATAAGCCTTGAATTACCTACCCAAGGGTTTTCGTTTCAAGATGTGGAATCTTCAATTATTATGTTCCCATTTAGAAGGAGGAAGGAAAGAAAGACAGATAAAGGGTGGGAGAGGGAGACTGTGTGGCAGACACTAATGGTGCCAGAGTGAGCCTTTGTTCACTTGTTACATTTAGTTTGTCCTTCATCATCTGCCCTCAGCTTCACAACGCCACACACAATAAAAGATCTGAAATATAGATCCTCTTCTCACCTCTCCACGTGTCACTCTTTATAAATCCAGTCACTCCAAAACTTTCCCTGTCACTGCCCCAGTCTCCCCTCACACACAGGTGTCTATGTCTCTGTCTGCATCGTTTGCTCTTGTTAATTCGGTTGATACTCAATGCTTCTCCATGCTAAATGTTATTTTTATTTATAAAACTGGTTTTAGTCTGTCCTGTACTAGTCAGTGATATTTGTGCATGTACTTCAGTATGAAAGTGAGAGTAAAATGTAATTTTATTATGCTGCATGAGAAATGCTGTCTGTTGTTTGACTGTGATGTAAGTTTATATTAGTGGTGAAGATAGTATAACAGAACAAGATACCGTTACCTGTTGGTATTACTTTTGGGTTTGTCTTCAGCGCCTTCCAGGTCCAGCTCGATAGATTTACCCAGAGTTTGTTCCACCAAAGAAGCATCGTCTGGTGATTCCATGTCCAGGTTAGCTACAGAAAGGAAAATGTTAGAATACAAAATGTTTATAATACAAAGTAGCAAAGAATTGTCAATAATAAGTAGTAAATATTTAAAATAGAATATGTCTTATGTGTGTGTTTTTGCTACCAGTGCCAATATTTTACTTGAATAATTTAAAAATAGAACTAATATTGTCTGAACCAATGTTTTGGCTTATCTATACTATTTAGTCAACAACAGTTTAGGCATTACCATTCACTTTCAGTCCTCCAGGTTTTTAATGATGAAGAATAAACCTCTATATATTGTGTATCATAAAATTACATGTGTCATTGACTGAAAACAGAAAAAGAAATAGACAATACATTAAGCTGGTGGAGGTTTTGTACAAACTCATTTTCATGTGTCAACTTTAAGTTATCTCAAAATACACTTTTCATAGTCAACACTGTCATCAATATGAATGAATTAATGAAAAGTAATACAGAGTGTCTGTGTCAATTTAGCTTCCTCACGCTCCACCTCTCGCCGCTTCCTCGTCATTGACTCTGATTTTAATAATCCTTGTCAAGCTCCAAACAGCTCCCCACACTAAGTCTTGGCTGCTACATGGTACTGCTCTCTGACAGTGTAGTCAGGAAGCTCAACATATATTTAGCCTCCACAAAGGGAGGCCTATCCAGCTGGACAAATATTATTTTCCTCCTCTGACAGTTGCATCAGTTAAGTCTTATATTATTTTCTCCAGCTACTTCTCCCTCTTACTGACTCCCCACATCTACATACCCCCTACGCCCCTCTACGTACTCTATAAATACAGCCAGAGCTGAAAGAGAAAAGTTCTCTAATCCAGGGATTAAAATGTTTACATTGTATTTATATAAACCAAGTCAGATGGTATTTATTTAACGGAGTCAGACAGTGTTAAGATGTCAGGTAGTAGCAGGATTGGATATAGAATTGACAGCATGTTTGTCATCAGCCAGATGGACGGATAGTCTTATACGTATACACTGAAATAAGTCTATTGGGGGTCTATACAGTACCTCCTGGTCTGCCAACTATCGTATGTTAAAGACATAAGCGTATGTGTACATCCAAGCGGGGGGTTGTGTCAGCAGCACACTGGGCCTCATTAGTACTACACTTTAAATCCTTTAGTCTCCACTGTCTTGTCATTAGCTCTTTACAAAGCAGATGTTGTTGGAGCCCAAGTGTGTTACACGGTGTTGCAACAGGGACAAAAAGCCTGGCATGAGGCATGAGATGCTTGCTTGAGTAGCATACGCGCACACACATGCATTCAGAAATCACACTGTGGTAGCTCTCCCGGTGCTGCCTGTCTACCCTCACCAGGCTCACACACAGGCCCATTTACAGTAATGAGGTTGTCCTGAAATATTTAGCAGTGTGTCCCCCAGGCAGCCACTTTAAAGCCACTTAAAGCATGTCAAGTTAAAGTCAACAGTGTTTTAAACAGGGTAACTAACAGTCAGCAACCACAGAAACATAAATAAATGAAATAGGTGGATATTTCAATATTAAAAGGGAGAACTGCACCAGAGCAGCATGTGGGAGGAGCATGTGTTATTTCTGAGTCATAAGTGAACTCAACAGAATCAGAATCAGAAAAATATGTATTATGTCAGTGAAAATAAAATCACAAACTTCAAATGTGCTTTGGTGACAACATAAAACACATATAAAATAAGAAATAAACAAGTACAAAATAAGGTTATAGAAATAAAATACATTTTGACTAAATATATATAACGTTATATAACAGTTACAGTACATAGTAATAGTAATTCAAAAAAAAAAAAAATCTATTAGTAGCCTAGTTACTACTAATAATTAAGCCCCCAAATAGCTTTGAGTACCTTACCAATAGTTGAACAGTTACAGGGCTCAAAACGGGTCCTTTTTATGATCAAACTTATGTATCTTAAATCGCCTTACCTTTAAAATTGTCTTCGACTCCTTCATGAGAAGCCAACATGAATATATGATTCATAAAAAAATTATACTTTGCAGTGAGTCACCGGCTCATGCATTTGTGCATAGACATAATATTATACATTAGACAGAACGTCTCTGCTTTTTTTTTGCATATGTTGCAAAGCAGGCTTTTCAATATCAATGACACTTCAACAATAGCTACACAACGCAGCCTTTAAGCGTATCAATAGCTAATAATCATTTACCAACGATACATCAGTACATCACTAAGCCTCGTTTCCACCACACATTTGCACATTATCCAGCCTGTGCAGGTGAAAAAGCTCGATCCAATATTACTTTCCGGGTAGAAAGCGTCCGTAACAACGACCCGGATGTAGATCATGGGACTCTTCCGCTGCTCGGAAGAGTCCAAAGAAAAGAGATGTGAAGGGGTGCGTATCTCTGTGAAAATACATGTTTGACACATCTAGGATAAAAAGTAATTTTGTATTCAACATTGCGTACAAACATATCACTTATTTCCATAGATAATCAATATAAATCTAGATGCATACTGTGATTGTATTTATTCTGATTGTTTTTTTTTTTGTCAAACTCCCCCTGTTTACATCCACAGCTGTTGTTTCACAGTGGTCTCCGCAGCGAGGAACAGGTTCGCGGGTAACATGCGATTCAACTCTGTGTTGACATCTGGAAGAACTGTTTTTATTCTTTCTGATGAATCTAACGCGACAATCCGACTGTACAAGTATATCCATTAGTTTAATCCGTGACTTGGCTTGGATACGCTCGGATGAGACAAATGTAACAGACTTTCTGAGGTTTAAATTTAGAAATATCTGGGAGGGAAAAGGTCTGATGATCGTCTCCTTTTCAGAATGGCAGAGGACATGCATGTCTTTCAGATATCCGGCATCAAGAAACCAGAGATAAAGAAACGTTTAATCAAAGGAATCTGTAAACTCGGTGGAAGGTACATCGGTGGTTCAGTAAGTCCTGTCTGTCCTGTTCTACAAACAACTTCATAGTTCTCATGGTATTAGTTTAGCAATGAGCAGACTGCGACTTATTCATTTTGGCATACATGATATTACTTATCTATAGTCGCTACATGTTTTGTGTTTATTTCTCAGATGTATCAGCATACCAGCACCCACTTCATTGTCCCACAGGTTTTGCCTAGTGAAAAGTTTCTGGCTGCATGTGCTGCAGGTAAAACATGAAACAACTATAACTAGAAACAAGTTCAATGTTATTATTATCATATTGTATTGTATTCTATTGTATTGTATTATATAATTAATATTAATCTGTGTGGGTTCTTTTTAGGAAAGTGGGTTGTTACTCCAAATTATGTTTTGGACAGTGTAAAAAATGGATCTTGGCTTCCCGAAGAACTATATGAAGTTGCAATATCTACAAGTACATCATCAACCTTCTATCCAGTAAGGCAGTGGCGGCAGAAGGTTGTCAGTGGAAAGTTGAAGGGAGCTTTTCAAGGATGGCGAGTTCTTCTGATGGTGCAGGAGCCGGCCCGCAGGGCCATGTTCAAACGGTTAGCTGTCACTTTAATCTCTTGGCCAGTACTGTCTGTTTTGTTTGCTTATCAACCATTAAGATATTCTAATTTTACAATCCTTAATCAGGCTTTTAAAGGCAGGACGGGCAAAGGTCTTTCACTACAGTTCTCCCTCTTATGCCTCTATAACACATGTCATGGCTAAGCCAATTACAGAAGATACGAAATCCCACGATGCCCCATGCTAC
This sequence comes from Eucyclogobius newberryi, assembly GCF_026437365.1. NCBI lineage: Eukaryota > Metazoa > Chordata > Actinopteri > Gobiiformes > Gobiidae > Eucyclogobius > Eucyclogobius newberryi. The sequence goes on from NW_027316278.1 coordinate 20,537,404, forward strand.
CCTGTTAGTCATATTGTTCATCACCTTTTTGGAGTAAGTCAAACGTTCTCATAATCTATGATGTTTTAAACAAATATTTAGATATTATTATATTTTATTCTTTATTATATTCTATTTATTTTGCTGAACTTAAAATGGCTTTTGTTTTGTTGTGGTTGTTGTTGTTTCAAAGAAGAGGTATTTGGATATGAATTTCTCAGTAGATGAGCCTGAAACTGAAGAAACTAGTTTTGTTGCAGTGTTTTCCAAGTATGAGAAAGAACTTAAAGACCACATTATTCGACAAAACGTATGTACCTGTACTCTACTGAAGAAATATGACTTGTAGCCTTTTTTCTTGTGTTGTCAATTTCGGCCTGCTCTTTGTTTCTCTGTAGCACCATCCACGACTCCGCTATTGTGAATTCCAGGGTTACGGCGACCCACACTGTCCACAGTCTGAGGTAGACACACACACACACACACACACACACACTTACACACTGTCCACTCATGATCGCGCAACATCTGTCTAAAATTACTTTGTTTCATCAAGATCAGGTCATTCAATTACCTTTATGTCATACATTTCAATGGAAACTGACATTTGGAGCAAGGACGTATCGCAGCCAGGTCACAGATTTAACCATTACTGTCAGCTGATCTGAAAGTTTTGATTGGCATACCTATTAACAATACCCTCCACTGTCCTGCCCATACTTTACCCTGGTGGATCTCCATAAGATTGCTATTATTCGAGTTCATGTATTTCCATTACTTCCTTCTGAGTCCATATGTTTTTGCCAGTAGCTGTCCAAGTGAAATGACCCAAAGGAACTCGTGATTCACTTCAAACTTCCATTACCCTTCTGCCCCCATTTCCTCTACATACTCTTGGCTACTTTTCGGGGATGTTTTCTCCTGCTTTTCATATTGTTCTTTTATTCTTGTAGGCCACAGAGGCAGAGTTTACCCAGATTGCTGCTATGATAGAGTGTGGTCTCTTCACTGAAGCCCTTAACTCAATCAAAAGTGGCTTCTTCCCAGGCCTGCTCCCACCTGCACAGTACCTGGTGTCACTGCTTGACTATGCACAACAGGTTGGACCAGAATGACCAGATTTGCATTTGACGGAATAACAGGGAGATGATTTTTGTTTTAGTTTTGTTCTTGTCACCCAACAGGGCAATGCTACGTCTGTCTTCTTAAGAATCTTTCTGCAGTTCTTCCATAAATTGCTGGTCACAAATCCTCCCTGGTTGGCGCCAAAACCTGTTAAGAAATATTTCTCCAAGGTTTTTAAGTGTCCTTGCTGTAAAGTTGGACTGTGGCCTTTTTTAGAGTCCACCATTTGGTAAAATAACAATTCTTTTTCACAGTTATATTTACTACAGTTTCACCTCACATTTCAGAAAAGAGTCTCGAGTAGAGCTTTCTTTCTGCTGCATGTTTGACACGTAATAAGAACAAGAAGATAAATAAGGCATAGGACACCAAGTTCTGTCTATGCATTTTTTGAACTACAACCATAAAAATGAGACTTTAATTTAATTGTGATGAATCTTTGAGCTCTAACAGATAGGATTTATTTAACATGTTTACTCTTTCTTCACACGTGTCACAGTTATTGCCTGTTGAGAGATTCCACGTGTCATCCACGTCCAAGACCTGCTCTGCCAACACTGTTACATTTTCACAGTGACCTTCTGGAATTTATTCTCAAACTATTCAAAGGCGAACTCCATGCCATCACCACTGGGTAACTACATTAACAAGGAGGCATTCATTTTTTGCAGGGATGCTTTTTTCATATGTTGCCATGTAATTATGTTCTTATTTCTGACTTAGAGTACACCTTCAGCGACATGGATCAGAAAACCTGCAGGATTCAGCCAAAGGATCTTTGATATTAGGAACATTTTGGACAGTCTGGGAGCGTTCAACTCTTTTGTCCATAGCAGTGAAACAACTGGCCCATCTATTGGTTGAGGCTACATCACAGGTAAATGAACACACCTCAAACCGTTCATTAGTATGAAGCATACATATCAGCTTAATAACACATTTTTTAATTATGTAGGAAGACTCGAAAGAGACTGAACAGCAGGAGTTCGTACATGTGACTTGCACTCTTGTGGACCTTTTGTCAGTAGTGGTGGAGTTTTGGTGTCAACACAATTTTAAACTGAACCAGGCTCTAGTGGAAAAAGGCCTGAAAGATTTTGCAGAACACTTTGCCGTTATCAGTCACAGTATGTATTGATTGCTAAATAACTTCAAAGACGAATATGTTGACATAATATACTAAATATATTTTTACTTCCAGAGGTGCCACCTACTCTTCTGACCGAGCTGGTTGCCAAAGTTCCCTCCAGCAGACTGAAGTTGGCTTTAGCTGATTCAGTATTCAGGACTCTTTGCTGCAAAAATGGTTCTGCGATTGGAGATGACCCTCTCTGTCTCAAGAAAATAGTCAGTGTGGCATTAATAATAATAACAATAACAACAACAGTGATACAGAAATTCGTCAGGTTCTAAATAAGTTGAAAATAAAAGCATCATACCTTTTGCAGACATTTTCAAAGGCCATACAAATTAAACATTTATAAACAGTTTATTGTATTCTAATTTCTATCTGGCTTTTTTGCATTCATAGATGCAGAAATATCTACCTGCTCTGGATATTTTAAGTCAGTCTCTGTCACCCTATAATACTGAGGCTGGGCTTACTATGCAAAGACACCACATGACTGACACTGGTTGCGGGTAGGTAGTCTGTTTTTTCTTTATATTTTAGCATTACCTCAAGAGTGAATCACACTCAATGTGGCATGCCATAAACTTTCTACTGTGTATGTATTTTGAGTTTTGGCTAGTGTATCTTAAAAAGTTTTGATTAGTTAGAAGAGAAAGTATGGAGAAACCTGAGTGGAACTGAACAAAGGAACACCTGGATAGTGGAGGAGGGTGCACAGGGGTATGGAGTGCAGATGCATGAATAGAGCGACTGAGGGGAGACAGGCAAATGGAGGTCAGACAGAGGGTGAGGAGCTGGCATGTGATGGGTCATGCCCAGGTCTGATCCTATCAGTGTGTGTGGAATGACAGAAGGGGTGCACAGGGAGGTTAGACCCCTTCATACACATACACACATTCTGCTATGGACACAAGACTGACAGACATACAGATATCCCATCAGGCCTTTGTGTCTTGCCTTACGCACACCAGCTCTTGGCTCTCACCCCTCCCTAACCTTTCTTGATCAGGCCTCGCATACTAAATCCCACTGCTGTCTTGAAGGCGCTCTCACACACACAAGCAGAGTCAGTCCACAGCCCTATTAGACATCTGCTGCTTCACCAGCAGGTAGTTTGGCCTGGAGAAGGGCAGGAGTCACCAGGGACCAGGTTCACCAGAAGGCTACAGGTTCATGCTCGACCAGATCTTTCCCTCCCTCTGCCGCCTTCACTGTTTTTCCCCTCAAACGTACAGCTACACTTTTCAATCGTTACTTATTTGAACTTTATGTGTGTGTTAAGGAAAATACACACCTAAGAACATAGAAAATCATTTGTTTTCATTTGGATACACTTCTGGCATTTCAAGGAAAATAAAGTGAAGCTGCTTGACCTCTGATTAATTGTTTCATAGTTGTAACAAACAAGCAATAGACAACCTGGTCCAAGTAATAACTCACAGGTTGTCCACGTGTTTCAGTATTTTTTTCACTGACTCTGTATTCGAGTGAGTGGAAAGTGGAAAGGGAACTGTAATAACTAATTTTTGTTAGCCCATGCTTGATTAAGCAGACAAACACTTTTATTACTGTACTGGACTGCATGTTGGCCACCTGAATTAGACTCTGAAACAGGGGATTGAAACAGGGACTTACAGGCCAAGTATTGTCAGATGCCAGTCTATACAGACAGAGGACACTTGGGTGAAGTGGTCTGAGATTTAAAGTGCTGTGGCCTCATCCCAGACACACTTCTGGACTCTATGCAGACCCACACGGAGCACATCTCCTCTCAGCCTTGTCCCTGCTAATAACAAGCAACGTGACAGGACGCGTGTTTCCTCCTCACTGCTGGGAGCTCCTTCCTGGCTTCTGAACAAGCCAATTACCAGGGAACAAGCCTCTTCTCTGTAATACGGATGGCACTCCGCTTCAATGAGACGCACGCGCACATGCGAGAGCATATACACATAGACACCTGTCAGGCTCCATGCAGGCTGATCTCCTATACCCACACGCAGGACTAGTGACAGCCCACAGCTATTAGCACGCCACTACTTTGAAGAGGCTTCACTTTCTTTTACTAGTTATTCCTCCTAATGTGCTTGCTCACATTGAATCCTGCGTCTCTGGGTTTGAGGCATTCAGTGGGAGGAAAAACGCTTTGGAGTGAGGGAGTGTGTATGTGTGTGTGAAGTGTGTGGCCACACAGTAGGGGTTTGACAGATATTGTCACATTTCATAAGATAATACAGTTCCGGCATTAATTTGTTAATTACACTTTTGTACTGCAGAGATGATTGTTCTAGTTTAAGTAGCATTGGGTCTCACTTTATGCTAATGGACAGTCACTGAAAGTGTGGGTTTTGTAATGGCAGGTGATACATTCAGCTCCCCACTTCGCCTGGACTCACCCATCCCCCCAGCACACGGTCCCCCTGCCAACCACTGACTGTCACAGCAGCACAGGTGAGGAGTGAGCTGAAGAGGATTAAAGTGAGGAAGGCAGCAGGACCTGATGGCATCAGCCCCAGGCTCCTTAAGTCCTGCGCAGATGAACTGTGTGGAGTTATGGAGCATGTCTTCAACATGAGCCTGAAGCTGAGGGTGGTACCACAGGTCTGGAAGACTTCCTGTCTGGTACCTGTGCCTAAGACACCGCGCCCCAAAGACCTCAACAGCTTCAGGCCAGTGGCTCTCACGTCCCACCTGATGAAGACACTGGAGCGGCTAGTCCTGGACCACCTCCGCTCCACCGTGAGCTCAGCCATGGACCCGCTGCAGTTTGCATATCGGTCTGGCATCGGAGTGGAGGACGCCGTCATCTCCCTGCTGCACCGCTCTCTCTCTCACCTGGAAAAGCCTGGCAGCTCTGTGAGGATCCTGTTCTTCGATCTCTCCAGTGCCTTCAACACCATCCAGCCGCTGCTCCTGAGGGACAAGCTGGAGACGGCTGGTTTGGATTATGACCTGGCAGAGTGGATCCTGGACTACCTCACAGACCGACCCCAGTTTGTGAGAGCCCGGAACTGTGTGTCTGACACTCGGACCTGCAGTGTGGGGGCGCCCCAGGGCACTGTCCTCGCGCCCTTTCTCTTCACCCTTTACACTGCAGACTTCAGACATGACACGGACAGCTGTGTCCTGCAGAAGTTCTCTGACGACTCTGCCATCATCGGACTCATCACGGACGACGATGACGCGGAGTACAGAGGACTGGCGCAGGACTTTGTGGACTGGTGTCAGCGGAACCACCTCCTCATCAACGCGGGGAAGACCAAGGAGATGGTGGTGGATTTCCGCAGACGCCACCCCACTGCCCCCTCACCAGTGAACATCCAGGGACGGGACATTGAGAGAGTGGACTCATACAAGTACCTGGGTGTTCATCTGAACCACAAACTGGACTGGACTCATAACACAGACGCACTGTACAGGAAGAGCCAGAGTCGGCTCTACCTCCTGAGGAGACTCAGGTCTTTTGGAGTGACAGGGCCACTCCTGAAGACCTTCTACGACTCTGTGGTGGCATCAGCTCCTGTACGGTGTGGCCTGCTGGAGCAGCAGCATCACAGAGAGGGAGAGGAAGAGACTGGACAGAGTCATCAAGAAGTCCAGCTCCGTCCTGGGCTGTGCTCTGGACTCGGTGCAGGAGGTGGGGGACAGGAGGGTCCTGGCTAGATTCACATCTATGCTGGACCATGAGTGTCACCCCCTGCAGGACACTCTCTCTGCTCTGGAGAGCAGCTTCAGTGAGAGACTGATCCACCCTCGATGTGCGAAGGAAAGGTTCCGTAGGTCTTTCCTTCCTGCTGCTGTCAGACTTTATAACAAAAACTGTTAGTACTGAACACTCGCAATACTGACCTAACCTAATACTGATGTGCAACTCTGTCATATGTGCAATTGCTGTTGGAATTCATGTGCAATTCATGTGAAATTCATGTGCAATCTATGTGCTGTCGTGACACATATTCATGTGCAATTACTGTCGTGATCACATGCAATGGTATTTATGTATTTATTTATTTATTTGTCTATGGGAGTTTTTTTTATTTATTTATAGGAGATCTTCTACTGAAAGTGTTTTTCAGACTTCCTATAAGTGATCTGTTCTTCTGTATCTATCTCTGTATCTACCTGCGTTGCACCAATGAAATTTCCCCATGTGGGACAATAAAGGAATATCTTATCTTATCTTATCTTATCTTACATTATTTACATGTCACAATTGTCTTAATAGACCCTTACGTTTCTTTTTATTGTCATACAGACTTGAAAGCACATCGGTTGGAGTCGATGACAATGGTGCAGATAAAGGCAACATTCTGAAAGGCCTCAAACGAGTCAATGCAGCAGGTAAGACTCACTGAGCAGATGTGTCAGGCTGTTGTTGGAGCAGCACATTTGCAAGGAGCAGACTTTTAATGGACTAATGCACAGCACTAGGTCATCAGTAAAGGGGGACATGATAGCCCTGTCATCACTTTCTGTTTGTTTAACTGCATGTACTGTATGGACAGGAGGTGATTGATTTTTTTTCCACTGTCAGATGCAGGACTAACTCATCTGTATAAATTTACCTTATGGGTCGTTTCATTTTACACTCATCTCCCGGCTTTTGGCTTTGCCTTCTTTGTCATTTTCACTTTCTACCTGAACACTACCAGATAAATAAACGCCACAGGAATAATGGGTTTTCCCACACAAAACAGTGACACACATTAGTGCTCACAGTGTGCCTCAGATCTCCATTTTGGGGATATTATTGCAGCAATTAGGGGAGCACGGCAGATATACAATGGACCGCGCCAGTGAAACTCCTTGCAATTAGAGGCATGGTACTCTGTGTGAACTCTCCAAGGTGTCAGAGCTCATATCTCCCACTTCACCTGATCAGAAAGGCCCTGTACCTTAGCGAAAGAGGGACGCAGGGGTGAAACGGAGGGAAGGGGGAGCACTGTGGCAGGAGACTCAAGACTGTTGGCATGTGTTGTTTTTCTACTACGTGATCCCTATACCGATGCGGTCTAGATTAATTTTTTATGAACCATCGGCACAGCATTTTCCCCTCTCGCCCTCTCATCCCAGCTCCTTGTCCCTCCATACCTCCTTGCTCCCTCTCTCCCCGCATATCGTATGTATGCGCAATGCTTTTATTTTACTGCTCGCTGCACCTCTTTACTTTGGAGCTTTCGTCTCGTCTCCTGGAACCTTTTTGGTAGCTTTGTCAAAGAAGCATTGAGGAGTTAAGGGATTTGGGATCATCTTATTTTTTCTCCCCAAAATCTTTTACATGAAGTTCAGAAAGTTTGGAAAATTTCAGTCCTAATCCATAACTTGGAATGGCATTATTGCATTCCATAGTTGCTTAACAAAATAATAAGTTTGTTTTCAGTTAGGCGTCAAGCATAAAGCATTAGCAAAATAATGCTTTGCAAGACTTTCTTTACAGTATTTTATTAGTTCATCTTTTATGCTGTAGAGACTAGTGCTAGAGAGGGAATCAGGAGTGAAACTGAATTCAATAGATGGATGTAGTTGTGTGAGCCTCTGACATAGTATTGGTTTATTATCATACCTACATAAGATACACAAAAAATAAAATGGATGATAATTTGCTCCAAAAGTCACAGTTATCAGTGATTTTTTTTAAAAGATAAATGTTGCTCTTTGCTCCAACAATCATCAGGCCAGGCATCACTTTACTGGAGTGTTGCAAGCAGACTGAAGGACATAAAGAGCAACACATACATTTAACTTTTCTATTAAAGTGTGAAACGGGGATTTATAGAAAAGGACAGGCAGATTTATCCTTTCCGTGCTTGTAAATGCTGAGCATGCAATTACCCCTATAATAGAGGCGTTGTGTCCAAATTGGAGCCATTAAAGTGATTTAACAGTGCATGGATTGGCCCTGGCATTTGCGAGGATGTGTACACATGGGGTGTAGTGGAATGGGTGTTTAATCACTGCGTTTTAGAGCCTGGTAATGGCAAAGCAGTTCATGTAGAACAGTGACATGCCACACAGTACAACTTACTCATTAGAAGCCAAGTTTAGACTCCTTCCACTGTCTTTTTGGCATTTTGGGTGGGAAAAACTTGAAAGTTTAATAAAATGTTTGATATATTTTCTTAAATTGTGACATTGATGAAAACCAGAGATGGAAAATTGACTCATTGAGATTTAACACTGTACAGCTTTAAAACTCCTCGTGTGTGTTTTCTGTGAATTATTTGACATGTTTAGACGTACAACAGTTACTGGACTAAAAAGCATTTATGCCTTTATATTTTAAACTGTGTGTGCAATGGCTGAATAAGTAAGGTTCTAAGTCAAGTTCTTGTAAAGTAACTAAGATCGCATATATCTTTTCTTTGTCTTGTCGGTGTAATCCCTCATTCGTCCAGGAATGTTCCATAGTAGAAAAAGCTTCAGTTGTAGTCATCTGGACTCAGTTTGAAAAAATAGACATTTCGACTCTCATCCAAGAGTCATTGTCAATAAAAGAATTTAGATCGAGAACTCCGATATTAATACTGTTCTGTGGTAAGACCCGCCCATTGGGAGGAGCCTTCCTGAAGTAGAAAGAGTTGTTTGTTTCAACAGAAACTCCCCCCTTGTATCTACCGAGCTAGCCTATTCAGAATTTTAATGGGCTATTAGAATCCTCTTTGTCTTTGTGAGACCCTGGCTCAACCACCCTGAGTACCTGATTAGCATCTAAATGCCCTTGTCCTGGTCCTCTACCTTTCCAGGGGTTCAGTATACCATTATAGATACCAGGCAGATTGAATCTTAGCCCTCCATTTCTGTTTAAAGAAGGTCTTTCTTTTTTAACAAAAATAGCTTCCTTGACTCCTCTTTCAAACCATCTTTTCTCCCTGCTTAAAACCTTCACCTCACCGTCTTCAAACGAGTGATTAGAGGCTTCAAGATGGAGATGCACGGCGCTCCGAGGTCCTGAACTTGTATTTCTTCTGTGCTGATAAAGCCTCTTGTGTAGAGGCTGTTTTGTCTCACCTATGTACCGTTCTTTACAGCTTTCTTCACTGCATTGGATCGAATAAACTACATTGCTCTGTTTTTGAGTCGGCAACTTGTCCTTAGGGTGAACCAGTTTTTGTCTTAAAGTGTTTCCTGGTTTAAAATAAACAGGGACTTCGTGTTGTCTAAAAATTCTCTGCAGTTTTTCCGACAGGCCAGACACATAAGGGATAGAAACACCCTTCCTTCTCTGTTCAGTTTCCCTTTTGTCCTGCTTCTTGGTTCTCTTCACTCTGTTGAGAGCCCAAGCGGGGTAACCACAGGCTGAGAGGGCATTTCGGACATGTTTTTCCTCTTTCTTCTTGCCCTCTGAGCTGGTGGGCACACCTTGAGCTCTGTGTTGTAAGGTTCTGATCACACCCAGCTTGTGCTGTAGTGGGTGGTTGGAACCAAAGAGCAGATACTGGTCCGTGTGTGTAGGTTTCCTATATACTTCTATTTGGAGTTTCCCGTCCTCTCCTCTGATCGTGGAACAATCAAGAAAGGCCAAGCGATTCTCCTTAGCGTCTTCTCTTGTAAACCATCTCTTCTTTCTTAATTGTTACAAAAGTATCATCGACATAGCGGAGCCACAGTTTTGGGGCTATGCCTGAGAATGAGGACAGTGCCTTCTTCTCAAAGTGCTCCATGTACAGGTTGGCCACTATGGGAGAGACGGGCGAGCCCATGGCACAGCCATGAATCTGTCTGTAAAATTGTCCTCGGAATTGAAAGTAAGTGGTGTTCAGACAGATGTCCAACAGTTTACATATGTGTTCAGGTGTCAGTTTTCTTTGTCTTGCAAATACATTTAACATTGTTAGAATCTACTTCTCAACAAATAAAATCAATTGAAGAGGCCACTTTAATCTGTAAAGGCCCAGAACGCGCTGCCTGTGCCACCTCAGCGGGGGCATAGGTATAGGCCTCACAAACGTAAAACTAAAAAGAGAAGCAAAAAGGTCAGTACATGTCTCATCATTGTCCATCTAGAGCACAGTATTTTTTATTTTTCATAATCCATTTACCTATAAGATATATATCAGATGTTTATTGACTTGATGCTGTTCTTTATTCTTACTTTAATCTGTTTAGTCACAGAGGAAATTGTTGACAGACAATGCCTTGGTAAGGATGTTTCTTTGTTATCCTCTTTTTAAACCTCTTAAAAACCCAAGGCGTGCCATTTAATATATCTTCTGTATCTTCAAACACACCCCCCCTGGTTAAATAGCATTTTCACAGCTTTTTTCTAAGTTCTTTGAAATGCAAGAAAGCCTTTACACTTTTCTCCCCTTTTATTTTTCCTCACGCACCTCCCTTTTGCCCCCACCTTTTGCTCTGCGCGCACTGGTGTGTAGCCCCCTGTACAGGCATGGCGTCCTGGGGTGAGCTAGTAAAGCATTTATTATGGGCTTTGCAGTCCTGTATTATACTGGCAAGCACAGCGCCACTCATGCTTGGCCTTTAACGTCCCTCTGAAGTTCAGCCATACATGAAAAGAGGGGGGGCTTTGGACTCCTTAATATATTCCAAACTCAATATTGCATTACAAAATAAAAAAAAAAACTGGTGCGAATAAGAATGTGGAAAAAGGTACATCTGGGTACACGTTTTGTTTTTGAAAAATTCAAATTAAACGCTTGTCTTGACATTCGTGCGGTTGGCTTGTGTATCACGTGATGACTTGCGAATGCCAAGAGGAGCCGTTTGAACTTTGGCTCTGTGAAGAATCCTTTTGTAGGGCTTTGTGCTTGAGCTGTGTACCATAACTTCCTTTTCAAATGACAGTTCAGACTTGGACATGAAGGAGCACTACTTTCTCACCACTATAACGGGCAAACTATTGTCCAGACTTTGTAGGGGTGAGTTGGAAGAGTAAGTCAGGCAAATGAATGTAGCTCTCCATCTTTAATTTATTCTCAACCCTTTTCCCTTGAAACATCGCCCTCCTTTTTATCATTAGGCTCCTTAATTCGCATTGGACGGACAGACTTTCAAGTGTTCGGGGACATGATCAGTGATTTTATTGGTATTTTGTATTTTATGGGGCAAGATGATGGGCAGGATGCCAGTCAAAACCCTAATTTTGGGATTTCTCTCTTGTCTTCCGGCTCTTCCTCCTCTCTGTTGGTCGCTGTTGTGTCTATGCCAAAGGAGAGACCCTCCTCCACAGAGCTTGCAAGAGGAACCAAGTGGAAACAGTACTTCAGATCCTGGCGCTGCCTGACACAGATGTAAATGTTAAAGGTAAGGACTTTTTTTCCTCCCGTTAGCTCGATGCGAGCTCCCACCACTGGCTCTAGTGTGTTGAGCGATACTATAAAAGAGGGAAAGAGTGAAGTAGGTGCATTATCGCGTCATTGGTGAGGGAAACCGTTAGCTAAAATAGAAAAGGGTGTGTCTAAAAGCAATGAGGTGGGTTTGGTGATTTATAGATTTACAGTGGCGACTCCCTTGTAGACTTAAGCTGAATTGACCTCTGATCATGTGGGTGCAAGTGTCCATTGTCCCTGTTGGTCGAACATGATGCGTCGCCTGATAATCCAAACATGCAAGAGCTTTTAAACGTTTAATATACTTTTTATTATTGGATGCTTATTAGAACTAGAACTATATATATAGAACTATGGAACTAGAACTATATATATATTGTATCTGGGATTGGATATTATTAACAACTGAAATAGTCTTGCATCTCGAATGGCAGTTTATGTTTGGAGCATGGACCAGGTCGAACGAATAAACTAAACTAATGAAACTGTTGAATAAGTATGGCCAAACAGATCCATTTTGTGAACAAAGCCATGTTATCCTCCCTTTCACCTTCCTTTTGCAATTGTTAGATTGTTTTTGCATAACCACATGCTAAACTCCTAGAGTATAGTTCAAACCCTAAGTTATGACCCTTTCAAAAGTCATAAATTAGGCAAGGTTGTGGTTTGACACCATGGATTCTGAAAGTTCATAGATTATGCACACTATTATGTTATGTAATGTTAAACAAAATAATTGTTCTCTTAATCATTAAAAACTGGTCTTGCTACTTCTTAACCACCATCATTTTAACAGCTTTGATTTGAAAGTAGGCCGTGTTATAGTTTGTGTTCTTAATACTCTTGTGTCTTAGACCATGCAGGGTGGACCCCACTGCACGAGGCCTGTAACCACGGCAGCACCGCAAGTGTTCAGGCTCTGTTACGTCATCGACCAGCTCCAGTCGTCGGCAGCCAAGTGGGCGGAGTCAGCCCTCTGTATGATGCCTTACTCAATGGGCACATGGACATAGCCAAACTTCTGTTGGAGCATGAAGGTATGTTTCTTGTGAAGAGTACAAATATAAGCTTGACGTAATTCAACCACTATAACCACAATAACGGATGTCGCATTGTGGTACAGACCTAAATTTAAGGTTCCAAGTTTGGTAAAGATGTGTTAAGTGTTTTGTGTGAATGAATGGTGAATTGAATAATGGGTATTGTGGTAATTATTTGAATTGATTACTCTACTCTAATTATACTAAGACACATGTTTAGCTTTTCATGTTTATATCATTTATTTTCCAAAGCAACAACATTTGTAAGAAAAGCCCTATTAACAAAATCTGATATACAGGTATAAAAACAGATTTACTAAGCAAGTGTGCTTTACTTAACTCTAATGTGACGTGTCTTTGACTCTGAATTTTTAATGAGATGAATACTTTTCACTCAGGCTTGTGCTTACTGAAGTTAATTTAATCTGTCTTTCTCGTGACAACATTAAAACTAAGTGGCACTTGTCACGTTGATGGAATCATTTAATGTCAAAATGAAACACCTTTAACACATCCCACTGGTTGATGGCAGTTGAGTTAATCTTTAGAATTAGCCATTTAGCTAATGATTTAATGCAGTTGTGGTTTGCTGCTGTAGCCAAGACAAGCTTTTAATTTAATGTGACCAACAAATGTGGCTTGCGGACTGATTGAAAGCTGCTTTTGACCTCATTATTGGGAGCAGGCTGATGAAAACCAAGGGACTCGTTCAATGCCATAAACATTCTGATGCTATGGTGTAGTGTCTAGATTTTCTTGTGTTTTTTGGCTCAAACAAATTTAATCTAATTTTAAACTAATTCATTTGACTGAACAAGAAACACCTTGCAACAAATGTCAACAAATGGAATAAGGTTTTGAAACCTTTGAGTTGCACTACTCAAATGCCTGCACAGTCAATAAAATGTAGATGATGTCTCCCTTATTGCTTGTCGCTACAATCCTCCTGCAATACTTGAGTACGTGTCCAAACTGATTACTCCAGATGCTCATAAGTTGTCTGCTAATGTCTCTTTGACGTGATTAGAAGAGTCAGGAACTGTCAGAAACAAAATTCATACATAGTCGTTTCAGCGGAAATGTGTCATAACAGAGCTAGTTTGGTGTGTTTGCGTTACGTAGCACACCTCCAGAGCGCAGGAGGGTGAGCATGATGGGTGTCATCATTCCGGCGCCGGGTGGGGGAGTGAGGGGGGTCTGCAGCAGGTGGCAAACTAATGTGTGTGTGTTTTCTGTAGTTTGGGGAGAGGTGTCATTTGCCAGCGTCAAACAAGTCTCCCAAGTAACATACCTCTGCCTCGGCTCACTTCTCAGTTTGACTAATTATAGTTAATTTGATTCGACTTTCCCATTAACACATGTACATATTCTGTCCTCAAAAATAAATTAGACTGGGATTGTTTAGTCCCGGTGAGGAAACAAGAGTGCTTTTTTTCTCCCGCTCACAGACGAGAGAGCAAATTAAAAGAGGTCAGATGAAGAAGCGGCTTTCTGTATCTGTAAAATTAGCAGCCACAGTGTGCACGTGAGAGTGTGCGCGTGAGAGTGTGCACGTGTGTGTGCTGCAGATGTCTGGCCTGTTGTCTAGGTCAGGTCTCTTCACTGGCACCAAGAAAATGTTCAATTTGAAATACCTGCAGGCTTGTAGACTGCATGAAACTGCTTTTATCTCCCTCACTGTAGCATATCCGTATTAATTGATATTGACGAGTACAAGTTGACCTGGTCCTGCTTATAAGTTAGCCCACTTGTCACAATACTTGCATTTAAACTCAGTTTTGATACTAAGGGGAAGACTTAACTACTTGATACCAATAGTTTAGTTCTTTATGTGATAGGAACAAGTATGTACAGTAGACCTGTAACACACTACAACATTTATAGAAAAAGGCTAATTTGCTATTTCCCCTGAAGGGCTTTTATAGACAAACAAATTTTAAGTTCATATTTATACAAAGGCAATGGCAGGCAAAAACTCATTATTTCATCACCAATAGTCTTTCAGAGTACATGACTCTTGACTCGTTAAAACCCACTTAAGTTCTTGTTTAAAACTGCCCCAGTCCAGGTCCAGTTTTGCTCAGAAGCCAAGGAGTTCCAGAAATAAGAACATTTATTTGTCCCACAATGGGGAAAATGTACAGAAATGGATTTGGCACAGAAGTATAAGAATAAAAAAACATAAAACTTATAAAAAAAACTCTTCATAAAAATAATAACACTCTTATTTACAGCGGTTATATGGAGAGAAAATATTGCACCAGGATCATGTCACAGTATTGCACATGATTATGAAAGCTGAATGACACATGTTCAGGGATAACAGTGTTTGTTGTAGTTTAGTTTAGCGCCTTGGTTAGAGGAAGTGGTTTTATACCACAGGGCTCATTTAAATAGAAAACTCCTTTTTGAATAGAAATGAATACCATTCTAAAACTAGAAAGGTCCAGTTTTTTTTCATCCTCATTATAGACTATCAAGCTTGACTAAATCCGGTAGGAATGTCAAAATTGATGTGCTCATCATAACATTCACAACAAAATACTCATTGATTTTACAAAAAGAACAATAATAGTGCTTTGCGCCCCTGCCAGGTTTGATGAAAGTTGCTCATTTCCACATGTTGTCCCCTCATTTATTTTGCTGTGACATAATGCTGGTGCTGGGTTTTGACTGCGTTAGTTTAGAATTTGTAAATGGATTTTTAAATGTTTGACTGAAACCCCACATCATGGTTAATTATCCAAAACAGTCTAGCAGTCCTTTCCAGGTTTTCTAAACAGAACAGGTTTTTGTGCTTGTGCCTGCAGTTTTAAAAGCCATACATCAGATTGTTTTTAAATTTTTTGGCTTGAGACACTTTCCACTTTATCCCAGAATAGGAAGGCAGGCTAGAGGGCCAGATGCATTTTCATTGCTTTTGGCTTTTTATTTATTATACTGTGTTTTCTCTATTATCAAGTGCTGACTATATCTCTTGGACTATATTTCTCTCTGAGTCCTTCACCCAGCTTGTCCTAGTTGTGTCCAAAAGAGCTGAATTCGGTTGCCAAGGGTTTCGCTAGGCCAGAGAGGGCAACACTGGCACACAAACAAAGCGCTCGATTTTGGTGATCTCACCCTATTGTGCGCCTGTCTGCTGCTCGGCCCAGGCTATGTGCATTTTAGGATTGAATTGTAAAAAAAAAGGGGGAGGAACTGACGGATCCTCCCCCCTCTACCTCAGTTCCCTCAAGGCTTAGAGAGCTGGCAAGAAAAGGATGCCATGGCTAAGGGCAAGGCTGTTTCCACACGTCCCCCTCCCTCTCCCGTTGCCCAAGGCTGCCCCACATGACCCTGTCTGCATGAGTAGGTATTCATTTCAGGGCTCGCATAGAAGAGTCCTTGGCTATATTATTTTGTACACTCTCATGTATGCATGCAAAATATTTCCCTAAATCCAAAATGCTGTAATGAGCATCTTCTGGCTTCTAATTAAACTGCACCCGCTCACGCTTCCCCCTTCTCAGCTGTTTGAATTTTTGTGGGGTGGCCAGGGCACCCAGTGCTCCTGATTGGAATGGAAAAAGACCCGAAGCCGTGCAGTTTGTGACATGGCATGCACACGCAGAGGGCGTGTCTGTAAGCCGAGAAGGTGGAGAAAATGAAACGGGGCTGTGCAATCACTGATGGCATCTTTGCACCTTGGCCCACCAACATGCATAATCCTTTAATAATGTACTGATAAGTCAGAATTGACGATAGTCCACTATGCAATTGCTCCGGTGAGTAGTGAAAAGAATGGAGGATCATTTTACTCACTAAACCAACCAATGATTGATTAGCTACTCAGATTCTTAATTATTGAGAGATAAAGCCCTTAGTAACGTAACTTGGATCAAAACCAGACTTAATAAAACAATGGAATGAAAGATAAACAATTTATAAAATGTACTTTGCATTCTTGACACTACTGTTTCCAGGCTGCTCCTTGTGGTTAAGTTGACTTCTCAAAAGTCATACATGTTCTGAAACGCTTGTAAAATTAGTTTGATAGTCACCCCCCACAATTTAGATGAGAGGAACATGCAGGGTTGTCCCAGTCTCAGATCTGGATGAGATTCATTTATCTCTACAGCCAGCTGCGTGAGGGCCCTGCACAACTTTCAAAAATAGTTTTTAACATGGGTAATTCGCTAGTGTCAACTTGACTCTTTGCATTTATAACTCAATTAAAATTAAAATTGATCAACCATTACAGCCTTTTTACACCCAATCTCAGCAGCAATGGCCTGTTGTGTGACAAACTACAGCTACAATCCTGAGAGATGAAACCATTGTGTGTCAAAAGTCTAAACACTGTTAAAAAGACATGTCATGTCTGTACAAAAAAATGCCTGCTTGATACACATAATGCAACGGTCCCTGTAGATCCTAATGTGAACAAGCTGAAAGATGTCATTGGCTCCACACACAACAAGCACACAGTCCCTTCAGACCAGTGTAGTCATGGTTTGTGCCTGTTTTCTTTTTATTTATTTTTATCATTATTTATTTATTTACAAATACAAAACAGTAACAATGTATGCATTCAAACTGAGTAAAAATGTGTTATATTAATATTACCATAATCACAATGCATCAATATATTTTCGTACATGTAGATGTCATATTTTTAAAATAACAATCACTATATACCACTCCCCATTCTCATTTTGTGTATATATATATATATATATATATATATATATATATATATATATATATATAAAAACTATAATTTTGAAATATAATATATTATATTATATTTCAAAATTATAGTTTTTTTGCTTTCGTCAAAGAATCCTCCATTTGCAGCAATTGCAGACCTTTGGCATTCTAGCTGTTAATTTGTTGAAGTAATCTTCACCCCACATTTCTAGAAGCCCCTCCCACAAGTTGGATTGGCTGGATGGGCACTTCTTGCGTACGGTCAAGCTGCTCCCACAACAGCTCAATGGGGTTGAGATCTGGTGACCGCGCTGGACACTCCAATACAGATAGAATACCAGCTGCGTCCTTCTTCTCTAAATAGTTCTTGCACAATTTGGAGGTGTGCTTTGGTTCATTGTCCTGCTGTAGGATGAAATTGGCTTCAATTAAGAGCAGTGTACATATATATCAGATAATCTCTCCCCACATCAGTTCTTTACATTTCACTGTGGTGCATTAAAAACACCAGTGCGTTTGTATTTTCAGGACAACAGTTGTGACAATGATAGTGATAGTAATGATATAGTAAAAGTGATCTAAATGATAACAGTGATAATAGTACAACAACAATACATGTATTTGTTAATAATATGTTTGTGTGGCAGGGTGGTGGTTGTGTAGGAGGTTTGAGCCTATTTTCTATTTCCACTATACACACACACGCACGCACACGCACACACACACAGTTTAGGAGTTCAAGGAATTCAGTTTATTCCAAAGCCCTCTTTCACCTAAAAGGTATTTTAAATTAAAAATGTTTGTTTCTACAATAAAATTGCTGTGTGGATTGGCCTAAAAAACAGGCTACTTCATCAGAAAACAAATGTTTCAAGGTTTTGTTGGTTTCTGTTTTGAAGCAATGTGTAACAATGTTAACCAATCTTGTTTAGTTGACCGTGGCGTTCCAAGGCCTAAAACTAACACAACTGCAAAATGTTTGCTAGTACCACAAAATATTCATAAATAATAATACAATTTTAAATACAGGTACAGTTTAAATTGCCAAATGCCAAACTTCATCACATTTTGTACATAGTACAAGGGGTTTACCAAATAAGGTTGAGTGAGGAGATCTGACGTTAACGATGATTTTTTCACTTTGGCTCAAAATATGAAATTTGAATGTTGTGTAGAAAATTATGGGTCGATATTGCTGTATGGTATAAAATGTGCACAATACATGATATGAAGAAGCTTTGGGGTGCAGCTCAGTGAGTAAAGAAGTACATTGAGCTAATAGTGGGATTTCACCTTTGCTCTGAGGAAGTTTATGATGAGGGGGAAATTGTCGATTTTACATACATAATTCTGTGTTTGTGAAAAGGGTCACGTTCAGTCTAAAGTCTACATAATATTCCCCCTTAACTTAAAAACTTAATATTAAATCCCCACCCCATTTTCAGTATTATATATTGTGCTCTGTTCAGGTGCTAGCTCTATTGAAGGAGACCGATTTGAACATGTTATTCTCATGCGGCCGCTCTTCTCGTTCCCCCTGTGTTTGATGCGTCTCTGCCGGTTGCTTTGGTGCTCCACTCGGCTGGCCTTGTTTCTAGTCGCTGTAGCCTTACCCGCGCTGCTCCCTGTGGATGTGTGCCGCGCCGTGCCCCTGGCTGCAGTTCACACACGCACACGCACGCACACACACACACACACACACACACACACTCTTTTCCAGCCTGTGATGGGGGAGAGGAGGAGAGGATGTTTACCGTTCTGTGGAGCTGCCTGCTCTCAAGCTTGCCTGCCTCAGACCCAAGACACAGAGACATAGGGGGAGGGCTTGTAGCTGCATCTTTCTCTTCCCCTTTGCCTCTTTTTGCGCCAATTTCACTCCCTCCTCCTCCACTCCACAATATTTCTTGTCTTCGCCTGCCCTCTAAAGGCTAAAGGGCTCCGCATCTCTGCATATGTGTGTGTATGTGGCTACATCTGGACGGTGCATCAGCCAGTAGCTTGCCATGAGTATTACCCCTCCCTCTTGGGTCTAAACTGGGCATTTTCACACCTGCGTGCACACACACACACAGAAGGATAGTGTAATTACCTTGTGCTGTGGTGTAACTCCCCCAGGAGCGGCATTTATCTCTACCACAGAATATCTTGACACTCAGGCCCCGATACCTGGAATCACATCAGTCGCTGTCTTTGCACTGAACAGTCTCATAGCACAAGCTGCGTGGAAGTTGAAAGCACCATCCTGTGTTATTCTTGCCTTGTATAATGTTCTAATTAACTAGTTAACTAATTATAGTCAGGGAAACTGAGGTGGGCATGTCCAGTGTGTAGATAAATGTGTACCTCAACAGGGAATGTGTACAGTAACAATTTGTTCTTATTTTCATTAATAGCGTGGATAAACACATCTATTGGCAGTGTTGAGAATTAACCGCTACCTTCCTAAAAAACAAAGGAATACAGCAATAAAGAAGTACTTGATCATTTAATTTAGGCTTCAGACAGCATGATATTAGTCAAGAAGAAAAAGTATTTGAGTAAATAAATGCAAAATTGTTTTAATCCTACGTCGCATTTTTACACTAATATAATGTCACTAAATGTATTCAGAATACATTATTCTCACTGGACCATGTCAGAATATGTTATCGAATACATTTTAATGAAGGTATTCTATAACTAAATACATGTTCAAAGTATTCTTCCTATCACTGTCTACGAGGACGAGACTAGACTGGGTCCACGAGAATGAGAGAACACGAGATCATGCAATGATTTATAATAAATGAAAGATGTAGTTCAGTTCACATTTCTGGCCTAATAATTTTCTGTTTATTTTTATTTCATACATTTGAGGCGTACCTCGCCAGTGCCAAAAGATGATTCTCATCTTCTTTGGCAAAATCTTGTGGCATGAGATATTGTCCCATCCCTAACATCTTATTTAAAGTCTTTGATCATGGGACAGTGACTTCTTTTAACGAAGGATTCTTTAGTTGACACTGCCTATTGAATTAGTGCGTTTGGTGGACCAGAACCTCCCCTGAATGTGTCGACCACGGTTGGGTTCACAAGCGTACAAGCCACTCCTACCAGATGAGCGTAACAGAGAGGACAGCTTGTTACAGAAACCCGGTGATTATGACCCTCTGTGAACAAGCTCTCTCTCCCTCGCCGCCTCTGCTCCTCTCTGGTGGCCACTTTGATCAAATTGCTGCTCTTATGTCCTTGACTGCTGCCCCCGATGGCTGACCTCTGCATTTGAAATTTCCTCGCTTATGTAAAAGTTTATGTAGATTAATGCCACAATTTATGCAGATCGAGTTTTTCGCCGCCACAGCTTGAAGCGCTAAAAGGTAGACGAGCACTGACCTTCCTTGCTAACAGCTACGTGAGCTCTCACCGATTATCTCATAACAGCAGTGAAAGTTCAGCCACAGAAACAGTGATAGAGAGCAATTTCAGAATTTATAATCCATAAATTTGAATGGATGTAAAAAAGGCTTTATTTTGTTAGGCCAGAAGGTGTACTGCATCCTCACTGAGTAGTTTCTCAGTTTTACATGATTGTCCCACCTTTTAGAAAATCAAGCCGCTGCAGTGTAGTGTTGTCAAACAGGGACTACTGTCAACAAAGATATCAAGCCGTTTTCGAGCGGCTTGTGTGTCACCCGAAGCCACTGCAGAGCTGTAAACTCCATCACAAGTGGCAGCACTATTGCCGAGGTTGAACAGTCAAGTGCCATCAAGAGCAGTTTGCCTCAGAAATGGGTCTATGTGAAAGCAAACAAAAGGCTCACACTTGACTCGACCTGCTCTCTCAGTCTGAGTGCACACAGGTTGTCTGACTCTGGAAAGTACATTTGTGGGTTAACAGACAAAGCTAAAATAGAGACTGTAAATGTCAGTCTTATAGTTTCTATACTTTAATGGAGGGAAGTGTGTATCTGTGACTGTACTTTTGTATTCTAAATGTGAGGTTAAGAGTCAAATTGGATGTTATAGTAAATAGTGTATAGTTATAGTATTCATTCTTCAATGGCATGCAAGATAATGCAAAGTTCCACCTCAATTTACTTGTGCTTATTTTCTTTATTTTTTCCTTCCTTTCTCCCTTTCTTTTGTCCTCACTGTATGAGGATGACGACAATCTGATAGCACAGCATAAAAGAGCTAAATATAAAGTACAGCTCCTCATCAGGTCACTAACCCTGTGCATCCTTACACAAATACAATGTGACCCGCCAGTCGCACGGTTAAGACAAGGTGTCAGCTGAAGTTAGCAGTGAAGTGAGCTAAAAGCCCATGCTGGCTCTGAGGCCCGGTGGGAAAACAGCTGTTCACTTAATCCCTGCTCCACTGTTGTGTGTGTGGATGTAGTGCAACATACTGTATGTGTTCCGTTGTATGCTTCTATAAACTATTTATATCTGTTGCTGTGTCCCACCATTGACCCGTGCTCTGTCTCTTGCGCCTTATTTGATGATGACACTGCCTAGCGTGGGCTCTCTATATGTGGTGCTGCTGTCACTGAGGCCAGTCATAAACTATTATTAGACCAAAGAGAAACGACTTAACAGGAAGAAATAGGTGACATAATAACGACAATATTATAAAGCAATAAATTAAAGATATTGATTATCTTTATGTCCACAGGTTCGGTCATCCTGCAGCAGAAGGATCAAAATGGTAAGACGCCTCTGGACTTGGTGTCTGTTGGCGCTAAAAGGGAGCAGCTTTTGGACTGGGCTCTGACTGGAGACAACGCCCAGAGGAAGAAGTCCACAGAGGTGCTAAACTTGCCCCTCCTGGAGGCCGGCTCCTGTCTGCTGCTACACCTCCTCGTCGCCTACCAGCAGGAGAAGGGGCTGTTCATCTTTGACCAAAGTGAGGCCGGGGCACACAGCCTGGGCCAGAGAATGTTCAGAAGCTTAAAGATGCACTCCTTTGTAAAAGTGACCTCAGTGTGGACAGACCAGCCGGCTGTGAGGCTGCTGGAGGATGCAATCATACTAATGGAAGTCGGTAGAGGCAATTATGATGGGCAGGTGCCTCATCCAATCAGAGAGTGCAAAGGAGAAAACACTCAGTTCTTGATGGAGAGACTGAGTGCACTCAAGTCAAAAGGAAAAGCACTAGCTCACCAGTTTGATAAATCCTGAAACTTATGCAACACAGCTTTTTATGTTAATTCCTTGACAGCAGATACGTTTGCTGTAGATACTTTTGGATTCACCTATGTTCTGTTTGTTAAAATGCATGTCTACCTCTTTTTTACACTGTTTCTAACTAAATAAAGTATTTTACACTACTGCAATGTTCAATGGTTTAAATTAATTGACACATTCACACTCATAGGAAATTCTAAAAAAAGATTTAATTTAATTTTACTCTCTATTGTTTTTCAAAATAAGCAGACATTTTCTTTCTCATACCAGAAATATATAAACATGTGTTTGCTACATTTCCTTATCTTCCAATGTCTTTGCGTAGAGTTGGTTTTACTGCATGAAGCAATGTCACAGGCAGGCAACAATGCAAGCGAAAAAGACATGTTATAAAATAAGGCAGGCAAACACATACTCTGTAATATTATTGACAGGCACACAGTATAAAATACAACAATAAATATGTACAGTGTCTTTTGAAAAATAAATAACTTTCATCACAACTCAATCAAAGTGCTCATTTCGGTCTGGTGCATTCCGTCATAAATTATCTACATGAAAAAAAACACTTTGGTGTATGTTTCAAAACCTAAATTTTGTACAAAAATTACAACTGAATATTACAATTTCTGTAAAACAACTCGACACATACATTTCTGTAATTCAATCCGTTTCCAGTCGGCATTGTGAAAAGTCATTCTTCATGAGTGTGTTTGGTGGGGCAGGCTATAATCAGTCTGCGACACCGCTCTAGGGGGACAGTCCGTTATTGTCTTTCCAAGTGGATTCCTCAAAACAACAAAACAAAATCAATGGCCCTCCAGAGTGACACATCCGCGCCTGTTGATATTTAAGCATGGAGATGGATGGGTAGGGAGAGGGAGGGCTGCGCGGTTAAAGAGCACATGCGATGGCACACGGTTAGACGTTTGACAAAATGGCAGAAAGAAAAGAAGCGGCGGGAGACATGGGAGCACCAAGATGGAGAGCCAGGGATGAGAGCGGACCTTCTTGAGAGGAGGCTGGGCTCTGATCTTTCAACAGATGCTCAGAGAGAAGCCCAGGAGACCCCAGCCTTCAGACAGGGTCACCACCCCGCTACGCTGATGAATGAGCCGACCGTGGAGGCAGCATGACAAAAAGAAAATTCCAAAAGATGACTGGAAAAAAGGATCACTATCAAATTATCAGTTAGTTTTCCATTTTCGAAGCGCTGTTTTTTCTATATCCATTTGTGATTATGGTCCCAGATCCCAAAAACGGACTAAAAATGACCAAAGACAAGCCAGTAAAAAACATAGTCCAAACCATATTGTGAGCTGGCCCTAGAGAATTAAGCATAAACTAAAACATCTGATAAACGTGCACACAAGTCTGGCATTTTGACTAATCCAAATTTGGTAGCCTGTGAACCCTTATAACCCCATCATTCCTTAATTTCTGGGGAAAAGGAGGTTTTCTTTGTACTTTTTCCTTAGCTGAACATCTCAGGCCATAGTCACCTCCGAGCCTCGTTTTGTTTGAGTGAATGGTAATTTCTCTCCCAGCTGCATGAATAACTGCCACATCACAGACATATGTTGACACACAGTATTTGAACATGCTGACACACACAGACCGGATCTGCACATCAGGCTTCAGCTGCAGGGGACACAACGGTAACACATAGCAACATTAAGGAGAGCATCATGTCTTTGATTGCATAAACGTGCAAAACACTGCTGCAGTACACACACGGTGGTTTACATACACCAGTCCCTGTGTGAGAGAGACAGATCAAAGTTGAGCTGTGGGCACATGAGGTGGGGCAGATGGAGAGAGCGGCCAGCCTGGGGCACAGCATCACAGAAAACATGTTTATGTGTCTGTGTGCCTGAGAGCCAGGGAAAGTGCAAATGGGATGTTTGGTTTTATCTGAGTGCTAGTAGAACATAGCCTGTGTATTCTTTGTGCATCTGTCTGTAAATGGATGAAGCGCTGTGTGGCCACTGAAGCTAAAACACACACACGTGGAAGGGAGATGAGAGGAAAGAGGGCCAGCCTTTCAAACACGATCAGGGCTGTGGCTGACTACGGGGCTCACTGCCCTGTATGACATCTACATTAACACCTCTACACGGAGTCTGTGCCACTTCTCTCTGACTGCACTGACTTAGAGGGAGCTGGGGAAGAAATATTTAGGATTTTTTTTTAAATTACTGTCATGTTTAAAATCAGAAGTACCATTGTGTAAACCATGTGACAAAGAACCAGGAAGACATTTTCCTGAAGTAACATGCGTAAAGAGCCTCTGTGGACACAGACAGCAGCACAAGCCTCCAGCTTGTTTGTCCACTTTGTGTTTGTGGAAGAGAAAGTATCTGGAGGCTACCTCTGTAATTGCTAATTGTAATCAGCTCGGCTGGCAGAGTTAAGTGGAGACGATTCAAATTACTGGCAGCAAACATAACATCATTACCACATTCAAGCTGGAAGTATATAAAACAATTAAAAATATAAACACATCCCAAAAAGCATTTAATAAAAGTTGAAAATTGTCTGTGTGTCAAATGTAAGGATAAGGCTTTACTTTCTGATGAACACAGTTGAACTAAAATGTAATTTTGGAAAAGCTTGGATATTAAAAGTTTGTAAAACCTGTTGTAGTCATTGTATAACACATTGTGTGAGTCCTCTGATGAGGATAGAAGGACCAGCACACAGATGAGAGTAAATTATCACATGAGTCCAAGACACTTAGTGTCTTTTTATGCAAAATTACATCAGAGAAGTGATAGTGTTCAGTCACTGGAAGTACTTCATAACTGGAAACACATTAAAGTAGTTGAGTGGTGCTGAAAAGGTCTGTCTCCTGCCACTCCTCTGTGTCCAGTCATGGAGCAGCCATGTAAGGAGGAGAAAAGAGGAGATGGTGGGCGGACAAAGTCATCTACCCGGGGTTGTTTTTCTTCCTTTTATTTGGACTGGGATTGGGATCCGGTTTCAGCTCTCGGTACTGCACCTGTTAAAACAAACACATACAACACACACCAACTGGTCAGGTGGAAAGAGCAAAGGATGCTTGAATAGCATGCAGCCCTCTAGAGGCTCTGTGAGTCCAGCTGTGTGGAACAGTGGCCTCCGGGAAGGGATTACACACTTGTACCGCACACACACTGTACACTGCACACTGCAGCACACAAGCAGACTGATACACAAAAGATACAAATCCACACAGACTCCACAGATGTGGAATAGTGGCCTAAGGGAAGAGATCACACAAACAAACAGAGAACAGGCCAAGGGCTCATGGGAAAGCTTGGAGAGACAAGAGTCATCTCTGCAGGGAAGGATATTAGCGAGGGAAAGGGCAGAGGACTGAAGGTGCAACTCTCACACAACCTTTTTTGGCCAAAATCTCAACCCTCAATTTAGAAATCAAACTGATGGAAAAATTACATTGAAATCTAAGAGCGTAAAACATTTTATTGTAGTGAAAACATTTTATTGAATGTTTAATATAAAAAAAATTCCCATACCATTGAATGTTGAAATTATTAACTTATTAACGTATTTTTCACGTGATTTCTACGGTGGTCACATGACACACATGTTTGACTAATCATTTGACAAGACGCTTCCTGAACACAGACAGAAATGTGAGCCGACTGCTTCAGAGTGATGGACACTTGAAGAGTGTGCATTACAATGTCTGAGAGGGAAGTACCACAGACTGTCACTCCAGCACTTTCGTACTCTGTGACGTCTACACAGCCTCTGACAAGGACTAGCCACTAAATCAGAATACTAATAGATAAAGAAACAGCAGATTGAACAGCCTCAGCACCAAAGAGGCAGTATCGTTTGTACAGATCCCTTCCAGTGGCATGTTGGTGTAGGACACTGCCTGTCTGCCTGACTGACGCTGCCTCTGATTCTTCAGCGACAAACTGATGTCAACATGGCTCCTCTGTTCTGTCTCGCAGTGGCTCTGTCTCTGCAGTGGACGGGAGTGTCGTCTTAAAGTATATATATATCTCAGAACCTCAACCTCTCAAACACACTGAAACCGTACAATGTTGTTAGCTTTTTCAAATACAAATTCAAGGACTTCATTAACTTTTTAAATAAAAAAAAATGTGTTTGAATTGTAAAAAGAAAAGAATTGTGCAATGTTGACACAAGTTGACAAAAACAGCCCAAAATCTACATTTCAGGGCAAAAGGCCAGCAACAACAAACAAAAGTAAAAGGGGAGAACGCTGCAAGGACAGTGGGAGGGACATCTGTGGACACTTGTCTCTTGGGGGAGTGAACTCTTATATGAATGGGCCAAAAACAGCAAGTTAAAAGTGCAAAGGGCCAAAAGGTTTGCATTAGTCCTCACTGCAGTAACAATATTTCTGACAACACCCACAATGCTCATTCGTTTGCAAAGTTTCAGCTGCTTCGACTTATCCAAAAGTAGGACAGGTATTGTGCAGGATCACTGACTGTTAGTGGTCCCATTACACGGCCAAACGCCTACAGCAGCAACAAGGAACACAGCAATTTAAATCAGTGTTGACATTTCTGTCCAAACAAAACTCCTTACAAGTGTGATAAAAAATGAAAAGAAAAGTTTGCATGTCAGGAGAAAGTACGCGTCTCTGCCTGTGAAGGGAGCAACAAACAGAAAAGGGAAGATGGAGGATGGGGCATATCTCAATCAAAAAAAGCACTTTTTCTCTGAAGACCTGCCAACTGTTAGAATGGCATCACAGCATCAATTCAACC
This sequence comes from Eucyclogobius newberryi, assembly GCF_026437365.1. Classification (NCBI taxonomy): domain Eukaryota; kingdom Metazoa; phylum Chordata; class Actinopteri; order Gobiiformes; family Gobiidae; genus Eucyclogobius; species Eucyclogobius newberryi. The sequence goes on from NW_027316278.1 coordinate 20,564,575, forward strand.
TTACAGGTGACATGTTTGCATGATGCTATACCCTTGGCTCCACACTCACCTTAACACGCACACAACAGCGCCTCTACTTAGTTAGAAAAACAAAAAAAAAAGAATAAAACACAAGGAGAAAGTGAGGCTTTAGGAAAATAAAGAATTCAAAATAAGATAAAGAAGGATGGTAATGCTCCGGATAAGCAATTTGGTATCACGAGAACTTAAAGGGAACATCAACAGGAGAGGCACTCGGCAAAAGACCCGGCGCTGCTCAAAGGCTGTGCCACCCTCGCTCCTCTCCCCAAATGTTGACAGTACAAGTGCAAAACAGGCTTTGAAGTGTGCTCTGCTGAAGGGGCGCCATGTACCGTGCTTCGTTTAACGGTGTTACCCACAAAGCATCCTGGGACCTGCTCCTCTGCCTCCCGCGCTGCCTTCTGAACCATTCAGTGTGTTTTGATGTTGCCGGGGTGGGTAAAGACAAGGCGAGGTGGGTGACAGAGCATACAGGGTGGTGTAAATAAATGAAGGGGAAAAAAGGTGACGGGTGCCATGGTTTAATGATTCTCTTCAGCGAAAGCACCAAAGTCAGCAGGTTTCATCTTCTGGGATGCCAAACGGAGCACAAGGGTTATTAGGTGTTTCCAAGGAAAACCATTATACAGTATATCGCACTTCACAACACAAACAAAAAAGGCACACCAAGGTGCCATTAGCTAGAATAGAAATAGAACACATTCAAAAGGTATAAAAGCGTTCATTTTTATTGGTAGGACACTGACTTGTGGCTAATTGGCTTCACGCAGGGAAATGTGGAAAAGTTTCAAAAAGGACAACGACAAGGAGAGTGAGACCTCTGGTAGATGTGAGTGATGGCATCTGGCAACACTTCAACCTTAAGCTGTCCTACCCCTAACATAAATGTTGTCCAAAAATGTTAACCTTGCTCCCAACTGCTCATTGTGCTCAAAAGTGCAATCTATGGTTATTTTTGAACAGGGGTTTTGATCCAGCTCTTTACACCCATCATAAAGGGCCACTTGGCATGCTAATTGCCTTGCCCCTACTTATGCACTCACAAGCTCACACGGCTAATGGTGTCGTAAAACACGCTAGTGCAGCGACACCAGGTTGGGAATACTTAGCACTGTAAAGGTGCTCAGTTTGGCCTTGTTTAAGAGGACACACAGAGTTCTATGATAATGGCCATGGAGATGGAGCTTCTGCGGCTTTCGCTGAGAGATACAAGAAACTCCAGGGGGAAACAGTGGCTCTTTTACAGTACGACACACATCAAGGCAAAGTTTTAACACCACCACTCACTGAGGGACTTAATGGTTTAAGTAAACTATTCCGGTGGTAAAAGGCAACTATGCTCTGTTGGGGATAGAGCTGTTACAGACCCTTCTGCAGGGTTGTTAGGGGCTAGTGTTAGTGAATATATAAAGTTCCTGAATTCTCGCCTGAAGGAGCAATTATACAGCGTATTGTATTTTTTTTTATCATTCAGCTTATCCCTTTTCCATCAGTGAATCAGTCAAATAATGCATTATTTAGGCATAATGCAGTTCTTGCCACAATGATTTGACTTGGGTGAGCAATGAGGACTAAATGTTTCACATTCAAATCAAACTTATTAATATGCGTTTCTATGATTGGTGCCTTCACTGCTGTTATGCCATGTGAGTAGAAAGTGTTTGACCTTTATCCATAGGTCATTTCTGCATCGCCTGTTCAAACTGCACTTAAATGATGCAGAACATTACACTGACCACCCCAAAGCCACTTCACAGTCATAAGTGTTGCATGTTGAAGTGTTAGGTCAAACCAGACTCTGAAATAGCCCTTCATCAGTCATCCCCAGTGTCGGGCACATGGGGTCCTTGGTGCCAGTGGGTGCCATGGACAGGTGCCCAGGAGGAGCGGGACCATTGGACCTCTGCACCCTGAGTGTCATGGGTGAGCCTAAGGGCCTTAATCCCCACGGAGGGTTTTGACCTGGTAAAGGGGGGTGCAGTAAATGAGGTGAGGCCAGCACCAGAGGCACAGCAGGATGCACCACGGAGCAGAACGTTCTGATCTGTTTTTAGCCCAAAACTGCAGAACAAGGCACAAGCAGAGGACTCACCTCTGTATCCAGTCACAAAGTAATTAGCACATTTATTAGATGTCAGAGCACTCATCAGTTTTACTTGCCTTCAGTGCCACAACTGAAATTGCAGCAGGCCCCGGAGAGCAACAAAGAACTATTGTAGCAACAGCACATTCAAGGCTGTTTTTGTGTTCGCTTCTTCAATATTTTGTGTTACATTTGTTTCTCGCCTCCTTAGTACGTTCATTCTCTCAGCTCTGTTCATAGAGCCTCAGGATTGTCAGTGAAACCTGGCAACAATTACCACTGCAACAGCTGCAGCAATAAGAGTTTCAGTAGCGCTTACAGAATGACTTATACAGTAGGCTCCAGCCCAGCAGCATGGGCATCAGACCAGAGCCTCCTGTCTGCCCTCTCCTCCCCAGCAGCAGGCCCTCATTAGGGGCCTTGTAAAGGCCTCGTACCTGCCGAGCCGGGCCCCTTCCCTCCTCTCACCCCCAGGCTCCAGGTGTGTAAGGTGGCTGCACTTCACTAAAGGGGACAGCTTGGGCTCATTTAAACACATGGCTACCTGCCTCGTGCCTTGTACGGCTGCAGCAGGCCCCTGGAAGCTATGAAACTGTAAAAGTGCACCGGGGCTGAGAGGGGAGAACACAGGGGGCTGGCAGGGGTGTAAAGGGGACCATGGATTATGACCCTGTAAAGATGAAAGAAGTTGTGGGCACCAAGCAATCAAAGAGGAAGTGTGTCAGCACTGATGTGGCCAGGGATTGGTGCGACGGAGGCCATGCCTTCTCTGGCCCGGTCCGAGTGCATGTGTGTATGCAGACTCATGCATGTGGTTGAACTTTGCACAGCGGGGCTTAACGGCCGCAGCGGACACCATGGGTGCCGGATAACACAACGACTTTCACAAGCTGCTGCTTAATTGGTGTTTAAACTGCACGTTGTCTCAGGCTGCACAGCACGTTACAAAGTTAGCATACACATGCACGCACAAGCACGCACACAGCTATATTTTACACATTTAACGAAGCATCTGTAGTCTTTAGCAACAAAGTTAATCTGATCTCACGGTTAATGTAGAAGCAAAGCCGCATGGGGCTGGTTAACTCCAGGTTTACACTCTGTTCCAATTACTAGCATAAATGGCATATAGCAGTTTGTTATCAGGGCAAATGGACCAAATCAAGTATTATTTCTTATGCAACTTGTGTTAGATATGTATTAAACAATCAAACAAAGACTCAAAGGTTTCTGTTAAACCACAATGTAGAGTATTGATAGGATCCAAAAAATACTTCACAACTGCCACACTTTTTAGTTCAAATATTTCACCTACCACTTGTACGTCTGAGGGCACTCTGGAGAGAAAGTCTAGCAGCTCATTGTTATCTATCGTGTATGGATCCCGCAACTTCTTGGTAAATTTATTCACCCCTGTTTAAAGAGAAAGATGACAGAAGAGTTCATTGCATTTTGATTCCATAAGAAACGTGTATACAGCAAAGGTTTGTTGATAAAATATGTCTCCTCACCCCAGGCAAGAACTATGTATCGCAGAGGAATGCAGTAGATGATGATGGTGGCTACTACAAGTGCCACAATGGCCAGCCAGCTCAGGAAAGGCACAGTCCAGTTAAATGTGCTGGGAAAAAGAAGAAAAGAAGCTTTGAGCAACAGACATGGCCACACTCACTCCGCGGAAAATAGTGTGAGGAGGCAGTAAGGCCATTTAATGCTTTTCAAATTAAACCTGCATCTTTCTGAATACCTCCATGCTACAAATTCCTCACAGCATCTGCAGGAGGAAATTGTGTTTACTGAGAGTCTTAGGTCAGTAATGCAAGTACAAGCGGTCCAAAACTCCATATTATCAAAAAGATGGCATCCTATTTAAATGAAAGCATGCCACACACTGTCGATTTAATTTAAAATATGTTGTACCTTTGACTGATGGTATGTTTGCAGTTCAAAATGCTATCATCAAAATGCCATGCTATTTGTATTTATTTGAATGACAGCGTGAGTTGTTGTTGTATAAAAGATACTGGCAAATAAAGCCTTGCAATATTTTCATGAGAGTAGGTGGTGTTTTCCTTTTAATATGTGCGCTTTAGTCAAACAGGATAATGTGGGGTCTCAACACTATTTGTCCTTGAGGATGAGGGTCAGACTGGATTAGCAGCAGGAGCAACTTCACATGAGAGAAATGAAACAATTAAACATGGAACTTGGGAATTTCATTTCATACATTCATATGAACAGGGCAAATTATTGGTTTGAAAGGATAATCGGACTGAAAAAAATACTTCTTTGATCTTGTCTTTTTGTCAGAGTCTGGGAACGAACAGATGACATATTAATCTGGTGGTTAAAATTCTTTCAGCCGATAACAATTGTTCCTGTGTTTGAATGGTGATATAAACTTTTAATACTAGATTTGAGTGAAAATAAAAACCTTTGCTGACAGTGACCTTTTTTGTTTCATGTGGCCAGGTTATGACCTATTCACAGGTTTCAGTTTCCTATTTTTTTTCCTTTTATAAGCACCATTTTGAGTATTTTACCATTCAAATGCTATACTATTGTGTTTTGTAAAGTTAATTTGCATTGGCAACAGTCACACATTTTTATCCCTCTGAATCACGTGAATATGAACCATGAAAACCAAAACATCTGCATGGCTAATTCTCACCTGCTCTCTGCCTCAGTTTTACAGAACATTTAAAACGTTGTGATGTCATGTGAACCCAACCTGAATATCTGGCTTACAACTCACTTCTTTATCCTTTCGCCGTACGAGGCCACTTCATCCAGGGCATTCTGCACGCTGATGCACACATCCTGGATGGCGTAAAGCTTGTTCATGAAGCCCTTTCTCTCAGAGTCCTGTAAACAGCGACACATTGAGTTGTACACAAATCAGGCAGGGCAAAAACAGAGGGAGGAAAGAAGGTCTAGGCACAGGCATCTTTCTGAAAATGATATGATACATTAAAAAGCATTTCATATTTGGGGTGGGCAGCCAAGTCACCAAATACCCAGCGTGAACTTTCGAACTACCTTATTTCCAAGCCATAATAGAGACAGAAAGTCAGCAGAACAAATGAAAATGTTTCCTCTCTACAAACACTCACAGAAAATTTGAATACGTGAATAAAGAGGCAGATTTAAATTGGAAGCCAAATGGATACATCAATCTGTTTGCAGGCTCTTTCACCGCCTTTCACTGCCAAGAACACGGGTGAACCAGGCAGAGCACGCTATTGTTCTGCGGCTGGCACGCTGTGATGATGTCAGCAGCCATGACATTATTATCACCACTATTAGTGCCGTCAGCCATGAAGAGCTGATCCTCTGCGTTGTTTGAGAAAGCTCTGAGCTGTGACCATAAAACTAAACATGAGAAAATACCTCAGTGGAGAATTTAGATTTCATGCAACAATCAACAAAGTTCCCGCCGACTGACAGGAAAAGGACAGGACAGTCATGCTCAGGACATACTGTAGGGCAGGTAATGAAGCAGGTTTCAGACACTGTATTACTACCGCACGACTAAAACTAATTATGTCAATTATTATGGCTATCACTATTGAAGACTTTGGTTATTGAATTAATCACCCATGTGAAGCAAACAAAACACAACTCCAACCATGTATTTATCAGGCCACAGCATGTATACCGTATATAGTTAGTAGAAAAAGCTTCAGTTGTAGTCATCTGGACTCAGTTAGAAAAAAACATATTTTATATATTTTTTTTCTAACTGAGTCCAGATGACTACAACTGAAGCTTTTTCTACTATGGAACACGCCTGGACGAATGAGGGATTACACCGACACCGTATACAGTTTATATTTTATTGTTACAGGTATTATGCATTTACTTTTAAAATGTGGATACTCATTTTAATTCATTATTGATTATTGTGTAGTGAAATAGCTAAAGGGCAATCTGCCCTGTAATAATTTTAAAAATGATTATTATTATTATTATTTTAAAAATTCAACATAAAATAATTGTAATTTCTTTAATATTACCATGTGGGCTTTTTTTTTGTCCTTTCCTTTGTTTTGTCATATATATATATATACCGGTAGACATACGTATATACTAATCGAAACCAAACATATTCATACATCAAAAGCAACGGTTAGGGGGCTGGGCGATATGACAAAAAAAGAAAAACAAATCACTTTTTTTCCCTCCTCAAATTCATACATCAGAAATTTGTCTTATTCCGGCAAAGTCAAACTACAATCCTTACAATTTAGACAAATACCATAATACTTTTTTATTACCATTTTGCGTTGCAGTTTTCAAAGCATAATGGAACTTTCTCCATAATATTTCCCACATGCTTAAAATTACACACAGTACACTGTATCTCTATCTGAACTATTATCCGCTATTATTAGCTCACTGTGTCTTGTGCACTCAATGGAATAAGTAAAGGTCGAGTCATTAATAACAGAGTTTTTGCATCATTACACTTCACACTGGTGCAAAAGTTCTGCCTTATCTGCAGCTTGAATGTAAAAGACACCGATCCTGCATCTTCACAAAACGATTTACTATAATTAGCTCTGGGAAAACATGGAGAGTATTACCAAAGAAGATGAATGGTCCATGGTACATTGGAGGAGTAAATCTCTATAATCTCAGTTTCAGAGAAGACAGTGAAGCGGTCAAGAGCACAGCACAGGCCCTGAGACTTCGCCAAAGCACTGCCGCTTATAACACCGTGACCCAAAAGACCACTGAGTCAACCCCCAAACCCACCCTCCTCTTTCAGCGTTGCACTCAGATCAGATAATGTGAAAAATGAATTGTGGGTACACCGTGGCCTCCCCAGCACAAACCACACAAGACAAATAGATATAATTAGACGGAGTCCCTGGGTTATTTTTCTTCGCAAATATTTGACAAGATCCCATGCACGGACTCCATCTGCTTTTCATTGCTAGCTCAAACAAATCTCACGTAAAGCCTGTTGTGGAGGACTGGGTTAGGCCCGGTCCGGTCGGGTTGGGCCAGGTCAGGCTGCTCGGGGAGAGTGTTGCAGAGCACTGGGGAGTGGTGTGAGAGAGCGGGCGGAGGCGGAGAGGAAAGGTCAAGGGTCACCGGAGTATAAACCATTGCCACATGCCCCTCGGACTGCAGTCTGACTCCTATTTCCTGTCTTCAAACGCGACCAGGGGAGGCGGGAGGTAGCAATAACACTGAGAGCCGTGGAGATCCATGTTTTCCCAGCTTCTCCGCACACTGCGCACATATGGAGCGAGGCAACCTGTTCCTATAATGGAACCTAATATGCACACAAGCGCACACACACACACACACACACACACACAAACACAAACACACACACACACACCCTACAGCTATTAGATAAGGTTGATATGCACACCTGGTTTTACTGTTTGACTCTGCTAACAATATTTTATTTTGACAAACATTAGACAAGATTAGATGAGATGGGGCCTTGATTTCTGAAAAAGAATACTGTATACTTTACGGTCTAGACATACTAAAATGAGTATAGGAGAACATTCAGTGTAGGTGTGGGCAATATTGACGAAAATTAATATCTCAACATGTCAATCCCACAGAAATGTGCCAAAACATGTCTTTAACGTACTAGATGAGTTTTATTTTGCAGAAAAATGTGAAACGTCTGTAATGTGAATCACAAATGTGCAGAAATATCCCCTTTACAACATAAAATATTTAATAATTATAATTTTGGTTGCATTTTTTATTTTTTTAATTATAACAGATATACCGGTACTCAATATATTCAAATTTGGCACATCTTCAAAACAACATTCACATTCAGTATAGGCAATTTGTCTTTTGACAGACGGAAGGTTCAAAAGGAAAAAAATATGTTTTAAATTCTGACAGTGCTTCCCTTGTAGCTTTAGTTATAATCGTTGGTGTGCACTAAAACTGATCATTTCTCCTTGATACAAAGCTGACAAAAACATGTTTTTAATGATAATGATTAAAGGTGCACAATGTAACTTTTCTGGTGAAGGATCTGCCTGACCCGGCTCAGAGAAGAATGCATTTTTAAATATAATAGATAATAGATATAAATGTTTGATGCCATACCATGGAACATTTGAAGAAAGCTACCACAGGTGTTATATGAACCTTCAAGAATACATTTTAGAATATTTTGAAATCCTACAGGGCACACTACTTGTTGAAATTTTAATGATAGAAGTCTGTTGTGAATCCTTGTAGAGCTATTTAAAAAAAAAATTGAGGGCACTTAATGTGACACTTGGGGTTTGAGAGTGTTTCAGAGGCAGCATGAGAAAAATCTACTGAATTAAACAGCAAATAGTGTGATTTTATCTTGTGACTGAAACGTCTCTATGGCAAACAAACCACTTGACATCAATTACTTCTCATCATTTTGGGAGCACAGACGTTCGGTGTTTCTGTGTCCTCTTCCTGGCTGTGGAATTGGGGTTTTAATTGATTGTATCACATTCAACTTACGTGGTTATGTCCAAAGTTTGCATCATTGTTTGCAGAAGTGCGTATAAATGAGAAATCTGAGGCGAGCAGCCATTAGTTCAGTATCCTCCGCGCGTATCATCCGAGGCTACAGGAGGCAGCGCTCGTTAAACTTGATGCGAGCTGTTTGCACGCCTTAAAGAGAAACCCTCAGTGACACCGGGGATACACACTGTCATAGGAAACAGCCACGTCAGGCTAACCACACTGCACTTGCTGGTATATTGCAGTAAACAAATGTGGTAAACTCCTTGAAAACACTTGATTAAATATTTAACAAAGGGCTAGATGCACAATGCCACGGTGTGCTCGGCTGCTCCATTTTCCAAACGATAGCATCACAGTGGAGCGCGTCTATATGCAAAAGTGCAATGCGTGCAGATGTAAACTTTGCAAAGACAGTTTGTTCTTTGCTGACCCAGGGCCTAGAGCTAAACAAGAGAGAGGTCACCCAGGACTCAGCCTATTACATTGGACTCAAATATCTGTCCTATATCTACTGGGCGGAAATGGGGAATAGCATTTGAGACTGTTTTAACCTCTGATCACATTGTTTTCCCCGCTGGCTTGCACCGTAAAAATGATAAAGCTAACAGATATAATGCAGTAGCGTATTTCCCATCACACAACAAAATGAGTCTGAACCACAAGTGGCTTCTCTGCTCATTCCCGCTGTTCTAAAATTGCACCTGTTTTTCTTTGTTTTTTTTTTTTTTCCCTGTCTTTTACTTCTTTCGCTCTGGCAGCACAGTAAAAATTGAAATGTCATATAAAATGTGACAGGATGCTAATATGTGGCTCCCAAAGGGCATCTGAAAGCGGTCATGTTGATTTTGTAACTGCAGGGAAAGTCGACAAGCCTTCCATTTCAAACCCAGGGAAAAAATAACAAGGGTATAAAAAAAAAGAGTTGAGGGAATTGTTCAGAAAAAACACCAATTTGGATTCTATAAATTTGAAATTTCATATTAAGTAATCCAGAATTTTAAATGTAGTGTACAATTACAATCACACTTTTCTAGTTTTCTTTAAGGCTACTTTCATCATGTGGTCACCATAGACTACAATGATGTTGCATATATATATATATATGTATATATATATATACATAAATATATGTTTTATTTAATGCAATTGCCTTTATAACAGATTTACTGAAAGAAGAAATATTAAAAGATTCTATGAATTCCTATGAGAAGAATGAAGAAGTCACTAAAGTCCTGGGGGAGTTTTGAAAGAATCTCCACAGAGAATAAAAATGGCATCTTCACTCTTTCAGGAAGTGATAACATGAAACAAAGGCCCTGGGACCAGCCACAGAACCTGGTACAGTGCCAGTGCCACACAAACAGGGCAGATGTTCCTTCCTTTTTTGACATGAGTTTGTGTTAGAGCTGTCAAGATTCATCAAGTAAGAAATAATCATAAATATCCTGGTCACTAACAAAAAATAAATAAATAAGACAGTGAAAATTTTAGACACAAAAATAGATTATTTCAATTCAATTCACTGAAAAAAGTAATCTTAAATGTTAAAGTTCTTTATCATCTGGCTGTATATGACACAGAAAGTTTGAGGAATGAAAACTATTGAAATATTTCAATGTTTGCCAGTACTGTCAAAAAGACTTATGATTTTTTTTCTACACAATGACCATAACATTTTCTTCAAACGTTTTCTTCTGCTTTATAATGACACGCAAATATGGTTTTACCTTAATACAGTCTATTTGAGGCAACCCAAAAGCGAATATTAGATTATGAGGTGCAAAATGAGTGACTGAAAAGAATCTCTCTGCACAGAAAGGGTCGCTCGCAAAAGCCAATGTCAAAGCCCAACTACAACTGTTACAACTGTCAGCTGAAGGTGGATGAATCAGACACAAAGCATCTCGTGTTAATTAGTCTCTCCACCTGCTAGTCCCAGAGCGAGGATAAATATACGCATATGTAAAAAGCGGCAAAATGGAGAGGGGGGAATGTTAGCGGAGGTGATGACTTATTTCCAGTTTGACCTATCCTAAAGAGTGTTGCCGAGCGAGCATTTGTGAGCACTAATGTGTTTGGGTGGCAGGAGGTTGTTTGCAGCTGATCATCTTTACCCATCTCCCCTTGGGGCTCTCTCATCACCTCCACCACACCAGCCACTCCATCAGGCTCAAGGTCGGCCCCACGTACACAAATGACGAGCAGCCCAAACTTGTGCGCTTGATAGCTTCCCCCTTTTCGCCTCTCTGCCTCACCTCTGCTCCCCTGCTCCTGCGCTCACCTTCTCCGCGTCCTTCCCCATTATCCAATGTGGCACGATGTGATGAATGGGGAAACATTACTCCTGTCCTCTGTTGGCCTGGTTTAGCCGCTCCAGCTCATCTCTCTTAAGTCTGTCTGTGTGGCACTTTGTCGGTTGGTCTCTGCCCAAACTATAACTAATACAGTTCGTTCTGTTCAGAATTCCCCTTTTAACCTAATGACCTTCTAAGGGAAAAGTATTATTTTAAGTGTTTTATTAAACTTTTTCTTACTTCCCTTCAAAACGTATTTGCTTTAAATAAAGGTATTCATAATTCACTTCACCATTGAGATAGACAATAGTAATGATTAATTCTACTATGAGAAAGTTGATTGTATCATGCGAGTATCATCAGCTCTGAATAATTACATGTGAATTGTCACCTTCACCATCTCAAACTTTGCAAACTTCCCGCTCCTTTAATTACATATTCATGTTCAGAGACATGCTGGCAATAGAAACAGATGTAACAGCCACTGTTTTAAACTTTGTTTGGGAAGAGCGAGAGTGCATTGCTCTGAAGTGAAGGGATCAAGTCTTCAAAAAAGTAAATAAAATATGCATCCTCTCTGTGCTCATTACAGATTTATGACTCTTGTTAAAAGAAAGGTGGTGGCTGCCTCCTAACATGTCTGACTTTCAAATTCAGACGACACTGCTGTCAAGTGTTGTGCTCCACATTCTGCCCAATGAGAACGTGAGAAACACAGAAGTTACTTTGGGCGGATGGTGGCACAGAAGAACACTGCTCACCTACAGCGCACACACTGCTCATCACTGTCTTTGATGCATAGTTCATCAGTCACAGGGTTCAGTTGGTTGAACTGCTCTTGTGTACACAATCCCCAACAATAACGGCTGGGGAGAAGACACAGCTACATTAGCTGTAATGAGCAGTGGGATTTCATACGGCAATATGGAATAGTTTTGCTGTTTATGTGGCAACTTTTAAGGGAGGATTTATAATAATATTCAAAGCACACACATCCACACAATACAACACACTTGTTCTGTGTGAGTAGACCGCTCTGGAAAGCTCTCATTACTAGTTGTTAGTTTGAGTGCTTATTATTGCTGACCTTGGGTCATGAAGTGTGTAGAATTGTACTGCTGAAAATATGTAATAATTTTATCAAAGCAATTCATGACATATGTTTTTGTTCCAAATTATTCAGTTTACACATCTTATGCATTCAGTTTACAACAGCTGCACAAATATTCCCCCTATTACAGATGTGCACAAGTCATCCCAAATGTCACACTTTAAGCCCAGTAAATATGTAATACATTATGTAAGCAATTTTAAATTAAGACAAACTGCTTTGGTTTATTTCTTTACATACAATCAAATTTGCTTTGTAAAGACCATAATGGATACATTGAAAGTTAAGATTATCCAGTGATAACCATTAACCTTAACCATTGCCATCACTTAATACATAAACATTACCCTCTCTCTTTATTGTTGTTGGATCAAACAAACAATGTTATTATCATCAAAAAAGAGTGAGCTATACTTAAGGTCTGAAATATTTTTTATGTCCTAGTGAAAAAATGTACAATTGCATTTTCATATTAACTGGTTATATAAACTAGTAAACTGGTTTAGTGTGCTGCACTGCAATCGCGCAGTCAAACAGGACTACAACACTACAAGAGGTGACATAAAAGACTGGCAGCAGCAGTGGGCCATGCTGGGACCCCATCACCCTTACAGGCAGAGACTCACTCACAGACGGGAGGGGCAGAGCGTGCAGAGCGAGGGGCGTGAGTGACACACACACAGAACTGGAGCCCCACAGGACGCAGACGCTGGACAGAGGCCGCCCTAAAGCCCAACAGAAAACACAGCAGTGGGTTTGTGCCAGAGAGCTGCACGCATGCCGCCACTTACCACCATGGCTCGGATCCACTGAAAGTGCCAGGAGGCCAACATATCCTCGAGGATATGATTTTTATCATGGCTCTCCTCCCACGGGTCAGCTTTAGGCTCCTTGTGGATAAATTACAGTACAATTTGCTTTATGACCAAGACATGAACAAGAAAGACCATATTATGGTCTCAAAACAATCACATTGTTTTCTTTCCAAACATTCCCAGAAGAGAATTTTAAAAATTAAACTTATCCATCTAATCAAAAAAGTTTGTGGACAGTTATTTTGTACTCACCTTCATTTTATAGATGTTTCACTTTGAACTGTGATCATAACACAAATGTACAGTACTGTGGCCTTTAAACTGGCACAATAGAACCACTGGCCATTTCAATTACACACTTGGTGCCACACTTGAGAAACACTGCCTTAAAAGATGAGTCAAACGCTATGAAAATTGACAATTGCCCTTGCGGTATGTTGCGTACACGCTTTGGTCATCTCTGAAAACAGTGACAACAGGTGCACAGAGATGAGCACCATTAGAGTCAATATTCAGATTCAGTAAAGAAAATATGGTATCAAGAGTAATCAGACAAAGCTAGTTACACATACCTTGGGGGAGCCGAGATGGAGCAAACTGATTCGCCTGATGTTTGTGTGACAAAAGCCAAAACCAAACAATGCAGTGTATTTTGCAGAGGAGACAAACCTCTGCCTGGCTCTTTCACCCTGCTTTTTGTACTCATTCTTCTCCCTATTAGCCATACATGATTAAAATGTTCCTACCGGCATCTCTGCTCGACAACAACAACAACAACAATTTTTCAAAGACGGGAGGAAAATGAAATGCAAAAGTCAAAAGCATGACGCTTTTCACCCTCACAGGCAAGAGGAAAGATACTGAAACTTCTTCTTTTTTTGCTCTCCAATTCTCCTCAGCAGTTGAACCCTGTGATACTTGAGGACACCTCGCTCAAACAATAGCCTCAGCAGAACAACACTTCAGTCACACTTCGCATTGATATAATTCCCAATGCACTTTTTAGTCCAATTACAATGCGCTTTGTTCTTATCTGAATGATCGCCAGAGTGCCGTGACAGGGACTAAGAGAGGAGTCTCTGGAAGGTGCAACAAAGCGCTGTTTGCAGATATCATATCTCTGTTATTATGTATTCAGGCTGAGACAAAGTGCGTTCGAAACTTCAACAATACATGATGAACATACTCTCAAAACTTGCTTAATCAAACAAAGAATATGATTTTTGAGAAAGCTGAGATAAACCCAAATCTGCCTTTTAATACTAGCCACAAGCAAGGACTTGTAGATGCAACTGATACACAGACAATGCAATGTTAGGAAAATCATTCTCAGAACAAGAAATTATGATATAATACAGACAAAACTGATAAGACCAAGACTTTATTACCTCTAACTTATGTACACCTCATTTATTTCAGCTTAGCATGTCAGGTGTGCAAACACAACGTAATACCTAATATAAAAGGAAACACAAAAGCTAATCTGTTCTTAACTCAGCTGGCTGGTGGCACAGTGAGCCAAAAATAACATAGTAGAAGCAGCAAATAGGTTAGAGTTTGACCCCCATCTAGGATAAAAACAGATGTCACTGCTGCTGAATGAGAAACGCCTCAGGGAACCACATCTATAAATAAAGACAGGCCAATTCACTTTTACAAATAAATCTTTCAGACTAATGAAAAATGTCCACTTTATATTTAGCATACATTGTAAATAGGTAGAAAAGTGTGTTCTGTGCGGTATTGTAGATACAGAGAGATAGACAGAATGAGACGGAGAGGGGGAGTGCACCAGCAGTAAGCCCGTGAGCAGGACATGATTGCAGTGTGTATCTTATCTATGTCAGGTCCTCCTGAGGCTAGTGGAGCCTAGCTGAGCGGAGCACTAGCGCTTCAGTGACCAGTCAACCGTGTGAGGGTAATCTCCTCACTCCTTCACAGTCTCTCTGTTCCAGTAAGCCCCCTCCCCTCCCTGTGAGCCAGCGGAGCCACACACACACACACACACACACACACACAGCAGCAGGCCAGAGAACAACACAACACACAACAGGCCCATAAGCGGAGCACACCCAGGTGACTGTCTTATGTCGGTTCTGGACAGCAGCCCCAGGTGAGAACTCACATCACAGGCTACATTGAGCAGTGAAAACCCCGGAGCCACTGCTACATATCAGAGCTCAGCATAGGGTTTTAGGAAGAATGTGCTCAAGTCAAATACATGTCATATACAACACTATTTTAAAAACATACCAGACAGGAATATCTACATATTATTACAATTACATCATAATACATATCATATAACATATCAGTTCGGCTGTTACAACTCCAAATCATAAAACAGAGGCTTCTTTCTGAAAGAATATAATACGTCAGAAATCATTTATTTAAGAAAGTGTTTCAATAGCTCCTCAGTATGCTAGTAACCAAATGCATTCACAAACAATGTAAAGATGTATCACTCTGACTCACAATGAGCTGGTTGAATTGAAACTAGAAGTAAAAAGGGTTACCACTGATGTTCTGTGTTTTTGCCTATGCAGGCAGCAGTTGAAGGTCAGCATATGCACAAACACAAGGGGAGGAGCAGGAGGAGGAGAAACAGTGCAACATTTTCAACATTCCTTCAACCTTCATGTACTTGCCTACTTTAACAACTCAGGCGTCCGTATCAATTAGTCGAGATGCTAGACTTTCATTGAGATTAAGTGACTAATATTAGCACTCGCTCACAAAAATACGCTTTTCACATGTGCCCAGCAATCTGTTAAGCTAAAACACATGTGGCAAAAAGCCTGCAAGGGGTCCTGTATGCAATGAAAAACAGGTGCTCTACTTTTTGGCCATGTAATACCCCATTTAGCCTCTGGAGCAAAGGTTATCCAGCTAATAGCTGCCTTGTGGTGCACTGGGAAGAACACTGCGCATGGCTGAAGTAAACATCTGGGACAGATTGTACATACTTGCAACATATGCTTCAAGTTCAATTAAAATGAGGCCTTGGCACATTTATTAATCTTTCTTCCCCCTTTTCTCTTCTCTCTTTGCTCCCCTAAAGGCCTATATAAAAGAGCAATCTTTTGAGCTGTCCTCCAGTCTGGTTCATACAATCTAAAGCTATACCTCATAGCTGGAGTCAAAACCTCATATCCAGTGTAAAAGACTGATGTGTTAAGCTTTGGAAGTTCATTTGTTCTGCACTTATCCAGGTCTGATAGAAAAAGAGTTTGGACATGAAGGAAAGGGGAGGATTGAGTGAAGGGTAGAAAGAGAGTGAGAGGAGAGAGAGATGTTGGCTAAGCCAAAGTAAAATGCCCCCTTTTAACTCCTCTACAGCGCAAATGAAATGCTAACAGTCGAGGGGAGCAATAGATCAAAATGTATGAAGCTGGAGTTGGTAAATTGTAGCCTTTGTGGTGGCTGCGCTATCCGGCTCCCCAGCCCTGTGTGAGCAGAGAGCAAGGCCTTCTTATGTGGAATAATCAGTTTGGCTCCAAATCTGACAGAGGCCGCACAAGCCGCCGCCGCTGCACCTCATTTCAATATGAAAGTCCAAAATGTTTTTCATACAATCTGCTGCTTTTCAAATGTATTTTTATTTTTTCCTCCCAGAGAGGAGGTAGAAAATGCAATGATGGAGGACAGATGTAAAAAAGGGGTATAAAAAAATGTTCAAGGTTGGCTAGCGCATATCTTCAGTCACTGCCCCCTGTACACTGTGGCCTTGGAACTTCAGAAGAGCAGAACTTTTCTTCAGTATCACTGTGGGAGAGAATGTAATGCTCACATATCTTTGTGCGCACATCACCAGTGCGTTTTGCGGTCTGACTGATTGCCTGACTGGCTGGCTTAAGAGCGTGATGACTATTAGACCATCTGGGGCAGTGTAAATGTTTTTTTAACCCGTTTGTTGCACGCTTGCACTTGTGACCCATCAGAGAATGCGGCAAGGCTGGAGATGCATACAATTCTGGAGTCCTGAGGCCAAAATTACTTTAAAATATCGAAATTGCCCGGTCAAAGGCCTTCAAGAAATTTCCATTGCAGACTGCCAGAGCTCCTTCAAAACCAGACCATGCAAATTACCATATCTTAGCCTAGTAACCTTTATATTGCTGTAGTGTGGCTGTAAAGCATCAAGTGTCATGCCATATAATTCACAACTCGCCTTTCTTCCAGTCAAGTGTTCACAGTAAATTATAAGACTTAAGTCACGGCAATATGTGGTTAAGTTTATCTAAATGTTTTAAAACTTCGCCCACACCTTGGCACCGCATACAATGACACAGAGAAAGTTGCTGCTCACTGAAAAATCTATCCCAAGTGGAACATTGTGGAAAGTGCTATACCCTATCCGGTTGCATTTGTCTCGGTAGCTGTTCCTACAGTGTAAACGAGCGGAGGCAGTAAAGCAGCCACCTGTTGTTACCTGATAGTGTCTGGACAAGCCCAGATGCTGTTTTACTGGGACATAAAGGACCTAAACAGCTAACTAAGCACTTTATATGGGTACATGTTCACAGGAAGTACTAATGCCATGTCTATTCCACAGTGTGACAAAAGCAGTGCAAAGTAAAACGTTGAAGGACAATGATTACTGTACTGTACTGGGAAAAAAAAAGAAATGTCGGCAATGCTTTGATATAAGGGATGAGTTGAACACGTTTTTGATTCAATGTTGAGAAACTACTCACATTATAAACAGTCTCTACAAGTGTATAAAGGTGTTTCAAGCTACTGGTACTGGGGAACAAACAGTATGGACGTCAAAGTAGCCGAGTAGTCATGGTAGTAATATTCAAAGCGGTAAAAGTAGTAAAACAGGTTTGCTTAGCTCTGCATATGACTGTAAGAATTTTATCAGCACTCTTCTCTTTTAAAGTAATTTCATATTAATTAAAATGCTTATGACTACAAATTGTGCTGCACAAATAAACTAAAATATCACAGTAAACAAGGTGTATTATTGTAGTATACAGTATAGTATTTCTATTCAAGTATAGTAGCTTTTCAAAAGGTTATAGAACTTGTATGTGTTACACCTTGGGCAATAGCAGTAAAAGACAGAAAATGGACTCACATTTCTTGCATTTCCGGTCTGTGGAGCAGCGCTCGGTTTGTGTACATGATAAGTATGTGTGTTGTTTTGTGTGACTGCACTTTTGACACCAGACATAATTACCTTGTCATCTTTGTCAAACTCCTCATCTTCATCCTCCAGCAGGTCCTCCACCGCTTGCTGACAGTTGTGACAATGGGAAAAAGCAGAAAAGACAGAAAGAGAGAAATACAAATGTTTACGCAGCCGCTATGATTCAGATGAGCATTTGAAAACAGAAGGGTTAACGTCATCAGAAAGCAGCCAGAAAGACGTATTAAAGCTGATTTGTCGTGCTTGTGTCTGGCTTGTTAATGAGTATGGGATGATATTGCATTGCTAATATGTCAAGCGCTTTAGATTTTAATTTTAGAAGCATTCTGTTATTCCAATGTGTTGACACTTTTGGAAATGTAAGCAAATGCTCTGGCTTTGAATATCCAACGGGCTACGGATTAAACTCTACTCATTCATAACATAAAAAACAATACTATAGGCTACAGAGCTGGGGAAAACTCTCAGACGGATGAGTGCTGATTGCTTGTGTGTGACCTTTCTGACCTTTGCAACCATTTCTCACCTAACTTTTCTCTCTTTTAAAAAAAAAAAAACAGAATTCAGCGATTTTGACAGAAAGGTGCTCCTAGAGAGAAAACACAAGGGAGGTGCGCAGTGACAAAGAGCAACTATGCGATTCACTGGTTCATGGATAATGGATCTGTAGCTTCAAAAACCCAAACCACACTGTACAGGCACTAAGGGGGGAAATAGATTCCCTGTAAACTGTGCAGGTTTCTAGGAACAAAGAAAAGAGTATTGTGAAGACACAGATAAAGGCAAATAAAGGTCACATTTGTTTGTTCTCAAAAAATCTACTTTGATGAGCTTTTTAGCACATTTCATTGGTGTTTCCTCATCCATAACAACTCAAATATGTATCTTGAGTGAGTCATCATGTTTGAGTGGTAAGAGATGTTGTATTTTCATCTACCTGCCATCTCCACCCATAGCACTTACATTACGTACATTCAAAAAATTAAGAATGTTTTAAAATATTCTTAAGGCTTTTTAGATCAATATTGTGCTTTACAATTAATAAAATGTAAAATCATGATATATCTATATATCTAAATACCCCAAAAGAAGCATAATATGGTTTGGTGTTACAAGTTTTTACGTTAATTGAACTTGTACTCAATGAAGTATGCACTGTGTATGTCCACTGTGTAAAATAAAAAATAACTGAAAAAAAAAACCAAGGAGAAAATGAATAAGTTATGGATTCATTTACACAAAATTTTTCACCATGCCTTTTGTGTGTGTGGATCTGAAAAATATAACACTTTTCTTCTGTACGGCTTACCCACGCCATTTTTCCATTTCTGCTCTAATTATGTATTTTATTGAACGTACAAAGTTTATTGTATCACTATCTCAAAACAACAGACCACTGCTGCATCTCCAATCCACCCTTATTCTGTCAATCATGGTTCACTACCACGAAGTCACATTGTAGCTCTGAATTTACATAAACAAACACCCATATCATAAGCTCTACAGCTGTCAAACGAACCATTCATCTATTCTTATGCCACCCCCAGTATTGGTAAAAAACTTTGAATGGTCCCAATATCACCATAACCACATAACCTCCTCCAGAATGGCAAAAAGTCGTTTAGAGAAATCCAAAAATCATTACTTAACAAGACAATAGCTTTTGTCCCTTTTTGTTTTCATTGGAATAAGAGGGAAACTTAGTGGCAGCTGACATAAGCTTCTTATGTAAATGCAGCTTCCCACACAAACAAAGAGGAGTTCAGAACAGGCTTGTGCAGTGCTGTGTGCCAGTGTACACGGTCTATCAATAGCACAGAGTCACTAGGGCAAAACGCGTACACACTCCTTCCTCCATCTTTATTTGGTTATACCCACTTCATTGCTGTCTAAACAAATGACACACGTTGCCGTCTTCTCAAAGATACATTCAATGCATAACTATTCAAACGTGGATATATATTTACCACCACTAGGAGTCACTGATCGTCAAACCAATTGTGTACGTCCCAAATCTGGACAAATTGGAGAGGGTCACGTCAGGATGCGCACAGTCTTAGATCGAGTTCTCTCTCCAGCAGAGAAGAAACATCCGATCTAGTGTTGTTGGTTTAAGAGTTAAAATCAGCTAGTTCAGTGCTAAATCAATTTTTTGAGAGTGACACAACTTTCTTTTTTTTACTTTTAGTGAAGTTAAGTAAGTACTGTCGATCCCCCTCACTGTATGGTACAAATATGTTTCTAAACTATAAAAAAGACCATACAAACAAAAGTGAACTCTTTAGCACAGCTGACGGTACAGACTTGTCACAGAGCAATGAAAACCTTCTGGAGTCTCTGAATAAGGAACTATAAATGTTTATAAAGTCATCACAGTTCCTTCACAAATCCTTTCATCCATGCCAAAATACAAACATAATGGATTCCTCCACACTGAGGCTTTGCCGGGGCACGGCTGGCACACGCTCCAAACTTTAAACAAAGGCAATGAGCATGAGCAGAGCACTGAAGAAGCATGACCTAAAGAGGCAGAGTGATAGTGTCGTTTGTCTAGCTTCCCTCTTCTCTGCTCTCTCTCCTCTCTATCGCCTCTGGTTACAGGGAGCAGTCGTGTTCCCCGTGATGAGACACAGTGTAAAATTAATAAATAAAAAGACATGGAACATGCCATGTGCCCTGAAGATTGCCACGGCTAAATGCGTGCACTAAAGCTACTGTCTCTGTAAGGGAGGATATAAATTACCTTCTGCGCGCCTGATGAATTCCAAACATCTTTCTTTATGCCCCTACCACTTTCTATTTGTCCTATTCTCTCCTCTCTTTCCAAGACCTGTTTGGTGTATGATATCATTTGTCTGCTTATCCCTCCATTATCATGTTGTTTGAATTACTATCATTACAGCGTGCCGGTATCAAAGCCCCGCTGTTGACTGGATCACGTTGTGGCTGCCGTTGCCTGTAGAGCTGCTCCAGTCAATTCAATATCTACTGAGGCGGGGATTAACATATTCAGACCTATTCAAATGATACAGGAGCAGCGCGGGCTACTCTTACAGATTACACTGCTCTCTGTAAATGCACACAGAGCTCGTGATAATATAAAACACAAACAAGTGAAGCAATGACATTGAGAGTTAAACGCGGTGTGAGAGTGTGCGTAGTGCACGCACCTTTGCCTTTTGTGGTTAAGATTATTTCCGTTGTTTTGTTTCATTGGGCCCTTTTATGATATTTTGCAACATTATGCCCTCCCTGGATTTGAAGTGCAAATTGTAAGATGCTTTCACTGTCAAGAAGTCAAATACGGACACAAGGGAACAAAGTTCTTTGTGCCTATTCCAAGTCTGGATGCCTGGGTGGATAAAAGTACATCAAATCAAAATGCAGATGCAGATGAATGCTACATATGTTTATGGTCCATATTACAGTATATGCAATGCCTTCTATTACATGCTGACTGTCATCAGAATATTCCAAAACAAAGTGTCAAGTTTGGGCCCAGAAGGTGAATGGGCAGGTATAGCAGGTATAGCAGGTCTAGCAGGTTGGGGGTGTCTTGTTACTGAAGTTGTGTAACAAAGGAGTCAGTACTACAAATATTGAAGTAAACTTGACAAAAACACAAGCTCTCCACAGAGAACCAGCAAAACCACAGGCCGAACAAGCAGCCACATCATTTCCACCCTCATCTGGAAAACCTCTGCTCTCTCCAGGGCTGGGCTCAGTCTCACTATCTCCTCTCCTAACCTTCCCAATGACAGCTGCGGGGGGAATAGACGCCAAAGCAGACATCCTTGTGAACATCAAGATATACTTTCTCCTCCTGTTTTCTTCCATTGCTCCCTCTCCTTCTCTCCATCGCCCTGCTGCTCTTCCTCTTTGATACGTGAGGGGGTTTAACCTCTCCAGCTGCTGAGCTTTGGCCGACTGGCTGGCTGGGGGATCTCAAGGCCCTATTTGGTATGCACTGTCCACCGCGGCTTCGTCTGTGTGAGGATGTTCGCGTATTCTCCGGCTACAGCGCCAACTGGGGGAGGGCTGCTCGTCTGATAAGGGCTGTTGGCGGAGTCTGGCTGACCCAAGCGGGCCCTTCACAAGCTGTCAGAGCCGCGGCCCTCAGAGGGGGGCCCTTCCATCTGCACTGCCCCAGCCAGGGCACACCCAGCAGGGGGCCAGTTAGGGGCGAGGTTGGGGTGCTACAAGAGCTGGATGCTGGGGGTGGAGGTGAGAAGGGGGCCTCCATATTCATGAAAGCATCACCAAATCTGTGCGTGCTGACAAAGACGTGTTTTTGTGATGCTTATTTTCATAATCCATGCACAATGTATGTTTTTCCTCTGACGACCGATAAGTGCACATGTATGCGCTCATGTGGAGATCAGATTTGTATAGGACCAGCATTGCCAGATAGCCGGTGTACACAGCCTTTTCAGTAACATTTCATCTCCCACAGGCAACTTCTTTTGTTTGGAAATCAATTGCAGCATCGAGCTTGCATGTACAGCACTTGATGTATGATCTATTGCTCAAGGCTTAAAATGGAAAGTCAAAAACTGTTGGAAAGTGTAGACAAAACAAAAACAACAACACGCACAGAGGCAGACATTGCATGCAGCTGATGTTGAGCAAAGAGTAGCGACAGTTACAAAGGTTCAGCGGAGGCAAACGGGGAAGGAAGAGGCACCGACAACAAGATGAATCAGGGAGCCTGTGCCAGGATTCAGGCAGTGGCGTTCCTGATGCTCCCGATGCTCCCGTCCTGCCTCAAACTCTGCCCGTCGCCTGTCTTTCTGCCTCTCTGCCTGCCATTCTGCTGCCAGTTTTTAGCGTAGACAGATAGCGGCGGATAGAGGAGCTGAGACGATGCTGGGGTGGCACGGGGGAAATCAGCGGGGTACAGGCGCTCCCACTTAAAAGTGACATGACCTTTTGATTTTGTCACCTGTCACCAACTGCCATGTCTGACTCGGCGCTAAGGAGAGTCTGCCATCCACTGCCGCATGCCTTTGCCTCTGTCTTTCTGTCGATCCAACTTTTTTAGCCTGTCTCCAGCTCCCAACCCATCTCATTTTCCCATTCTTAGTTTTCATTCCAAAGTTGTTTTTTTATTGTGCAATGGGTGAGGTTTAAGTTTTTGTAAAAGTTGAAAGCTCTGTTTCTCAGTTCTTTTGTTAAATATGTATTTATTTTTTGGCTACCTGTGTTATGCTTGGGTCTTAATGAGGGCAGATGTCAAAGTATGGTTTGTTTTAGAGATGAGTACGTGTCAGATCAAAAGAAAAATAGAAAACAAACTGTTTACAATCTGATACTATTTACTTAAACCAGCCCCAAGCATAGTCAAATGGAATGGACTAAATCGATGCCACTTTAATATGCAAATCACTGCACCCCAGAAGGCAGTTTATTTACAATGGGGCCCAGGAAAAAGTTCTGAAACTGGCTGTAGAACATTTAGCAAAAACACAATATTTTGACATTTCTATATTCTTGTGAATGTCAAAATATAGGACCCGATGACTAGCAGACATTACAGGGGCATCTTATGTGGGTCCTAAAAAAACAATAAACATTATACTTGAGGCATAAATACCAATGTTTGTAATGAAAATGATTTCGTTCTGACAATGATGATAAATGTTTAATTTGACAGAAAATACCATTAAATTCTGGATGTGGAGTGTGCTCGGAGCCAGTCATCGTCTTCTTCACCACTGGAGACATGTCTGTGAGTGTGAAGTATCTCCGGGCCATTAAGGTCTTCTTTTCTGTAATGGCTTGGCGGATCCAGTGGGTGAATCTATGTAATGGTCTGGAGCATGGGATAAAGAGGATGGTCCTCCAGTGTGACGAGGCCTAATTGCCCGTCATCTTGTGGTAGAAAGAGACATCACTGTGTTCTGTATGTGCCCTCTACGACAGGCTGCACTGAAATTAACACCTTCATAACATCTGCTCAGGGTCTTTCTGGGCCAACTGAACAGCCAGGAAGCATTACTTTTGGGATCTGTCCATATTGGTTAATCTCAGCGCCTATCATTTGAATGTAGAAATCCAATACACTACTGCTTAAAGCTACACACATTTATACACATGGCTTACGGGCTTTTTCGCCCCTCACTGTCCTCTGGTTGACCGCGTCCAGCCATCTGACTCCAGCATCTTGTAACGGACTGGGGGAAATGTTCACCTATCTCTAACAAGAATCCAAAAGTTGAATTTGCTCGGATCCTTTTGTTTATTTGTTTGGGTGAGCATGTCGAACGCGTGCCATGGAGGTCAAGGCAGTTGCATCAGGGCTTTACAGGTCAGCGTGTTACAAGATAAGAGAAGGGGCGAGACCTCACTGGTGCATTGCCTTCCTTTAATCGCTATTTGTGAAGATTCACAGACTGCTCAGAAGGCAACGGTCAAGGTTGGGGCGAGGGTAAGGAGCACTGATCCAGGAACTGTTTTGCGAAGCAGCGTGTAAGCAATACAACTTGAAGAGGTCACCCTGACATGTGAATTACAGCATGTAAAGAATAGTGTTGTCTATCCACCTCACGCACACAACCAAGAGGTGCGGGGGTTAACAAAGCAAGGTCTTGTAAGAGCATTTATCCCTGAACTAGACCATTTACAAATGAGAGTGAAAGTAGTTTAAGAATATGTTAAGTGACCCGAGATTCCTCTAGCATTACTCTTTGTCCAAACTATTGGGAAAACCACAGCTCTCCGGATGCTGACCCGTCACATGAGCACAAAGCTTTAATTTGGTGCGTTGTTTATAGTAATTAAAAGTACCCTCCCCCTTTGTTTTCTTTCTGATCCTTATTCTTTTCTTTGCCAAGTACACAAAGAGAAACAATGACTTCAGTCTCATAGGGGCTTGAAAGCCACTGTACAGAACCGTACGAAAGTCAGTTATTTAAGTATTGCATTGACTAAAGAAAGGTGTAACAACATACAAAAAGCTCTCGGAATGCATAGATGGTGCTGGCCTCAATTTCAAAGCTGGTATTGAAACAAATAGCTTGAAACCTGAAAAAATTAATATTTTTTAGACAAATGTATTCTGTCTTTTTCAGATTAGATTTCACTTTGAAATTTATTTTTTAAACTGTATCTTGAAATGATAATAAATTAAAATAAAATCCTTTAATCTACACCAAAATGTAATATTTTGTTCTTAGACCATGATAACTAATCTTAAAAACAACAACAGATATAATAAGTACACAATTTAACTGCTCACTATAAGTTTTGTTCACTGCTGTATATCTTCTTATAGCTTTGTTTTGCATTGCCACACAGTGAGGAGCAGAAAACAAACAGGAACAAGGCTCAGGGGGATTCAAGGCATCTAAATGCGCAGCAAACAAAAACATACCCATAATGTAGAATAAAGCTGATAATGGTTGGATCCTGGTAAAGAAAATTACAATTATAGGACAAGAATGAAAGACAGTGACTATCTTTGTGTTGTGTTCACGGCTCTAAACTGGTTTTCTTATAATAGTCACAACGGGAAATAAAAGCAGAAATAATAATGCTTCTAATCTCCGACAATTAATCCCACTTTTCCAGGATGAATTGCTGCAAGGAATGTCTGCACACACTCCTGCATAAGCACAGCTATATCTATATGCATGATTGCCCACACATATGGAAGGCTAAGGACATGAAAATATGGCTATAGGAGCAACATATTAAGAACCCCATGAGAACAAACGGGAATAATTTAGATGCGTATTTACTATACTTAAAGAAGGAGCCATAGGTAGTAATTACACAGTGTATTAGATGCACATACTCGAATGTATCTTAGAAGGCTTTGTTGTCTTAAGTAATCCTACGCAGCAAGAGTGGCAATAGCAAAGTATTCTCACCACAAAACTGATGCTAACTGGGTCAATAGTCAATAGTTTTCAATTAACAATTTTCTGTAAACATCATGGACGACTGTGTTAAAATAAAATAAAAGTTTTTAGAATATTCAGTGCCATATGCCAAATGAATAAAACAACTGCTGTAAGTATTTATTTGTTACTAATTCAGTAAGGTACCAAGTTTAGTCTATACCTATTAAATCACCGGTGTCATACAAAAGTATTTTTGAGTGACATCTACAAGACTTTGACAAGCCAATAACTATGTATAGTAGAAATATTGGAAATAACTATAATTTATGCTGTTGTTACTGCACAAAAGACACACACCGAAAGAGTGTCAATAGCATATTCATATACCAAGCATCTTGGAAGGTACTTGAAGCACAATGGCTCTCATAAAAAGTGGAAAAAGCAATCTTCAATCAAGTGTAAGTTACATATATGTGAAGTGACTGCCACATCAGAGAGATATGTAACCTCTGCCGCCTTGTTTTAATTAGGAAGTGAGCGGAGAGCATTAGTACTGAATAAACACATCAGGAGCCAGGCACAAGGCTGTGGTTTCAACTGAAGGCATCTGAGAGACTTTTTGTCAAGCAATGTCGCCATCTACAGGCAGAAGTGAAAAGCCACTCAAATGTCATTCACAAAAGAGCTGCTTTATATAGTCAGTAAATACACTTTTTAGCCGTGGAGCTAAAACACAATACAATCATCAAAATAAACATAATTAGAACCTCATTATTAATTGGTTGAATGAACAAGTTTTAGGTGTGAATTACAATGGAATGGCTTTATGGGCTTTGTATTGTATGTGTTTTTTTCTTTGCACTCTTCTCTTTTATGACTTAAATTGATTTTAATTAGTTAATTTTATTGTATTTCTGTAATTTCTTTGTGATTTTAATGCATTTTTCCTGTTGTGTGAAGCACTCTGAATTGCCTTGTGTATGAAATGTGCTCTACAAATAAACTTGCCTTGGCTATGTATTTAGATTTAGATTACATTTAATTTGGCGGCGTTTGACCCACAGTGCAATTTAGTTCATTAACAATCAAGTAGAACTCTAATGAATTAATCTAATCCAACCCAAATAACAACCCTTAAGATGAAGTCCTGTCTACACTGTACATTTAGAAGGCTCGGAGGTATAGGTTCGTCTGAGTGAGGTGTTCGATCTGGTTATTTCCAACTACGAAAAAGGCACTTATTAAAATTAATCACTTCATTGTTCACGCTTGCTTCGTAGTCCAGCTCTCTCGCTCGTTGTCGCTCCCTTACTCTCGAAATGATTAAAACATGTCTGTTTCTCCATGACATTGCTTTGACATTATTTAATTGGTAGAAGAGATAAAAATAAATGAATTAAATAAATATAGTACCAGGTAAGTGGCGTAACGTAGCTCAAGGTGACAGCCTATTATTTCTGCCTTTTCTTTTGGGTGAAAAGAAAGCAATGGTGCGAAATGTGAGATTGCACTGAGAATGCGCTTCCTCAAGGGGCAGATGGAAGGGTTTTTTCTTTTTTTTCTTTTTTTTAATTTTTGGAGAAGTTCTATTTTATTCACTTCGAGAGTATTTTTTGTCCACTGTTTAGAATGGCAATTTAATCCAAAAGATATTTTTAATTGAGTTATGCTCATCCGCCTTGTCTCGTGAGGGACACTGACATCTATCTGCATGACGCATTTGCATATTTTGTTTGATTTTGAATGAAAACTGTTCAAAGATGTGTGTGTTAGATAGAGGGAGGTCTAACTCACCACGTCTTGCCTGGTATCTCTCCCCGATGCGATCAGAATGTAATTCCAGGCCAAGGGTAGCAGCAATGCCATGGGGATCATATAGATTTCAAAGTTCCATACGATGATGACAAAAAGCTGGAGGAAGAGAGAGTCCGATTTAGGAAAAGCAACAATGACTTTAAAAAAAAGAAGCAAATTGCACGAAAGTATTCTCACAGAAGTGTAAAAATCATACATTCTCAAATAACAGATTAAACATAATTTATTTAAAATGCAAATTGCTTCAGTCAGTTAATAAGTTGACAGGCAATACTGATACTCAAGTAAAAAGTATGCCAAACTAACCCAAACCCGAAAGAGTATTCAAATCTGTGTGACTGTTTCTGGATGGGGAAAATGAACAAAAGTTAGTGATGCACATATGGGAGCGAGGCTGTCCACATTCATATGCAGAATTATCGTTGCTGTGGAATAGGGTTCAAGCAGAGGCACAGGTCTTGGTGCCACCGTGACCTTCCCAAAAAAAAAAACCTTCTAGACCCCAAACTTTAAGAGGGTGAGTTAGGATGAGTACAAGACGTCAAAAACTCTTCCCTCCATGCCAATCTTCCCGCTCGCTAAGGTCATGTACTTTTGCAAAACAACCGAACCAACGCTGACCCTCTTCATCTGACCCTGCGCTCCCTGTACCCCTACACCCTAACCTTGTCACTCCAAACCCCAATACCCCTTCTCTGGCAGCAAAAGAGCCCTACGCCCTGTATAACCTCCCTGCTCACATCTGCCAAGAACACAACCCCACGATACCTCCCATCTCATCTCCAAACAAGAAAGTCGCATCTGAGAAATTAACCTTTGCAAAAAAAAACTGCAATTGATTTTGGCAGGCCTCTTTAGCACAAAAAAGGAAACGTTTGGGAATGATGTGGGAACTTATAGGAGTAATCTGGAGATTTTGCCACATGTCAATCACACAATACCTTACTTTGCATCTAATTTTGTATCTAAAGAACAAAATAAAGCAAAAAATATTGCAATCCATTTCCATATTATCAAATTAATAACAAAAAAAAGGAAATAGGTCAGAAATCCCTTGTGTTTAGTTTTAATGGCAGCAAATTTAAGTCTGTGCCAATTATGTCTGAATCACACTTGAAAAATAAAGGATTTAATAATCAACTTCACTATTATTTGTGCATATAAAGCAAATAGATGGAGAGGTGGGAATTGCTTTTGTTGTTATTTTACCGTGGAAGGTTCATGTGGATATCGAGGTTCAACTGTCTACTTCTGAGTCTATTTGCATGTAGTGAGGCATCGGCATCGTATCTGGCTTTCTCCCACTCACTCTGACGACGTACAGCTCTTAAATCTTTGCAACCAAATGTCAAAACAACATTTCAATATAAATAAATTAAATCAACTTTTTCTTTTTTCACAAAAACATAAATGTTGCAACTTTGACAACTTTATCTATCTAATTCTGTAATAACCTGATGTTCTAAATAGCACTGAAGGATTTTTCATTTTATATTATTTAAATTTTCTGAAGTAAAGTAGGCCTACGGTTTATTAATAAAAGTGAAAAGGATACAGCAAAGTACACCAGCAGAAAAGTGTGTGTCCCTTTCTAGTCTGCGTTCCTTGCTGCTATATTTATCCCTCTTTCTAAAGTGGTAATAATGTACAAAATGTGTCATGTGTAAAGCCGTTAAACACCAGAATTACCTAAGTAAAGTGGGTCACTGAAGTGCAAAAACATCACTCAAACAAAAGAGCTCACTTTGTTTCTCATCTATTCTCGTGGCTATTAATAACACACGTTTTCTAGCACACACGCATCGGCACACAACAATGCCTCTTTGAAAGACATTGTAATAAAAACTGTAGCTATGTGGTTGTAATATACATGTTCTGTTTGGTGCTTTAATATATTCTTATAATCCATAATGTTACAATTTTAAATAAAAAATCTTGCAGCCTGCGGTAGTTTAACCTGTTGTCCCCTTCATTCCAGCACCATTTGGTTCTCGTAGCTGTGGGCCAGGTTTTGACTGGCAGCTGGAGGAAGCGGACACCAGCAGTGACTGGCCCTGCCCTGTCTTGGTGCCCCCCGGGCTGAGTAATGTGGGCTCTACAGCACCTTTCCTCCAGGACCGCACGATCAGAGGCACCAGCTCATAGTTCACTACCCAGACGGCAGCCCCTGCGCCTGGGGAGAGGGAGTGGGAAGAAACCCGCTGTGGATGTCAGTGACCACAGAGGCGAAGGGGCGAAAAAAGATACAAAAACATACCGCACCAAAAGAAAAATGGAAATCTAAATCTTATGGGGATATGCGAATGATTTGTCGACTGTCCGGTCTGCAACTGTACACACGTGTGTGTTATCAGTCATTCACTTACATTCTGTATGTTATTCTACTAAAGAATAACTTTTAACCAAACAACTGAATCAGGGTAAAATAAACTACTTTTAAAATGTACTAAAAAACTTGGACAATTTAGTAAAATAATAATAAGAATAATTTGCATAATGTATTCAGTTAATTTTAAAGAGAGACCGGTTCAAAGACATATAGTTATCATTCTTGTTCTGCTCTTTGAAAGACCAGAAACTAAAACAAAAGTTAAAAATAAATAAAAATGTAAGAAAAGTCAAAATGATTTATTCGGGCACTCATCGCACAGCGCAGAGAGATGTATCTTATGTTATTTATGTGAAAACACAGGGCTGGTCCGTACGGCAAAGAGCCGCGGCTCTGTGGGAGGGTAATATTCAGTGCTTTGGCTTACATTAACCACTCACCAGGCTAACTTTCCTCCTGCTCTGTCTCAGTGGAGTGAAAATGAAGTTTGAATTTCAGACTTCCCCTTTATCTCTCTTACATCGATTTCAACACTGGCACTAAGTGATGCCAGATATCTGCTAAAAGTCCTGTGAAGTTTGAGAAAAAGTGTCCTGCTTGTGACTGGACCCTGCATTCATTCAGTGGTGGTAGACTGCCCCCTGCTGTTCTGTTGATATAGAAATGTGCTGTCCACACCTAATAGACTAAACTCCATAAAAAGAAAAAGAAACGAGTGTACTAAAAGAGCCAGAAATAGAGAAGGACAGCTCATCCAACGAATACCACCTTTATACCCTAAATATAAGTGTAGAGTTCTACTTCTGATGGCTCAAAGTCAGAGTCAAAGAGGCCTTGTGCGTTTTGTGTTAAAGTCTAAATCTCCAGCGATTGTGCTGACTTGGTATTCTCTTAGTCATGCCATTATAGTTTGTATTATCAACCACTTTGCAAATCAGGAGCGGGGTAAAATATGAAGGTATATATCTTTTCAAAGCTGTCCCTTGCTGTGGGCAAAGACGAACACCCAACTGTAAAACTTTTAAAAGTTAGACAGAATCTTTGAAGAGGAGTCAAAGGAGCAATTTAAAGAGACCTGGAGTGGTGTGTACTTGGTGTGCTGGAGTCTCTGTACTGGGTGTGTGTATCAAACTGTGTGCCAGACATGTGAAAACACACACACACCGCGACATATACACTCCAGTAGTTTTCTTCTGTACCTGTCTATGCTCTTTTCCTTTTTATTTCAGCAGGGTGAATTTTTATCTAAATGCAAAGCAGGTGATAGGTGCTCTAGTTTCCTCTAGAAGTAGCTCCCTTGTCTGGGCTCTCTTCCTGATAAGAGTTCTACTTTGCCTGACATAAAAGAGGCCGGTATCATTTCCCCTGCCTCCCCAACAACCCCCAGCTCTCTGCCCTCGCCCTTCCCCAAGCTGCACAAAGCTGCCTCTATTTGCTCCCATTTCAGGGCCCAATTGCAGATAAAGTTACAGCAAATTTGTTTGGAGGAAGAGCTGCTGAGGCCTGCCGTCCCTGGGGCAATAACAGCCTTGTCTTGCATTGTCGGGCCGCAGGGAGAGCTGGCAACGGCGAGAGAACATAACCCAACAGTGTGTGGCCCACAATGGCCCAGGCTCTCTGGGAGGGACGAGGCAAAAGATAAAGAGAAACCAGGGATGGAGGAAGAGGAGTCTGCCAGCAGGTGTAGGGAGAGGAGGATGACGCTTAACCCCGAGACAGAGAGATGAAGGCCAGCACAGGCACGTCAGCACACAAGGCAGCCGTCACGCAGGACAGGAGCGAACTGCAGGCCCGTCCACTGTGCCAACGCCTGAGGCAAAGCTGCCACAGCGGCTGATTCACTGTGGGGACGGGTGGGTGACAGCAGTGTGGGTGTGAAAGAGAGAGGAGACGTGGTATCTCCTCTCACGTGCACAATAACACACACAACACACACTCGTCACAGCTGGCACTAATGGGCGCCGTGTACATGCGGCTGGCATCGCAACACTGGGCAGAAGGAGAGAAAGAAGTGATTTTGAGTGATTTTGTTGAGGGAATGTTGTAAACTGACACCTTATGATAACTGCATTTTCATATGTAGCTCCTCAAATGTACAAGCACCCACATTTCTTGCCCTGCGGCTTACTTAGCAGTTCACAAGTGCACAAATTTGTAAGTTTACAGGGTAAATTAGTCTCAACTCCACCTCTGCAGCGACAGCCATTTTGGAAAGTTAAGTGTAACATCTGTCTAGAGAGACAGCCAGACAAGCAGTGCACGTGCACATGTGAGCAGACACACACATGCCGGTAATCACACGCAGACACAGCACACCTTGGTGAACGCACCACCTTGGCCAGATGGCCCCCCATAAAAAGCCACTTAAAGAGATGAGCGAAGTGATTAAGAGGCCTCTCAAAGTGAGGTGAAATGAGAGGGGGATGAAGAAATGGAAGTGGAGGCAGGGAGGAAGTACCTGTGTGTGGAGGAGAGGCCCTAAATACTGCCATGCTTTTAGCTAAGTGCATATTTTTATACAATAACAGACTCCCAAAAGAGCGAGCGGGGGAGGCCGCACAATGACACCTACATTTCAGACTTTTTAACAAACTATAAAACACCGTGTCCTTGGCCTAGATCCATCATTTATCATCATATGAATACTGTGAATATAAGTAAGTACAATGAGAAAATGAATAGTGGGCCTAGTGTATTCAAACCACTTGAAGATTGTCATGACCAAAGATTATATTATCAAATCATTATTATTATTAGCCTTATGCTCTGTCTCTATTCAAAATGCAAAATGCCAATTTCGATCAAATTAATGATCAAAATTAATGCCCCAGTGTAAATTATAGCTAAGCATTTGTAAAAGTGCATCATAAATAGGGAAACAATGACAATTTAATTTAAAACATCTTTTCTTATCTTTGTCTGAGTTACCACTGCTTCACCAAAAATAAAACGCATGTACAGGAGCTGGTGTCAGACACTAGCCAAAAGCTTCTAATGTTTTATATGTTCTATGGAGTGTCATTGGTGTAAAGGGCTCGGGTGAAGTGGGTCTGCCTGTCCTGTTACTACTTAAGTCAGAAACACTGCAGCAAACGGGATTAAATGGCCACTCTGTCATTCTAGGGTAAGGAACGCGCATGGAGCCCATCACCTCCCATTCTGCCATGTCTTTTACTGATGGCTCTGTGCTCCAATTACTGCTCACCTTTTAATACCACACGCTTGACAGGTAGACGAGGGGGATGGGGGGGAGACGAAGAGGAGCATGAGGAGCATGATGGGAGAAAAGAGTGCAATTCCGGCTGCCCATGTGAACAGCTTGTCACATTTATACTTTTTTTTTTTCCATACCAACCCAATGTCTCTGGGCCTCAGCTACATTTGAGTTTACTGGGAAAACCAACTGTCCACGCACCAAAAGCAACAACAGACTTGTATACATCACCATGTGCACATTCATTTTATAGCCAGAGAAGTGATTTGGTCTGTTGAGTGGGCTAGAG
This sequence comes from Eucyclogobius newberryi, assembly GCF_026437365.1. Lineage (NCBI taxonomy): Eukaryota > Metazoa > Chordata > Actinopteri > Gobiiformes > Gobiidae > Eucyclogobius > Eucyclogobius newberryi. The sequence continues at coordinate 20,598,040 of NW_027316278.1, forward strand.
CCAGTCTTACAGTGGCTCTAGCCCAGTGCAGACTGACAGAGAAATAATACCCATTTGCTAAGACATTTACACAGAATAAGAATGGGAATATTCTATATTCTTTATAGAAGGGAGTGCGTGTTTCATCCTGGTTAATGGAGTCCTCAAAATGCATTTCTTCTTAATTATATATTTGATTAAAAATATTTGAGCAAAAGTACAAATAGCTAAAATATTGAACAGATAATTTAGCCAAATATATGTTATGCTGCTACTACAAATGATATAGCATAGTAAAAAGTATTAAACAGTACTTGAATTTACTGCACTTTACAAGCTTGGCAAGCTCTAATATTTTTTTGTGTGTGGGATTTTCATATATAATTAAAAACTAATAGACGGCAGATATTTACCACAAATGCACAGATGCTTCTCTGTGGAGAATCCCATTCAAAACAGCTGTTGATGAAGCAGCCTGTGTTGATGAGGAACATGATGCAGCGGCGAACTCGGTTGAAGTTCTGCAACAGCAGCTGAAGGGGAACAGACATTATAAGAACTTATTAAGAAATGATTTGTAATAAGGCAAATATACAGGCAGCCAGTTACCGCAGTAGATCTGATGTCTGGAGAATTAAAAAAGTTAAATTTTAACTTCTGGTTTGAATTCAATTTTCAAACAACTGAAAGATTTGTGGCTTTGACATCGCATTGATTTACCCATTACTACATAAAAACTGTAAAGGTCCAGGGGCAGGCGCATCGCTCTTCATTGGAAAGCTTAAGAATGCAAATATCCAAGAAAATAGCGACTCAAAGTGTGACTATAGCTGACTCACAATTATGTTTCTTCAAGTCTAGTCTTCCAGTAATAAAGTTAAGCACAATCACAACAGTTTCTCAGACAGTCCTGGATTCTGCTCCCTGAGGGCTCTCCAGGCACTTGGCCAGAGATGAGAGAGAACTGGCTAACTGCTGTCCTCCCTCTGGGCTGCCTACCATTCAGGGAATAGCAGCACAGAACGCCAACCACCCAATCAGGTCAACACCAGGAAAAAGTGCTCCCACCGGACCCACTGTCTCTGCATATCGCTCCTCGCAATTTCTAGGCCATTATTTTACTTTCTGGAAGACTGGGCCTTTGAATCCACTGTCTGAAGAGTATAGTTGCCAGTTTCCAGGAGCACTGTTCAACGGATCTAGCAGTTGTGTAAGATAAGAGAAGGATGACACCTGGGTATGTAATTCTGATGAGCTTGTTATGCAAAACTCACAGTGACTGTATGATGTCCTGCTGAGGACACAGAAACCCTGAGGACTGCAACGCTATGAATCATCCATTTACACATTTGTCAGTGCTGTACTCATGTTTGGCTCATTATAGCTGTAAGTGCCACAATAAACATGAAAGAATATATTTCCGATAACAGAAATACAAGTGTAAAAGTAATTTATTAATTCACGAGTCATAATTCAATCAAAATGGCTGGTGTTTTGCAGGCAGCAGATGAGAATGCCACACATTGAGTCAAAAGCAACAGCAGGGAGTTGCTTAACAAAAGTAGCAGTACAATCCCTCCAAAGCAGTAGTGACATCATCATTGCAAGACGCTGACCAGGGTCATTTCTGTGAGTCAGAGGTGAAATGAAGATGAAAACAGGACTGCACACAGGAGAGGTCTGTGGAGTGCTCTGAAACTGAGGCACAGAGAGGGCAGGACGAGCAGGGAAAAGGGTACGACTGTCGGCCTGACAAAGAGGTGGTAAGGGACCCACTCGGCTATGCACGGTGTAGCTCTGACTGCTGTGCCCAAACGGTCACTTATATGACATGTGTGATGTGGGCCAGCCCCTGCTATTCAGCCTTTGTGGTGCCGCCACACTGAGCGGCGTGACAATGAACTGCAAAGCAGCAGTGGCAAAGAGGGCCAACTATAAGGATGGCCAATCTACTTATGCACCCCAGAGCTGACAGCTTGACATTTCTATTCACCGCTCAGAGGACGTGAGGGGGGCGAGATGAGAGAAAGCAGAACACAGGGAAAAAAATTTAATGCTGTTTTTTCTTCAATCACCCTGTTGTATCTTGCCCACACAGTTGTTGTGCATTACAACATGCCACTCTCCAGGCGTGTTGCTTTTGGTTTTGACAGTTAAGTAGAATTGGGGCCACAGTGTTAGACAGTAGTAAAAAAATGTAGAACTGTTGTACATAAGCAGTGGGTGGATGTACCTGTTTGGACACTCTGGGTTCCTCCTCAATGTATTTTTGCTCAATGGGGATCAGCGTCTGGAGGCCAGCTTTCACCTGGGAAAGCAGTGAGGACTCACAATCAACAACAAATGGTAAGAGACACCACACCATGAAGTTATCAAAGGCACATTTCAAGCAAAAGAAATATGAAGCAACTATTGGGAAGATTCAGCTATTTAAAACTATATTCAACATAAAAAATATGAATGTAACACTCTGCAGGCACAGCCCATATTAGAGGAGGATGAGCAGTACTGAAAGCTGCAAGATGGCCGCTATAGGACACACACACAGTGATGGTGATTGTGTGAACAAAGGCTGCTGAGAGGGAGTCTTCGATAATTAAAGCCAAAATCAGGACAAGGGACAGGGGACGAGGGATGAGATGGAGCTAGGGAGGGAGGAGGGACAAACAGAATAAAGACAACAGTAGCGTGGGGAGAGGTGCAGCATCAATGGGGGGTGCTTTGCTGGAGAGAGTGAGGAAGATAATGGGAGTAGGGGCAAAAAAGTCACAGAATCAAAAAAAAGCAGAAAAGGACTTACAGCATTAAAAATCACGTCTATTTCGAGAAAGATGACCCCTTTTGTTGGCCCTGTCAGCTCCTTGCTTTTCAAGGCGAAGGCTTTGCGTTCTCCATTTTGGATCTGTGGGAGAGGGACATGACAGGCGTCTGTCTGGCAATACCCGGCTGAATCGGCTCCCCAGGCCACCTTTGAACCCCAGCTGCTGCCGCTGACAGGGAACCCAAAACAACTGTGGCAACTCTGACAAGTACCTGTTCATTACCCAGAGCAGCTCAGCACTGTCAAACAGAAATTAACTATCCTGGGGAATCACGCTGTACAGCAGAGCACACATATACTGTACTAGACACAGACTGTGGGCCGCTTCAGATACGAGAAAACACACAAAGTCTTTTTTCTCCAAATGGCAGCATTCTCTCCCTCAATCAGTGTCATTTCTACATCTGCTCTTATCTACCCCACACGCTTTTTTCTTTACTATCACACACACACTTTTGCTTTCCTGACATTTCTTTTATGAAACAGCCTTCTGTGTAGTTGCAGAAAATAACCTGAACCCACTTTGTGTTATCATTCTTTCTTCTGCTCTTTATGGAGTAGATGTTATTCCCAGGAGTAAAGGATAATCCACACAAACAATGTTTCTGACTCACATTGAGTAAAGGAATAGCCACTTTTCCGAGAAAGTCGGCACTTCTGTCCCGATCCTCATCGTAGACTGTGACCTCCAGAACTGAGTGGATGTCCTTCACATTACTAAGCCACCACCAGGGAAATAAGATGTCAGATATTTAACAAGAACGAGAACTATGTGCATTAAAGACTTCAGATGTTTAAATGACAATAAAGATCTAATTAAATGTAATATGAGTCAAATACTTCTCGTGTATTTTGTCTTTGTTACACAATTCCTTACAAAATATACATCATTGTTATTTAAATTTGTGAAAGAACAGAAGAAGAAGAAGAAAAAAAAACTCACAAAGTGAAAACCTTGTTCCATTCCGGGTTGAGGTTTTTGTAAACCGTGTGTGTCTGTAGCCGATCATTACTCAGCTCCACCACACAGAAAGGATCGCTTTTACCTGCAACAAAAAATCAACTAAATATTGTGGTAATGTAACGGTATAAATGTATGAAACATAATAGAAAACAGAAGGGGTGAAAGAGAAAACATATATACTACATACAGTATACAGAAATCAACTCCTTCACTTCAACAGAAAAAAAAAAAGTTTTTACTTATTTATACTAGTATTTACATATTTATACTGAAAAGTGCAAAAAAAAAAAATAATCTATTTTTCACGTTATTCATAATATAGCAATATCAAAAATGTGAGTCTCAAACCTAATTAGATATGTCCAACGGCCAATTAAATAGATTTTAAATAGATTTGTTTCTATTTTTCAGAATTGAAGTACAACAGCATATAGCATATACGTGATTTTGTTTTCCTTCTTACACAGATGATCTGACCTCCTGAGGGTACAATATTAGGAATATCTATCTATGAATATAATACTCTCTATTTGTTCACAAACAGCTCACGGTTGAGTTTCTTTGTACATTGACTCCCCACACTTGCCGCCTCTTTTTCCGACGCCGAACAACAGAAGTATTAATTCCAGCTTTGATCATCATTTCTTATTAAAGCTTTTGGGAGCTGTTGGGCTGTTTGTTCCAGCATATTACTTGAAACGGCTGGGTCAGGAAGTTGTGAAGAAATTATGTCCCAGGGAAACTATTTGAAATATTGAAAAATTACTGAAGTTTAATCAAATTGGAAGATGTTAAGCTACGTCCTGTGTGTGTGTGTGTGTGTGTGTGTGTGTGTGTGTGTGTGTGTGTGTGTGTGTGTGTGTGTGTGCGTGCGTGCATGCGTGTGTGTGTGCGGCATAGATTGGTGTGGTTTTCTGTAAATGTTGTGACAAGGCCGGGACATTTAGTGGGTCTGCAAAGTAAATGTCAGGGTGATCAATGCAGAGCCGTAGGTGTTGCTTTTCATATGTTTGTGCTGCATTATTGATGCCGGGGGCTTCGTGCGGATATTGACAGCTGAGACTCTCGGTATGAAATAGGAAAAACATTAATATCACAAGTATTTCTATCATTTAATTGTGCTGATTGTGTATTGAAAACAAATCTGTGCATAAGTAGAGTCTGTTAACACATTTTAACAACATGTTTTTACATCTCCACAACACTTTGCGCACATCAAAACATTTAATATAATCCCAAATCCTGTATTAGCAAACCTACTGTCACATTTAATATACTATTTCATCTTCCAAAATGTTTGTTCATTTCCATTTAGTAGATAAAAAAAATATATACAAATGTAAGAACAATGTTCCTGTCTCAAAAAATAATAATAAATAAATAAACAGGACATAAATATCACCATATTGGCCCCTGTAAATATGTCCTGCAACTTCATGTAGTGTTTTTCAGACTTCCTATAAGTGATCTGTTCTTCTGTATCTACCTCTGTATCTACCTGCGTTGCACCAATGAAATTTCCCCATGTGGGACAATAAAGGAATATCTTATCTTATCTTATAATTTTAAATACAAAATATGTATATTGAAATTAGTGTGTCCCAATACTATTTAAAATGGTTCACGCAAAAAAATAAAAAAGCTCTGCACAAATTAATACTTTCTTTAATATCTCCATCTATATTCACATTCTAAAATTGACCACACTAAGGAGATGTGAGTTTTAACTTATTAATACAACCTCAAATTAATATCTAGGTTAAATGTCTTTTTTAAATATAATTTTCTACAACTCTAACAGAAACAGGCTTCTTTCCCCTATTGCATTACACCGTCAAATAAATTCTAAATGGCCCCTGTAAATATGTCCTGCAACTTCATGTGGACAGCAAACTTTATCCCTGTGAGCGAAGAGTGTATTTTTCAACTCGTTGCTCGCACACACAAGACACACACACACACACACACACAAGAATGCAGACATGAAGCAACGGTGCTTCATGTCTGCATTCTTGTGTGTGTCACTGGCAGGAACAATATCTCGGCAAGAGCCACATAAGAGCCCTCACTGCATGAACACCGTATACTAACAGCACCGGCCAACAGCGGGTCAGGCTCAAGGTGAGGGCGCGACAGGCGGACAGACAAACAGGCAGGAGCACAGGCGAGACGGGGTCACAGGCGCAGTGAAAAGAGAGCGCCATCTCCCTACCATTCACACAGCCCCTCTCCACCTCCTCCATGCCTCTAATTCAAGTGTTTTTGTGGAGTACGTCCTCTCCAGCCTGGAGTAGGATAACTGAAAATAGTCTATAAAACCAACAATCCCCTTTGTTTGTCAGCTCTTGTGCGTCTGAGTGGCGACTGGACCGTTGGAGCATTTCAATGGTGACATGCATTCAGCGCACCCAAAGAAAGTAGTGGGGAGATTTTATGGTAAATTTGTAGAAAAAAGTGAATAGTAATTAGAAAAGTAGTGGTAACCAAAACGGCAGACATAAGCGCTCTATTGTAAATGAAGAAAAGTCTAAATCTGTCATTTCAATGTGTAAAAATATGAATAAAGTTACAAAATGTGTCTGTTGTGTTCAACTGCATATTTACTGTCAGTTTCTTATTTACATTTACTGTATATTTGACTGGAAAAGTACATTAAAACACTAATGCATTAATCATTTCATTTTTAAAAGTTATATTTTCTATGTTTTCTTTTCTTTAAGAATCACAATTTGTTGTTTGAAAGTTTGATTTAAGTAAGTTTGAGGTCAGGCAGCACAAACTAGACTTTGCTATGTATGCCAATCCTCATAAGCTAAGGTCCTGAACTCCACATCTTACCATGAAATAAATGTTATACATGTCATTCACTATTTAAATTGTGAATAATATGCTAATACAGAACCATGCATTTTTCAAATTCACCAAGTCTAAGCCACCTCCAAGGCAATTATCGCAAAGCGCACCTCCTCATCTCACTTGTATCATAGTCGTCCTTAATACTTATCTAAGGCGTGGTGAAATGGGTTTGCAGCTTCTCCGAGTAAGACTGTGCCACAGTACCCAGAGGGTCTGGGCACAGGGGGCGGGCTCTACTCGGACATTACCTGGACCATCTCTGAGTGGCACTCAAACGGGAGCGTGTAATTGGTTAAGACAGCGCCTCTAGTGCTAGCGGCCAATAAGGTGAAAGTTCAGCACTAACGACAACTGTGCACCTCCACCGTGTCATTAAAAAACGGAGAATTAGAGAGAAAGTGGGGGAGTTGGCAAGAACTCATTTCCATATCATATATTGGGTGACTGGATTTAAATGTAATCAGAGGTGATTGGCGGGAACAAGATAATTGTATGGAGCCTCACATCTTCATATTTATGTATTTTTAAACAGCATATACTTCAGACCGAGATGAAAAAGTATAGAGTTGAAAAGTCCAGCTATGTTATTTTGGGATCACATTTGAAATAAATTGGATGTTTTGCTTAACTTTTTATTGGACCAAATATCGAGGATGTGTTTTATCTTGTATTCAAAAACTAAAACAATTTATGCACAATTATAATTTACTGACATTGACCTGTCTTGATTGAAAAACAAGTTCTTTTTGACGGTAATGTTTTTAAGATCTATATTCTGGGCAAAAATAGTTTGGATAAACATTTAAATATGTCATATAACAGTTGTGCTACACGCTACATACATTTTATATTATTTTTATGGATGATTAAACCCACGATTGGCATTTTTATAGTACATAGCAGATGTAATAAACTGCAATAAAACAAAGGATTGCTCCAAAACTTTTATAAAGCACCTAATGTTTCAGAGGGATAAGCTACAGTATTAACCCTAAGTCACACCAGTTACATTAAACCAAATTTGCTTTAATTTATAACCACTATGAGCTAAAAGAATAAGTAATTGAGAACTCCAAGTGGGGTCATCATAGAGCAAATGAAAGCCAAACAAATTGGAATAGACGCTACATTTGTACAGTTTTACTCCTTTGACAGACGCGCGGACTAAATGATGAGATCCACGTCAGGGTCAGCGAGCAAATTTCTGCTCCGAGTGAAATACAAGAGGCGAAGAGCCATTTAGGCCTGCACTCCCGGCCGCTCAGGTCGCACCGCGCAATAACCCAAATCAAGCAGCTCCACTCTGCCGCTAATGGGACTGAGCAAAGAAAGAGGGAAACTCGCAGCGCACTTTCAGGGAGGACACACAAGCGCCTTCTCATTCAGCTGGATAATGCGGAGTGAAAAAGTAGGCCTGTCCACTGCAGACCTAATTAAAAGTAAGAATTAACGGAGAATGGAGGATTCACAGAGTGCACGCAGATAGAGGAGGCGTGGCCGTGTGTGCGTGAGGGGGTCGAGGGGGGTTCGGCGGCCCAAATGTGCGCTTTCTCTCAGTTCTTCAAATCGTTGCTGGAGAAAGTGCATCACATAATTTAGGACTTTTGGTCTGGCGGGTAAATATGTCGTGATAAAGTATTTTACTGTTACGATCACTGACACATAACGAGAGAAAGTGAAGTCATTCTAATAGTGTTCAAATCCAGGCCTGTTCTGTTTAGATGCAGTGACTGAAAGGAATTTATCTGCACTATTCTATAATCTATAATGATTATTTCTGTTTTTATCTGTTTGTATTGGGATTTTAACCATTTTTTTCTGTTCTCTAAAGCACTTTGAATTACTTTGTGTGCGGACCGTGCTCTACAAATAAACTTGCCTTGCCGTTCTTCTCGTCTGTGAACCGCTTTCTGAATGCAAAACGTGTTGTAGAATAAACAGCCACATAAAAATCACCATACAATTAAGTGTACTTTTTTGGACTACAATGAATTGAAGTGAGTTAATTTTGCTTCTAAAATTGTCACAAATGTTTTGCTCTTTCGATTACCAGTATATTGTGAGCTGAACAATCAATAAGCCGAATAATCTTGACATTTCAATAAGTAAAGATGATTCCTTTAACATAAAATCATACATTATATTTGCGCTACTGTTAAGAAATGTAACAACATGTAATAACACGTATGTAACCTGATCCTACAAACACTAACTACCTTGTAATTACATATTATTACATGTTATAAGTAAAGTGTACTGTGGAATAAAGTGTGACCCACAATTCCTTTATAACTCCTCTACTTTTGTCTTTATTTAACCTGTTTGTTCACAAAATACAGCTAGTACTACCACTCTGCTACAACTATTACTATTACTTTTATTACTTCTACTAGCAAAACAACTAAACTATCATCTGTATCATCATACTGTTGCTGATGTGCAGCCGCTCTTCATATCTGAGGTAAAAAAATAAAGAAATAAAACGTTAATGCTCTCCAACATCTAGTTCATATCCTTAAGATGAAAAGTGAATTGAATATATCAGGGACCTTTATTCCCACTGAACACAAGTCCTGTAACGCTGCTGTCCAAAGCGCTCCCGTTGCCTTACCAGTCACGTCTGCGGCCATCAGCCCCTCCGCCCGGATGACTTTCACCTGCACCATGCCGACGTCTTTCAGGCTGTGAAGCGATCTCCACAGGCTCTGAAACAGAGGTCAAGGGGCAAAGAGCGTTGCAAATTAGCGCAGCGGAGAAAGGCGGGTCAATAGGCTGACATTTGAGCGCCAGAGAAAAGGGTAGAATATGTCCTTTAACGGCACCTATTTGAAAATGTACAGCTGGCATTTACAGTCACACAGAATCTAATTTCACTGACTAGCACAGATGGCTCCTTGATATATATTGTGTAACTTTTTAATGAAATGGGACTTAAGTGATAAAGACAGTGTCAGGTGCAGCAGTAAATTAAGAAAGGTCAAACATAATACAATTTAAAAGGAAGCAGAACAAATATGAATCACATTAGACAAGTTCAGCATAATAAGACTTTTAACTTTTAATTTAAGAATTCAGAAATTCAGTCCCACTCGTGTTCTTTCTTTCTAAAAACATGAATCTGCCACTCTGATCACTTCAAATTACAGAAGGCTTCAATGGGACGTCACACACTGCCTGTCTCCAGTCCATGTGCTGGCTGCAGACTTTTTATTTTTCATTTTTATCACAAAATAAAAAAGATTTCTTAAAACACTGTGGATCTGAAATTTTAGAGGTTATAAAGATTATTGCTCCCATTGAACATAATTATAAATAATAAAGCATTGTGAACAGGTATAGCATGTAGATAACTCTTTAAAACTTAAAGTACTTTTTGTCAAATCTCTATATTCTACTTTTGTATTGATACAATTACCAATTGCCTGAAGAATTTTGATTGATCTTAATTAAATGTGTTATATATTTCTCCATGTAAACACGCTCTAAGTGTTATTGTGTTCAATAGTATTTTTTAATTGATATATACAAATTAAACAAAACAAATTAAACAAGAAATAACCGAGCATCAATATCTGAGCTAGAGTGGCTTTGGTTTGATCAACGAAATGAGATGCATTGAATAGAGTAACTCGGGTATAAACACTGACGCTACGCAGCAGAAGTGTGTGTCTTTAAAAGTAAATTAAAATGCTCTTCACTACAATATATTTCCCTATTTTTTTGGCAATAGCCTCTCCATCCCCACAGGAGTAATTATAATTTAAATTTGAGAGTCAGGGCCGGGCTACAGACTTAATTCATTATTACTAACTCTGTCAGAGTCTTGCCTGTTTCCAGCGATATCATTGTGCAAAAGCCGTCTAAAGCAGATGAGAAGGAGAGAGAGCGGGACAGAGGGAGGGGAGAGAGACAGAGAGAGAAATGGGAAAATGCAAAGAGAGAGAGAGGAAAATTGTGATTTTTTCCCCCCTTCTTCTGTAGATTCAGTATGTGAGTCAGAGAAAGGCCAGTAGATAAAAGTGTTGCGTGTGCTTTACCAAGAAGAACTACAACAACTTTTAAATCCCTGTTAACTTTAAACTTTGCTGAAGGAGGTCTAACTGTTCCAGAGTTATCTTTGGATACGACACTGGAGCTGGTTCGCACGCGTTACAGTTGAGTTTGAAAGAATAATCAATGTATAACACTCTTTTTGCCTTTTAACGGTGTCACAACAAGAGATAACCACCAAAATCACTGTTCTTGCCCAAGTATTCTGATTCAGACCCAGACTTTGTCCCTCACATTTAATAAGTACATTACGAGCTGTACACAATTTCTCTAAACAATAACAATGGAGCCTTTTATTTAATCAATAAGTTTAAAATTAATTTGTGCAAACCCATCCTCCACCCATCCTCCACCCGCTTTCCCTATCCTATCATACATACACTACAGTCTCCCTAAGGGGGCATTTAATGTTCAGCCTCTATCCATGATTAGTAAGACCCATCCTCCACAAGTTTATCCCAGCCCTTATCAGAATTACAGAAAGCAGAAGAGGTAAAGATGAGGCAGAAGACCAATCAGGCAAACAGCAGGACATGTACCAGGTAAAAGCTGGTGCACATGAAAGGAAGGAGAGAAGGATGAGAGAAAGAGAGAAGATAGGAGGGGAAGACAAACTTGGTGTTCACAAAATCCTCCCCCGTCCGGCGTGTGATTGACGTTCTGTCAGTGTGACGTCTGCCTCTCTGTCACATGCCAGAGACGCACACAAACGCACAAATGAATCAGCTCTGCCACGGGCTCATGACTAGCTGTCATTTTTGCATCGTGTCACCTTTCATCAGCACAGGAAAAAAACCTCATACTCGGACACACAAAGACAAACACGTGGAATCTGCACAGCAACCAATCAGATCGGAGAACGTTCAAGCAACTGCCCCACGAGAACAAAACAACAACTTCTGCTAAATCACATTCAAATCCTGAGGTCAGGTGAACATCACAAGAGTAAATGTGTTTCTTTTGATTCGTACTACTTCCTGTCTATAGTGGCCTTGGGTCCATTGTTTTACACTAGAGCAGAACAATGCAGAGGAAGCACTGGTGCGTGGGCGGTGAAGTGCCACCCCTCCAGCAGAGGTCACCCCGTCCTCCTCCGCTCATGTGCCGTCTTAGGGCCACCTCAGGTCCATTAAGAGCCATTAGTGTGCGTGCTCTTTTGCCATCATAATGCATAAATCTCCCTTTCTCGTGTTCCTCTGTCCCCCACTACTTCAGAGGAGCAGTAATTAGTGATGAAGGAAAGGTTACACTGAGCACTAATAGATCTAAGACAGTTGCAAAGTGCGTGGACTGCACATATTTGCCTCCTAGTGCTGGAAAGGATACAATTAAAAATACTATATACGCTCATAATTCATTCAGATTATCCACAATAGGATATATTTTTTTTATTCACCAGGCAAAACATAACACGTGGGTCACATGATTTAAAAGAACAATCAATTTAATAATCCTTTAATAATTCTAAAGGTTGAACTAGCTTACGAACTGAAATTGATGCTGATGTATATATGTATGTGTATGTATGTATATATATATATACCTTGTGTATAATATAGTATTATTTTTATTTTATTTTAAATTTTAGGAATGATGACATAACAATTTTAGTGCTACCTTTTTCTTCTTAATTTTATGAAAGAGCTGCATGAGGACGTGTTACTGGCTGTCAACCACAGAAGTGGTTTCTTTGTATAAAGGTTAGTTGCACAGCTGACTTTTAAGTGATGGCTTGTATCAGTCAAATGTGCTTATTTGCTTAGACATTCCACACTATTATAGAGCCTCTTGGAGTTATCAGTGCTCTATAAAGGTTAATCTTTAATAAATTCTTTACCTGAAGGTTGGCAAATGTACTATTTTAATCTGTAGAAAGCATTCAAATTATACCCTTGCTATGCTTCTTCATCTACAACCCCCACCTCCCTCTAAATTCTATCGTGCTCACCGAGGGCCACAGTGTTGCCAGACAAAGAGCCCGGGCTGTCCAAAAGAGTGGCACAGAAATGGGGTGTGCAGGTAGTCGAGGGAAAGGGAAAATGTCTTGCCTTTAGCTGAGTAGAAAAACAGGGTCTGTGTGAGTTGTGAGAAAGGTGAAATAGCTTTTTCTTTTCATTTTACACGCCTTTCCTTCCGGCTTCAACCCTCACACTTTACCTCTCGGCCTCTATTACACACACACACACACACACACACACACACACACACACAGGCATGTTTGTGTCGGTCCTAGAGCTCCCCCTTCTGATGAAGACTAGTCTCTACAGGGGAATTCTGGTTGACCACACGTTGTGAAAGTTAGTGGTATAATGGATTTCAAACTTTGTATTGATAATCGAGTATAGTGTTAGAATTGAAATAGAGTTTGAAATGTTGTGTATGTGATACTATTTCAAAAGGTTTTCTGATATGATTCTCATGAATAAAATAATTATCTTATCTTATCTTATCTTATAATTAAAGAATGAGGAAATTGAGTGAGTTAATAGAACAACAAAACAACTTAATATTCAATTGCTTTCAAGATGATTACGGTGCTTAGTTGACCTCTTAATTTCTGAAATGGCTAATTGATTATATATACAATGCAATATCTTGAAATTAGAGATAAAACTCACATAGAGCTTATGAAAATGCCTTTTAACGCTGTTCAAAGAAAATGGTATGTTTGATTACAAAGACTTAGTAGAAAAGGCGCAGAAGAATCTTTACTTTTCTGTGTCTCTGCTGCTGCTTTCTCTCCACAACTAAACTCATAACAGTGACAACTAGACAAGACAAGTCAAGATATTCAACCATCCAAATGAGAGAGTCCACATGCATTAATCATAGATGTGCAACTCACTGCAGGCTGATGATGCAAATACAGCACAATACTTCGGCTGTAAATCCTAACAACACAAACAAGCGTGAAACAGCATGAAATCCTTCTGTCTTAAACACGTCTTCATCAAACCAACGCTGAACTTATATTCTCTCTTGAATATTTTCTATTATTTATGTATTTTACAAGTATGATTGAGTGGAGAGTGTGCATTAATTTTCATTATAGGAAAATGATTTCATTAAAAGGAAAGTAGTAGTGTTAATTTTATTTTATCTTTATTTCCCCCTCCATTTCTTATTAGGACATGAGAGGTTTTGTCTATAGGAGTTTTTATTTATAGGAGTTTTGTTTATAAGTTTTCTTCTATTAAGAGTGTTTTTTTTTTAATTTCCTATAAGTTATCTGTCCTTTTCCTCTGTATCTACCTGCGTTGCAACAATGAAATTTCTTCTATCTTAATTATAGGAATACATCATGTTATAATGATTATTAACTTGATAATTATTGATAGTTTTATAATCTTGTTAAGTATGCCACCAATTTCCAAACAGTCCGAAAAAAAAGTCCAAAAAAGTATGATTCATTTCAGAGAAGTACAGCATAAAATTACCGCGGGGGATTATGCTGCTTTGGTAGAGTCTTATTTAAGAAGTGTCCGTTGTGTGGTCTGACGTGGAGCTTACATATCTCTGCATGATCTGGTGCCTCTCATGGGGGTCGTCCAGCACGTTGATGGACAGGTCTGAGATGGAGACGGTGGCTGAAGCTGTGAGTGTGACCAGCAGCACCAGCACACCTTCACCTTCCTCTAGGGGGAGCTCTAACTTGTGTGTGTGTTCTTTACTCAGGGGCGACAGCGCAATAGTACACCTAAAAAGTAAAAAACAGTTATTATTTTATCTATGCACACATCAAATACTGTTATCACCATAGATTAATACAACAAGATTAATTTCTTCACCATGTCCTCTGCTACTAAATGGAACTGGGCTGCAATTTGTAAATATGACCTCAAAATCCATTATTATGACCTCAAAATCCACTATTCCAGGTCCACTTTGGAGGCCTAAAAGTGGACCTGTAATCGTGGATCTATAAAGGGAGATTCTGAGTTATAATGGGACTTCCCTGGCTTAAGGTGCACTCTGTAACTTTTCTGGTGCAGGGTCTGTCACATGTCACGTTTGCCTGGAACATTCTATAGTACGGCATTACACTTATCTATCCATCTATTCCATTGAAACATGTTTTTCAAGATATGTTTAAGCAGTAAAAACACCTGTAATGAAATAAATGCAATTAGATGCACCACAAGATTAACATAGCGACTCTTTAACTGAAGGTCAAATAAAAAAATCAGGGTTTGTGGTGGATAAAGTGGCTTAGTGAATGCGTGAACCTGTCCTAAATGGTCAATATCAATAAAACGTGGTTCCAGAACAGAAGGTTAGTGAATATATGAAAAATAAATGACTGAACGTAGGAAGTGCAAGCTGGCCCAAGCCACAGTACGTAACTCATATTGTTTCTGATGGAAATTGGTCAAAATACAGTGTATCAACAGTCGCACAACACAACAACACAAATATTATACAGGTAGTATATATATAATATATAATATTACCCGTTCGACACACCTTACCTCCCCATGAAGTCATCTTTTTTCCCTGCATCTTTATCCCACACTGTAATATCCAAAAAGCCTCCTTGCTCTTCATAGAGGTGGAAATCAAACTGCTCTCTCCACTGTGGGTTTAAGGTTTTGGGCATTGTCTGAAATCATATATAACATTTAGTCATTTATACTTTAGCAGCACTGCAAACCACATGTCATTCACTTTACTCGGATCATAGATATACCTTGCTTTTATATTTTTGGTGGCCCATCCTGAACTTGACATATGGGTCACTGAGCCCGTTGGCGTCCATGGGCTGGAGGTCGCGCCCCTCGATCAGACTGATGCTGACGATTCCTCTCCAGAGCTGGGCTTTTCTGTGCACATCTGACAGACGCATGCTCTGATACTGCAGCAGGCAACACACAGACACATGGAGCATTAGTCCAGCACTATAGAAGAGAAACATATGACACAGGGGCAACTGAGACAAAATGATATTCCGTACATGACACATACACAGTAAAGTGCACTTTTTACAGTCATTACAGTGTTTTTCAGTCACTTTGGCACATTTTCTGAAGCTTTTTATAAATCTGGCAAAACCTTAGCACACTTGGCAAAACCTTTCACTTCATTGGCAATCTAACTTTACCAACACAACTTCAAACACAACACTTTTAGACATGAAAGACCAGTGTCACATTGGAGAAAAAGATTCAGTTGAAGTCATCTGGACACGAGTTTAAAAAAACAAAACAATGTCCAGATGACAACAACTGAATCTTTTTCTACAAAGGAAGGAACGAGGGATTACAGTGTCAGACTGTGTCACAAACATGTATAATATATTACACAAATTAATTATGGGACAAAAATAATGAACTTTTCAGCATCGGATATCTGAAGTAAGGAAGTCTTTCCAACACTGTTTTCACTACTGTGGTGTGTTCTGTTGTGTGTTCTGTTGTGTGTTCTGTTGTGTGTTCTGTTGTGTGTTCTGTTGTGTGTTCTGTTGTGTGTTCTGTTGTGTGTTCTGTTGTGTGTTCTGTTGTGTGTTCTGTGTTCTGTTGTGTGTTCTGTTGTGTGTTCTGTTGTGTGTTCTGTCGTGTGTTCTGTTGTGTGTTCTGTTGTGTGTTCTGTGTTCTGTTGTGTGTTCTGTTGTGTGTTCTGTTGTGTGTTCTGTTGTGTGTTCTGTGTTCTGTTGTGTGTTCTGTTGTGTGTTCTGTTGTGTGTTCTGTTGTGTGTTCTGCTGTGTGTTCTGTTGTGTGTTCTGTTGTGTGTTCTGTGTTCTGTTGTGTGTTCTGTGTTCTGTCGTGTGTTCTGTTGTGTGTTCTGTTGTGTGTTCTGTTGTGTGTTCTGTTGTGTGTTCTGTTGTGTGTTCTGTTGTGTGTTCTGTTCTGTGTTCTGTGTTCTGTTGTGTGTTCTGTTGTGTGTTCTGTTGTGTGTTCTGTTCTGTGTTCTGTGTTCTGTTGTGTGTTCTGTTGTGTGTTCTGTTCTGTGTTCTGTGTTCTGTTGTGTGTTCTGTTGTGTGTTCTGTTGTGTGTTCTGTTCTGTGTTCTGTGTTCTGTTGTGTGTTCTGTTGTGTGTTCTGTTCTGTGTTCTGTGTTCTGTTGTGTGTTCTGTTGTGTGTTCTGTTGTGTGTTCTGTTGTGTGTTCTGTGTTCTGTTGTGTGTTCTGTTCTGTGTTCTGTTGTGTGTTCTGTTCTGTGTTCTGTTGTGTGTTCTGTGTTCTGTTGTGTGTTCTGTTGTGTGTTCTGTTCTGTGTTCTGTTGTGTGTTCTGTTCTGTGTTCTGTTGTGTGTTCTGTGTTCTGTTGTGTGTTCTGTTGTGTGTTCTGTGTTCTGTTGTGTGTTCTGTTGTGTGTTCTGTTGTGTGTTCTGTTGTGTGTTCTGTTGTGTGTTCTGTTGTGTGTTCTGTGTTCTGTTGTGTGTTCTGTTGTGTGTTCTGTTCTGTGTTCTGTTGTGTGTTCTGTGTTCTGTTGTGTGTTCTGTTGTGTGTTCTGTTGTGTGTTCTGTTCTGTGTTCTGTTGTGTGTTCTGTGTTCTGTTGCGTGTTCTGTTGTGTGTTCTGTGTTCTGTTGTGTGTTCTGTTGTGTGTTCTGTTGTGTGTTCTGTTGTGTGTTCTGTTCTGTGTTCTGTTGTGTGTTCTGTGTTCTGTTGTGTGTTCTGTTGTGTGTTCTGTTGTGTGTTCTGTTCTGTGTTCTGTTGTGTGTTCTGTTGTGTGTTCTGTTGTGTGTTCTGTTGTGTGTTCTGTTGTGTGTTCTGTTCTGTGTTCTGTTGTGTGTTCTGTTGTGTGTTCTGTTGTGTGTTCTGTTGTGTGTTCTGTTGTGTGTTCTGTTGTGTGTTCTGTCGTGTGTTCTGTTGTGTGTTCTGTTGTGTGTTCTGTGTTCTGTTGTGTGTTCTGTTGTGTGTTCTGTTGTGTGTTCTGTTGTGTGTTCTGTGTTCTGTTGTGTGTTCTGTTGTGTGTTCTGTTGTGTGTTCTGTTGTGTGTTCTGCTGTGTGTTCTGTTGTGTGTTCTGTTCTGTGTTCTGTTGTGTGTTCTGTGTTCTGTTGTGTGTTCTGTGTTCTGTCGTGTGTTCTGTCGTGTGTTCTGTTGTGTGTTCTGTTGTGTGTTCTGTTGTGTGTTCTGTTGTGTGTTCTGTTGTGTGTTCTGTTGTGTGTTCTGTTCTGTGTTCTGTGTTCTGTTGTGTGTTCTGTTGTGTGTTCTGTTGTGTGTTCTGTTGTGTGTTCTGTGTTCTGTTGTGTGTTCTGTTCTGTGTTCTGTTGTGTGTTCTGTTCTGTGTTCTGTTGTGTGTTCTGTGTTCTGTTGTGTGTTCTGTTGTGTGTTCTGTTCTGTGTTCTGTTGTGTGTTCTGTGTTCTGTTGTGTGTTCTGTTGTGTGTTCTGTTGTGTGTTCTGTTGTGTGTTCTGTTGTGTGTTCTGTTGTGTGTTCTGTGTTCTGTTGTGTGTTCTGTTGTGTGTTCTGTTCTGTGTTCTGTTGTGTGTTCTGTGTTCTGTTGTGTGTTCTGTTGTGTGTTCTGTTGTGTGTTCTGTTCTGTGTTCTGTTGTGTGTTCTGTGTTCTGTTGCGTGTTCTGTTGTGTGTTCTGTGTTCTGTTGTGTGTTCTGTTGTGTGTTCTGTTGTGTGTTCTGTTGTGTGTTCTGTGTTCTGTTGTGTGTTCTGTTGTGTGTTCTGTTGTGTGTTCTGTTCTGTGTTCTGTTGTGTGTTCTGTTGTGTGTTCTGTTGTGTGTTCTGTTGTGTGTTCTGTTGTGTGTTCTGTTCTGTGTTCTGTTGTGTGTTGTGTGTTCTGTTGTGTGTTCTGTTGTGTGTTCTGTTGTGTGTTCTGTTGTGTGTTCTGTTGTGTGTTCTGTTGTGTGTTCTGTCGTGTGTTCTGTTGTGTGTTCTGTGTTCTGTTGTGTGTTCTGTTGTGTGTTCTGTTGTGTGTTCTGTTGTGTGTTCTGTGTTCTGTTGTGTGTTCTGTTGTGTGTTCTGTTGTGTGTTCTGTTGTGTGTTCTGCTGTGTGTTCTGTTGTGTGTTCTGTTCTGTGTTCTGTTGTGTGTTCTGTGTTCTGTTGTGTGTTCTGTGTTCTGTTGTGTGTTCTGTTGTGTGTTGTGTGTTCTGTTGTGTGTTCTGTTGTGTGTTCTGTTGTGTGTTCTGTTGTGTGTTCTGTTGTGTGTTCTGTTGTGTGTTCTGTCGTGTGTTCTGTTCTGTGTTCTGTTGTGTGTTCTGTGTTCTGTTGTGTGTTCTGTCGTGTGTTCTGTTCTGTGTTCTGTCGTGTGTTCTGTGTTCTGTTGTGTGTTCTGTTGTGTGTTGTGTGTTCTGTTGTGTGTTCTGTCGTGTGTTCTGTTGTGTGTTCTGTCGTGTGTTCTGTTCTGTGTTCTGTCGTGTGTTCTGTCGTGTGTTCTGTCGTGTGTTCTGTTCTGTGTTCTGTCGTGTGTTCTGTCGTGTGTTCTGTCGTGTGTTCTGTTCTGTGTTCTGTCGTGTGTTCTGTCGTGTGTTCTGTCGTGTGTTTTGTCGTGTGTTCTGTCGTGTGTTTTGTCGTGTGTTCTGTCGTGTGTTCTGTCGTGTGTTCTGTTCTGTGTTCTGTCGTGTGTTCTGTTGTGTGTTCTGTCGTGTCGTGTGTTCTGTCGTGTGTTCTGTCGTGTCGTGTGTTCTGTCGTGTGTTCTGTCGTGTGTTCTGTTGTGTGTTCTGTCGTGTCGTGTGTTCTGTCGTGTGTTCTGTCGTGTGTTCTGTGGTGTGTTCTGTTGTGTGTTCTGTGATAAATGTGCCGTTATAGGTGGACAGACTGTAAATATAAGTAGAGAGTTTGATCATGGTTTGTTTGTTTTTGTTTGAAAGTTTAGGAATTTGAACAACCTGTATTTAAGTACAAAATCAACTTCTTTGAGGGTTCTTCGCCCCACCGGTACTAAAATGACTTTTATACCAATGTTTTTTAAGATAGCAAAGAATGTATATTTTGTTTTGCAGTTTTATCAATGTTAGTTTTTATTATTAATGGGTACTGCAAATTACCCATTTTTCAAAGCATTAATTTCCATTTTATCAATTACCCACTTTTATACCAGATGACTTTTAAAATGAAACTTCTATTGTATAATAACTGTTTATGTTATTCAATACACTGCAACAGACACATATTTTGGTTCATCTCAATCTCTTCTACCATGACAGCATTACATATTCACATACATTATATTTCTATTTTAAGTCAACTTCTTCCCTACAGCTTTCTTGGCACTTACGGGCCTATTTAACCTCCCTTTGAATCATGTCAGTATCTTTCTCTAAAATAAAGAGCTGGGTATTTATTTGTCAAACTGATACAGCTTGCTTTCATACTTCCTCTCTCCTTACCTCTCCTCCTTCCTCGTTAGGAGAGAATTTATTAGCATAGCTTTTGTTTTGTGGGTGAATTTCATTAAACTCTGAATAAACTCTGCCGCATAAGTGCTAGGCCTTTGATCTGGGGGATGGTGCGTCTTAATTTCCATCCTTGAGACATTAAACAATAGCTTTATGTAATATAGCTACCCATATGCAAAAGCCCCATCTTCCACTCTCACTAACCCACGATATGCTAATCATGAGGTCATTCTCGTGTCCTTTGATACTTGGTCATAATTGTTTCCTTGTTTTGTAGTTTCATGCTTGTGATGCAGAAAAAAGACATAGGCTATTTGGATTCCAAATGTGCATCCTTCTGCCAAAGCACAGCGGGCGAACCACCACGCGGGGAGATTTGTGGAGCCTCAAATCTCCTAACAGACACTAAGATTCAATTTGAAAAACTAATGTGGCCTCGTGGATGGGTCAACATTGTCGGCGATTTGGCAAAATAAGTGGCTACGCTCAAATAAAGCGTTACAGAGAGCAAAGAGAGACCTCATAATTATTACTTGCAGCATCTTGTTGAACAGATGCTTCATTAAAAAGTGGTTGCTTAAAAATAGCTAAGTAGAGAGTGTGTCTGAATCAAGAGGCAGGGAGGCGCGCAGGAGCAGAGCCTTTTGGTGGGCTAACACACTGGTAGTTTGTTCGTGTTTGAGCTAATTCCCGAGTCACAGGCGGGGTGGCCCAGTTAGGAGGCTTCAAAGACTCTGATTTGGGAAGCGCACTACAGCAGGACGTCTGCCCAGCCAGAACCGAGCAAACGCTTCAAATGTGGAGCGCAGTCCTCTGGTGCATTTCAACTTAAGACTGATGCTACGCAAACGTCCTTTATATACTGTACAAGTCCAACAGCAGTTTTTAGGCGATTTTAGGCAAGACAGCATGCTTTTCTAATTGATCGGCCCATACAATCACAAAATATGATGAAAATAAAAATATAAGACAACATATGTGACAATCATGATCAGGCTTAAAACATCTGTTTAGGCTGTTTTGAGAAGAACTGCATTAAACAATCCATTTCAATAAAAAAAAAAAATGCTCACACTCACAAGGTGCAATACAATGTGTTTAGGGAGGGTTACAAAGCATTGACCAACTTTTGTTAAGTTGCTAAATGCTTTATAAGAAACTGTGCTTCTGATGCTGTACAGACAAAGTAAACATGAATGTGTTATATTATTATTATTGCAGCTTTAAACGTCATCACCAGAAAGTCAGTTCTAATGCAACCACATGGAGGGAAAATGACTGTATCAAAGAAACAAAAGAGAGTTCATCCATGAGTGGGGGCAGGACACCAGTAAAGAGTACAGGACAGGGGAGATGCAGAGCGGTAAAGTTGGTAGTTTAAGGGGGTTTCATGCTGGTTTAGTTTACCTTACTGGTTCGTTTCCAGTTCCTTCTCAAAAGCATAGTCTGTAAATGAGACAAAGCGGTTACAGTGCACCCCTACTGTCTCAAGAGTGCAGGGTCAGGAGTTAGAGGGCACAAGCCTACAGTGGCAGGGGTTAATTCGAAGCGCTCTGGTCAGTCGTGCAAAGTTAGGTGAGGCAATACTTGAAAATATGCTAAATATGATCGTTATAGTTGTAAACGTTATCATGCAATCTCGCGCTTATGTTTATGCATTTTTAAATAATAATAATGAAAATATAACATTGTCCAGGAATCACAAAACATAGCAATGGTTAAAAGCAACAAGTACCATATTTCACCGAGAGATGGCAGAAGAGCACATCTTCCGTGTACTAATATAACCTTGTACTCATTTTCCTCACAGTTTGCAAAATCAAAAAAGATGCTTAACCTAAATAGAGTTTATTTGTTCTGTCAAACATAGACTCCATGAACTGCAGTACTACATAAGAAGCAAAATTAAGACATCAGATCAAACGGAATAAAATATTTCCCCCATGACATTGCCTTGTTCCGGATCAACATGCAGGAGTCCAATTAACCAAACAAATAATTGAACAGAAATAAATGCAACTCTCAAACACTGAGCGTGCCCACAGAGGAACCGCCAACGTAATTAGGAAGAAGAATCTAGTGCTCTTTGAACATTTTCCACCAAACATATTAATTACACTTGTGTTTATGCATATGGATTTGCCGGGTTGAAGAGTTTCTTTCAGCATGTGTTTGTTGTGTGCAGTGACAACCTTCTAAGCACCGAGGCTTGAGATGAACCCAACTCACAACTGGAATTATAGGGATTTTGAGATACATAGAGCCAATTCTTTCTGTTTGGAGGCGGATTGACAAAAGATAATGGTGCAAAAATGTTGTTGTTTCCTTACAGCGTCTCTAATATCGCCCTCCTTTGGCGACAGTGTGACAGCCAGTTCCAAACTTCCAAGATTATGTTCAGGATACTGTGGATCCTTTAAGTCCAGCGTCACGTCCAGTGTCCTAAAACAGACAACGATGTAAAACATAATCAATTGATTCAGGGATTTCAGTGTCACAATCGGATGATACAATTCAAGCTTTTAAAAAAGGTCGTCTTATATTAAAAAAAAAGTTTAAAAAAAATTAAAGGTGGTATGGATGATTTTTTTCAGCAATTTTTTATCATATTTCCTCGTGGCGTGGATAAATCATTTGTCCTGCCACGTATCAATCATAAAACGCACCTATCGCTCACCTGCAGCCGCGTCAGGCTCGTCCCCACGTTTCCGCGTGCCTAAGCGCATGGATCTATCATAATATAGTTCCCTCAGTGTACGGGACAAAATGAAGACACAGAAAGACAGTTCGAGCTGACGCAGAAGTGGATGGAAATCTACGGGAGACGAGAGATGCGATGCGCTCCGTTGCGCTAATAAACAAACGCACGTGTGTGTTGTATCAGTCCGCACGGGGGAGTGCGCATGCGCACTTCCGCCTGCGTTCTCAAAACGCCGAAAAATCGTCCATACCGCCTTTAAGGTATTATACCATGTGTTGACATGACATGAAACAGATTACACTGTTTAAAAGGGGATTGAAGGAATAACCCCACAAATACAAACTTCAGCCCATGTCTAAGATCTTGGTATGTTAAGTTAGAACTACAAGAGGCAGCACTTGTAATATTCTAACTGTAGTTTAACTGTGAAAGCATATCTCTGATGTTGTATGTAAGTAAATCAATTACATCGTGGAAAAAGTTTCAAAGGAAGTCATAACTGTCTTTGAAAGAAGGGCACACTAACTAGATTTAACTAGATAAATGACAGATCATTTAGCTTAAACCGTTTTTGGATCCGTTGGGATTATGGATGGAAATCAGCTAAGTGGTGCATATATTAACTAAAATTAACTAAATATTCCATCAATCCCTTAGATAAGGAACATCATAAATAATTTAATTCACATTCATCATTTTGAATAAGAAATATTTGCTTTTGGGGTATGGTGTTCAGATGGCCACACTTGAATCATTTTCTATGATGACAAATAATAATAATGATAATAATCATCATAATAAATATAGCGGCAATGAACGGATTTCCAATAGGCTTCGCCCGTTTGCAACAATAATGTAAACATTTTAAACATACAAATTAGTATACACAGGATGTGCATGAGCGGAGGCCTTTGTTAGTGAGTGTTTGGAAGCAGGCGAGCGCTATACGCACTGTCACAACCGTGCTTTGCACGGCCTTACTGAACATAGGCCTCTTGCCAGCTTGTAGCACGCAGGCCTAATAATAAATAGTATTTATATAGAACCGTTCAAGACACTCAAAGATGCTTCAGAGAACAATAATAATACAGTAAAGAAGATTAATCATTCAAATTATACAGAAAATATACATTAGATAGATTAGATTAAAAGCAGTTCTGAATAGATGGGTCTTCTAACAAAGTGCCACTAGAGGGCAGTCTTGCTTAATATTTAAGCCGTGGCTCGAGAGCCGTGGCGCAGTCAAATGGCCCAGCAGTTTCGGGAGCCGCGGCACGGCCATATAGCCTCATGCCTAACCCTAACCTTAACCCTAACCCTAACCCTAACCCTAACCTTAACCCTAACCCTATCCCTAACCCTAACCCCAAGACATAACCAATAACATGGCAGTTTTGCAGCTCTGTAGACACTCCCTAATATTTAACCACCACACCACACCAAAGCATGTTTAGGACCTAATTACGTAGCAATCTCTAAACTTCAAACATTTCCAGACAGTTACTGTGTGAAATACCTGTTGATATTTACCTCTGATGCTCCAGTGACTCCAGGTGAAGGTAAGCTGAGCCCATGAAATCATCCTGGAGGCCAAAGTCATAGTCAAAGACCTGGGTGACACAGAAGAGAAAGAGACGTTTTATTTCATGCAAGAACATCTTCTGAAATAATGGGAGCTCCCGTTACCTTGACATAGAGTGGTTCCCTTAGGCTCTCGACCAGAAGGCTCACCCTCTCGTCCCACACAGGGTTTAGGTTTTTGTGAATGGTTTTACTCCTGAATACTTCCTTTCCTCCGAGCTTGAACTTCACATAGGGGTCACTCGTCCCTGTGGCCAAATGACACAAATTAATTTATTGTTAATGCATAACTATTATTGATGCAGCAGAACAGAACTCAGACTACATTTAAATGAAGATTTCTTTCACCCTTCCATTGAGTCTCTGCTTATAAACACAAACGGGTACCATAATACCAGAGAAGTACAACTATTTTGGTAGTAGTAGTAGTAGTAGTAGTAGTAGTTCCCTACCGTAAAATATAGAACACATATTCATAGAGTGGAGGATGCATAGTCACAGATCACTGATGCATTGGGTAAACCATTGTTCTTCACCCTCATTACCCACTGCTGTCACACTAATGTGACTGCTTGAAGCAGTAAGGCCATGCAGCATAAAATGTGCTAAATCACTGTGATGACTTTGCCGTGGCAACCACTATAAAATGGAGCAGTAGCGATCCCCTGCGTCACTTGTGGTTGATGTTCCCTGTGCTCACCACTAGATAGAGCCTCTAACTCAATAATAATGCAGGGTTGTCCAAAATAAAACTGATTATTTTCATTTAGAAAGA
Source organism: Eucyclogobius newberryi (assembly GCF_026437365.1). Classification (NCBI taxonomy): domain Eukaryota; kingdom Metazoa; phylum Chordata; class Actinopteri; order Gobiiformes; family Gobiidae; genus Eucyclogobius; species Eucyclogobius newberryi. The sequence continues at coordinate 20,623,053 of NW_027316278.1, forward strand.
TCAAATCAAATATTCAGAGGAAATTTCATCTAATAAAACAGATGATGATTGCTCTTATTAGAAGAAAGAAAAAAGTTTATATTAAAAAAGAAGTCTGATTGGATTTGCCAAATATAATATTATTTAGATTATGGTTTTGTTAAAGATTTAGTAACTTTAACACACTACCTCCATCTTAATATATATATATATATATATATATATATATATATATATATATATATATATATATATATATATATATATATATATATATTTTTAAATCCAAATATCCACAATTATGTTAACATGATATCAGAATAACCCCTCCCGCTGTGGTCGTGTGTGCTGCTGTCTCACATTATCATACTGGCACTGAAGCAATTACTAATCAAATCCTGAGTGGACTGGGTTTGTCCAGATAGAATACACTGACAGAGATACTGATGCATGTACTCTGTAGTATAACCTGTTCAAGTTCAGAAGGAGCAGGGCACAAGTCACACTACTAGATAATGTACAACGACTGTGTAATGTTAGACACGATAATAAAGGGCTTAGCTTCCACTGCGTGCAAGTTGATGTGCCTCATTAGCCCAGAGAAGATGACTTTGGTCAAATAAAGGCCTAATAAAACAAGAAGAACACAGAACTGCTAAAGGAAACGCACAGTGAATCTCATAATTTAAGCAGAGGTGAAAAGTAGGTTGATACCAAGAATCTAATTGATCCTAAAACTGGTATTGATACTCATTTCAAGTATTGATACAGAAAAAAATAACATACATGAACAAATCTGACTGAACAAAATGTGACTATTTCTGAATGATCTTTATCGTAGTATGAGGCCACAGGGTAACACTGAAGAAACTGCTATAATCTTCTGTTGAAATGTACATGGTCTGAAATGTTTTTCATTATTTTTGTGGTATCAATTATCCAATATTTGTCTTAGTTTTGAAATCAAGTTTGAAATTTTAAAATGTGTTTTAAAAATGTTTAAAACTGTGCAAAAATTGTGTTAAATAAAATAAAACTAGATTATAATTCTGACCGGAATACATACTATTGCAAAAACATAAACAAAATGGAAATTTGTACATTGCATCCAGCAGTAAGCAAAAAGAGTAATGATAATGAGTGGTGAGAAGAAAAATACACCAAATTAAAAACAAATTGCTACTACTCTATAGTAAAGAGTAGTAGCTCTATTATAAAGACACTTATTTCTGAGTCCCACAGAGTTGACCGAAACACACCACAACAACTCGCAGCTTCCCACAGAGCAGTCCATCTTTTATTGTGCCATGAGCAGTGGGACCCTGAGATGTAGAATAAAAAGCAAAGACTTGTGGCGTAGGAAGAGAGTGTAGGTGGAGAGGTACTTCTGTGGGAGACATTTAGGAATCAGTCTGCTTTGTTTCTCTGCCATTGCTATTGCTGTATGTGTCAATAGTATACAATATACATCATATTATTTCATAAGCATGAAAAGATGAATACTGAGAGTTTTGATCTTTTGAATAGAAAAAAACAAGGTTCTTATGTAGAAAATTGAGAAATTGTATCAACTATCAATTACGTCTGTAACTGAGTAGGTGAAAAGTAATAATGTATTTCTGTTTTGAATAAAGCAGCTTCCGTGGCACCCTTGACAGAATTATTAGACAACTGACATGGATGTTTTAGTGAGTGGAAGTGTCTAGACCAGAGCTTTGAGGGCAAAGTTTGGGAAAATGTGCAGCGTTTATGCATGAAGGACACGTTTGGAGTAACAGACAGAGGGTCACCGTAATCTATTCACTTCAGCCCCTCCTCGCCCGTGTCCTCCCCTTTCCAAGTCTAACTTGCAAAACTGATCGCTCATTTGGCCATCAGAATAAAATAATGTCATATAATATTAGAATAATATATTCTGATAGTGGTAGGCTATTAGAATAATGTATTGAGTCTGCATTTAGATCAATTATTTTCCGTCTTGGTCACATGCACTTTTTGTAGTAAATGTGAAGCATGAGCGCAGCGGTACAAATCAGTGATCAAACTGACTTAGAAGTAACTGCACTAAATACTTCATTCACTGCAGTGAAGCGCCAATTTTCTGCTGTCCCACTGCAGACAGATGACTGACCTTCACACTGTCTGTGCAGCTGAGAGGAGAGACAGAGGGAGAGGAGTCTGTTGTGTCAGTTTAGAGCTTCAGGCACAAACCAATGACAAAGACAACTACATTGGTACTTTAGTAAATTGCATTTATGGCATACAAATTTAATTATTACGGTTATTTCAGATTAATTTAGGTTTATATTGTAAAGGTTTATATCGTTCAAGTTTTGTTGTTTTATTTTGATAAGTTATAATGGGGGGGCATTAATTAAATTTTTCTCCCCTAAGGAGGGGGCGCACCAGAACATTTTGAGAAGAACAACTTGTGTGTGTCAACTTTACACAGTTAAAACTAAGGGGAGACTTCCTGTGAAGGTGGACAATTATGACAAAAAATAATGTCTCCTTATTTTGGGGGATTCACCTGCGATAATAATAAATATTGTGCTATTTTTCATCTGTTGTCCCAAAAAAGACTTTCATACACTTGTGTACTTGGAAACTGGAGGCAAGGTGAGTCAAGTGTGTTGCCCAAGGACCCAACAAGATAAGATAAGATAAGATAAGATAATCCTTTATTGTCCCACATGGGGAAATTTCATTGATGCAACGCAGGAAGATACAGAGGCAGATACAGAAGAAAAGAACAGATCACTTATAGGAAGTTTGAAAAACGCTCTCAGTAGAAGATCTCCTATAAACAAAAACTCCCATAGACAAAACCTCCCATTTCCCAACAAGGGATGGAGGGGGAAAATAATAAAGATAAAAATAAATAAATAAATGAATACATAAATACCATTGCATGTGATCAACAACAGCACTACTCCCCTGCTGGGGCATTCCAGTGGTCTACCATCCAATTACTAACCAGACCCGTCCCTGCAGCTTCCAAGATCTGATGAGAACAGGCATTAATAATCTGGTATAGCCACCAACCTTACCTCATTTCTCTTATTTGTCTAATTGAAGAAAGATAAATATATTGACCATAAGAACACAAAGACAAGATAAGAATGGATGGTGTCTCCTTGTTTAATTAACTTGTTTAAAATTACTATCTTGCTTAAAATAACATGATGGTGTCAAACCATTTCTGCAACTGTTGCAGCATTGATAATATATCATTAAACTCAATCAAACTGATACTTACTCAGTACTTTAGGCCAATTACTGAAAGGTTCATAGGGGTCGAGTGTTGTGAGTCTTCAGAGGAGGCAAAGCTATTGAAGTGGACCACCATTAGTAGAAGTGAGTAGTAAATATGTGTGAAGAGAACCCAGCGGTGCACTCAGCTGGAGTACTGGAGTATGTGGAGTAGGAAAAGTGTGTGAGGGCAGTACTTTGTCTTTCTGACAGCAGCTGAAATCACAATACACCACTTCCACCTCCAGTCCACACTTAATGGGCAGCAGCCGTGAAACCACTGAGGCTCACAGCATGGCTCCAGCAGTGAGCCCCAAGGATGTTCACGCTAAGTCTTGAAATATTTGAGGTAAGAGCTAAACATGGGACTTGAGAAGGATAACGAAAGGTTAACTAAGATTTCAGCAAAACAAAATTTGAGTGAAGGACTTTATAAGGTACAACAGTACTTGCTGTGAGGCGAGAGTGCTAGCCACTCTGGCATGAGGTGGCACAGCAAGACGACTTCTGGGCCAGACCCTGGGTCTCATTTATAAAGCATGTGTTCGTACAAAAACAGGCCTTTCTGTGTGGAGACTGCATGTTTCTGGCCTTTTGAGGCAGCCACTGTTGAGATTTCAGGTGTTAAAAAAAAATATTTGAATTGAATTGAATTGAAAAAGTTTCTCCCGGTGTCTGGTCTGGTCAAGCTTAGCATCAAGATCTGGAGATGGGTCCCCGGGACTACTGCTTCTGAGGAGGTGCTCCAGTGTCATTGAAGGATGGGTCAAATGCAGAAAACAAATTTCCCTACAAGGACATAAAGTGTACTTAACCTTACCTTAAACTCCTTAATTTACTTTCATTCACGTTCATTACTACATCACCAGTGATAGGACATACAGACGGATATTAAAGCTCTTAACATCTAAATCTTCACTATAATTTCCTTAGTTCTTGAACAAATGGGATTACTGATTAAACAATTCATCTTTCAATCAATCAATCAATCAATCAGTCAAACAATCAAATAACTTTCTTTATCCCACGGGGCATTCCTACTAACCACCTCTGCCTTTGTTCTCAGTATCTTCTTCTCTCATGAGCTGCCTTCATCCTGTTCCTACAACAATAGTGGGTAAAGGGCTGTAGTTGAATAAAGACATATCCTGTGGATGGATGAGTTGACTCAAAGAGGGCGTCGAGGCAAAACCGAAGCACCAGAGCAAGTTCCTATATTTGTGAATTTTGTTTTTGATGCAGGATATACCTGAGAAGTAAACAGCTGTCTGTCCAGTCACTCACAGAACTCCAGCTAACTCATTCCTGCATCTCCTTTGCTTTTTTTGCACATAAATCCTTATTATTTCAACTCATCAAAACTTTGGTCAACCAAGAACCAATCGACTGATAAATCGACAAAAGGATTACTTCCCTGGGATAAAGAATACACACTACTTCAATACTTTATGAAGAGTGATTTGGTTAACCCTCTCTTATGTTAAACACAAACAGAATTTTATCTAATCATTTAAAACAAAATCAAACTTCTGTCACTTCAGATCAACTGTTTTGTGTTCGCTCAATGATTCTGCATAAATGTGCAATGTTTTTCAGTTATTTTTTCCTTTCTTTTGTTCCTGATAAGCAGCCATATTTGTTTTTAATTCAGATGGACCATGCGTGTCCCTGAGTGGCTAATCCACCTGTCAATCATGCCCATCTGAACTCGGAGAGACCAGACTGATATCTTTCTCTATAAAAATAAAGATCACAATGTACAGTACATTCTAAATCTACATTCAGTCCTTCTCTGAGCGGCTGTATTTTCCACTGTTCCCCATCACATAGTTTAGTGTGCAACTTATGAGATTTGTGGTGTGTTGCTCTGCATTTCTTTAGTTTTCAGGCATTCTCTCTGACCTCCTAACGTTTCCCTTAGAACAACGCACTTACTAGTACTCACATACTCACATATAGTACAAACTGGATTACATTTTAGGCAAACGCTAGCTCAAAAGCTGAAAATCTTTACAACCCTCAGGAAAAACACTTTTACCCGCATCAGCAATACTGTCAAAACTCTGAGAATATATGTTCGTGCCTTGATGCAGTGGCTAATATTTAAGCCAAGCTGACTATAGAAAATGAGGGCATGATGATGAAAACAATTATACAATATTTGGTTTCAGAAAAAGGCTCACATTGCATTGCATTATTTCACACTATTGGGAGCACATCGCTGCTGATCAGTCAACATGCCACTAACATGAAGCAAGCAGCTTTCTTTAACAAACACCTGTGCCTCCAACTCATTATGAACGATATGTCTATAATAAACAGCTCTACATGAGGAGAGGGCAGACAGAGCTCTGAATTATTCACAGATAATATCGCCTCTAGTGTGTGATCTCGTTCTAAAAATATGATACTGAAGCTTCAAAAGCTTTGAACAGAGGTTGTGCTGATTAATTATGATATAGTTGACTATTGAAATAACAGTGATTGTAATCTAGTTTAATAATTAATATTATTAATTGGACCATACAGATTTTACATCCCAAAAGACCTTGCAGCAGCATTATTAAATCCAATCAAAAATGAATAAACAATTGCAATCAATATATGGATAGTAATACTTTATTTGTAAATATTCTCAAATTAGTATTCTTAAGTCATCATATTTCAACATGTGTTTCTTTAAAAATGTACACATACACATGCATTTAATTGTCCCTATAAAATAAAACAATACACCTTCATAATACTATATTCCTTCTCCCTGTTCTGACTGCAGGTCAGAGCAAACAAGAAGGTCTCATACAGTCAGTCTTGGATGGAGTCACACCTCCGACTTGAACACTTCTTCAGAACCACCACTGTCTTAAAGAAGATACTTCTCTTTTCTCACACTCCCACATACAGTACAACACCACAACTTCTCTGGACACCACATAAAGGCTCAGCCCAGCAAAGTTGCTCATTTCCACCTGCAGTCCCTGGACAGGTTGGTGTCAAAATGGCATTCATACCAATACAATACAATAAAGGTAAGCTCTACGTTTCAAGTATATTAATACAATCACACAATCATCCGGTCATTCATTTATTAAAACATGCCAAAACACTATCTCACTCCTATCTCACTATCTCACAGGGCCACTCCTGAAGACCTTCTACGACTCTGTGGTGGCATCAGCTCCTGTACGGTGTGGCCTGCTGGAGCAGCAGCATCACAGAGAGGGAGAGGAAGAGGCTGGACAAGGTCATCAAGAAGTCCAGCTCCGTCCTGGGCTGTGCTCTGGACTCGGTGCAGGAGGTGGGGGACAGAAGGGTCCTGGCTAGATTCACATCTATGCTGGACCATGAGTGTCACCCCCTGCAGGACACTCTGTCCGCTCTGGAGAGCAGCTTCAGTGACGGACTGATCCACCCTCGCTGTGTGAAGGAGAGGTTTCGTAGGTCTTTCCTTCCTGCTGCTGTCAGACTTTATAACAAACACTGTTAGTCCTGAACACTCGTAATACTGACCTAACCATGTGCAATTCCGTCATATGTGTAATTACTGTGAAATTCATGTGCAATCTAGGTGCCGTCGTGACACATATTCATGTGCAATTACTGTCGTGATCACATGCAATGGTATTTATGTATTTATTTATTTGTCTATGGGAGTTTTTGTTTATAGGAGATCTTCTACTGAAAGTGTTTTTCAGACTTCCTATAAGTGATCTGTTCTTTTCTTCTGTATCTGCCTCTGTATCTTCCTGCGTTGCACCAATGAAATTTCCCCATGTGGGACAATAAAGGAATATCTTATCTTATCTTATCTTATCACACACATCCATACAATATTTACATGTCCTCCCCATCTGCGTGAGAATTCTTAAAGCAAGTAATGCGACTATTGTACTTAAAATATAGAATTTTGTCTGAAGCTGCTTATTGGCTAGCCACTAACCCTAGACAACACCTAAACCAAAGAGCCATTGACCTACTGCAAGTGAACCATGTTGAGAAACGTGCTCTGCATTCTGTAAACTACACAGCACTACGGCAAAATGTTAAAATGTACGCAATAGTCAAGATCAGTTCAGCACGGGTATTAGAGAGGGGCAGAATGTGCCTAAAACACACAACAAAAAAGAACAAGGAAAATGCCTGCAGCGGTTTCACATCACAAACTGCATTGAATTTCGATTCACATTTAAACTGCGTTGCTCTGAAGTGCAAAAACTTTCTTAAATGGTCAGCGCCCTGTCTGTCAGGAAACTCTGAAATAGGGCTAGAGCTCAGTGGTGCTTGTCCGGGTGTTAGAATGGGATGGTTGAAAATCTGCCCATAAACTCTAGTCATCCTGGAATGACTCCGCTCTCTGATAAGCGCTCGGGTTGTTCCTGCCCTGTGTGTCCTGCCAGGCCTGATGGATGGTTGCGGCTCTGGGGGATTCCATTACCCATGATGTAGCCTCCACCATAGGTCATATTAGATCTACTGAACTGCAGAGACAAGGGAGTCTAAGGGGGAAAAAACGACTCATTAGTTTAGGAGGTGAAGATGCTGGCATTTCAGTTAGACTCTCAAACCAAACGGTTAAACCTGTAACAAATGTGTGAGCGATGCACACTAAGCTTCCATGAAATATCCGTTGACTTTGTTTTGTTCTGGAAAGTTCAACATTAATGAAGACATCAGGATTTTGAGAACGGAAAATCGAACGGGCGGCCTATTTTGAAAAAACATATATATATATATTATGCATCAGTGTTAAAAACAAAAAAAAAGTGTAATTTAGACTTATAATTTGTAGGGCTGGGGTAGTATGTAGTTTTGAAAATATATAACTGCACTTTAGTTGTGATACACGTGTCGTATCGGAAGCCATGTATCACAATACTTTAATGACATCTTGTACATTAACAAAGCTGCGGTCCTTCTCTGCTTTCAGTTATAGTGGACATGAATTCTGCCAGGACAGGAGAGGGCAGCACTGTACATCTAAATACTTGATCTGGCAAACACTATGGTGTTACGTTACATGTACATGTGTATTTGTGACGCAGTTACAGGCAAAGCTGGTGTTGGAATCAGTATTGTTAGTACCAGCTTTGGGGCTGATTGATTAAAAAAGGGGGTAAAACTTGTGCCTTTGCTCATTCAGGGGAAATGTATTGCTTTCCCTAATAATAGTGAACATAATACTTCTGTATTGCAATACTTATTAATGTGAAATTGCTATATTTTGTTCCACAATATATTGTGATCTCAGATCTCTGTCCGATAAGATATGCATTTCAAAGATGCATTTCTTACAATGCATGCGATTTGAGTTGAACTTATCCCAAATCATGATGCATCACATTGTAGGTATATTATGTACATTATGTCCCAACAATGGTTCACACATTGTTTTTTTGCCTCCCGATCCAATATTTTTTTAGTTTGTTATCTCCTATACTGATCCGACTCACATTTTTAATTAACAGTTTAGTCTGATGCTGTGGCTTTACAAACATATGTGGGAAATGCTGAATTTGGCTCCATTTCGAGTAAATTATTGCCTGTCTAAAATAAGCCAACTTAAAATAGCCCAATTATTTGTAATAATATTTGTAATGTACACTTTTGCTCCTCCACAGCACAGAGCATCACTCTCAGTAACAGAGACATTAGGTTTTAGCCCTCTGTTTATAAAGGCAGTGTTTTTACCCCATATTTTTAATATCTGAGGCCTGTAAAAAGGCAGAAACCTGGCTACTAAATATGCATGTAAACTACTTAATATGCCTGTAACAAAAGTATCAGTCCGGGTTCACTGCCGAGTTTGGATTTAACTTAAGGCTCAGTGAAGACAACAAAGAGGTAAAACAAACACTGTGTCTGTCAATAATAATGTATTTAGATGCACAGAGTTTCCTCCGGGAGCGTTTCAGTCCATGTTTCAAACTTTTTGGGCATTAGCGATAGCATTAGCAGCGTCACTTTTGGAGGAATCTAGATTAACCGAGACAACAATAGAAAGTACGATGGACCGTAATGTCGTCACTGATGTATCACTTTTCTACCAACGCACTTGTGTCGCACATGCACAAGCCGGTGTATCGATGCAAATCGGTTAATCTTCCCATCACTAATAAAAACATTTTCCAATTGCTCCTCTGTAACATACTGCAGGTGATAAACTTCTCTCTGCCATGAAATGTGAGTGTCAATCTGAACCTAAAGACCTCCAAAGACCACAAATCATACTAAAGCAAACTAATTCATATTGAAATGTCGTGCTCAAGGACACAACCATAGTATTTAACAAGCTGAGATTGACTGATGTGTTTCTCTGATAATCTTATTCAACGTTACCACATACCAAAATGTTACGAAAAGGACAACACTCAGATCTCCAAATCTCAAGCTCTTCTTTCATAACTTTTTGGGGCATCTTTTTTTCATGAATGTCACTCACACTCACCATCTCCTCCAGGAGCTTATCAAACATTAGTGTACATGACTAATACATGGTCACGCTGTATTTATTTCTTCTGTGTAGTGTAGAGCATTCCCCTGTGTGGCAAATGTGACTGATTTTACTCCTTTTAGGCCTTGTGTTATTTGTGTCTGTGTAATGAGCAGTCGGGATGCACTCTGGTACAAAGACAGGCGGATGGAGCCACACTCCAATGCTCATTATCCAGAGAGACAGCGAGTCAGGTAAAATATACAGGAGGGAGCGAGCCATTCTTTTGGAACGACAAGTCCTTCAACCCCTAATGAGACCATCGTGCCCATCACCTTTCAAAACCATTCACTGAAGAAATATTTAGACCTGATTATGGTCCCTTTTCAATGCCATAACATCTATATAAGTGGGGACATTTTCAGTGTTATGGCGGTAAATGGAAAGGATTTAACCTCATTTTATCATTGTAATGAAGGAATCGAGAATCCACTGTCATGCTAAAAATACGGCAATGTTCTTTGTAAAGCAAAGAATACTTACCATGCCTTAATGCGCATGAGAAGTGCCACAACACACCTCGCCATTCAAACTCACTTACTCCACAGTTGAAATGAGGAGGAAATGAAGCCACAATAAAAAACATATTTTGGCACTGTTTGGCTGTGTGATGAGAGCGTAAAGAAGACAGCAAGTGGAACTTCTGTGTGTGTTATAAATATGGATAAATTTGGATAACACAACTCCTCATACCAGTTCGGTCTCGTATAGCCAGTTTATTCCCTTTCTTTAGGATGATATCCAGCTGATACATGGCTGGACTCGGGGGCCGCGGTGGAGAGGGCTCTGCATTACTGGACTCCACAATGTTGATACCCTGAAAAAATAAAAATAGAAGTTAAAGTATGCAAAGCCATTTTATATGATATGGAACTGCTATGAACAAACTGATAGTAACAAACTAAACAGTTAAGAACACATATATTATCCTTAATCTTACAGCTAATTACTGCAGTGCTGAAAAAATAATATTTCCATTGCGGCACTCAAGCATAAGAACTGTGACTGTTCTAACCAAATTTGCCCCCAGGGGCAACATAATAGTGGTTATGTGACTGAGATGAAGCTCCAGAATAACAGATCCTGGGGCTATTTTAAGTCAGCACAGATCTATTTCTACACAAAAGTACTATTGGTGAAAGTACACACTGTCTGCATCCAAGTTTGCCTTGAATGGGACTGCATATTATTGATGTAATTGTGAAACATTATATTCTGACAACAACAGGCTCATGACACTGTAATTAAAGTCTATATGATATGATACATATGGTTCTACGTTCTTCTAATTGACATTATTATAGTTTCGCATCCTTATGGAGAAAATGGCAAAAACAGACGTTCTGGATGTACTGCAACTGTTTTACAGCTGGTTTGGAGAGGCCAGTGAGCAGGCCGTTACAGTAGTCTAATCTACTGGAGTCAAATGCATGGATAGGTTTCTCCAAGTCTGGTTTAGACACAATACTTTTGATGTTTTTAGATGGTAAAAAGATGTGCATCTGCATAGTTGGGATAAGACAAAAGGAAGAGGGGATTTACAGGACCACAAAGCTCTATAAATACATTGACATTCCCCATAATGCACAAAATGGAGGTGACAAGTCTTGCTTCTGTCACATGACGTTGCGTAATAGTGCAATAGTGTCTCTAAAGCGCTCTGGTGGTGGTGGTGCTGTCTCTGTTGTCTTCTACATGACGTTTTAACCCTGGAGTGAGTGCTGTTCTCAGTGAAGCACCCATATTTCACCCCGGGGAACGAGACCCATTAGCAGGCCACATGCTGTAGTCCGCTCTGCGCTGGGCTCCACACTATATCCTTGACTGATCCCTGTGTGGGTGCTCTATCATCTGGTCTCTGCGGCAATGCACTGAATATCTATGAAGAGGGGAAAATGCTCACGGGATGCTAACAGCCTAACAAGGCAGGAGAGAGCAAACCAGAGGAGCAACGGAAACGAGATGAAAACAATATGAGACAAGGAAAAGACCCGAGAGGAAATGTTCAATTAAAATCATGAGCTTTATAATCATGCACTAAACGGGCCTTTATTGTAATTGAGCTATTCTTAATAACATATTTCCCTCAACAACGAAGCCTCGTAGGCGGGTTGCAGGCTCACCCAGAGATTTACTGCCCATATAGAAAATAAATTAGGTCACATTACTATTACCCAAATACTTAGTGTTAACTGTAGTTCTCTATGATTATGAAGCTGTCACTGCAGTCATCTTCAAATGCATATTCCTGAAGCCAGATCCAAACTCACGACACTGCATGACATGTGCCATCACTCGTCCACGAGCAGCACACCAAGACCCAGTTTGAATAACACGAATAACAAGATGATTCATTTATTGGCAATGAACTACTACGGCAATTCACTGACAATGATCCAAACTATGATTGAGTATCATAATTGCTCGGTTTGTGTGGTATTAGAGCAAAAAATCTCATCTTGTCTCGTTCTGATGGACCCAATCTTGTGTCTCGTCAGGTGGAAATTGTGTTGTGTCCCATCCATAACAAGAGTAGACCGTGTGATAATGTGCCTGTATCTTTCTAGTACTGAAAACAGGTAGACACACAGCTCAGAATGAATCTAGAGGAATCAGATGGGATGTTGGAGGGTCCATTGTGTTGTATAGAATAAACTCAAGGTCAATAGTGATTGTAATTTACTATAAGGGAACTGTGTGTCCTGTCACAAAGTTAAACAAGAGCACTACAGATGATAGGACTGGACAGACCCATCACAGGCAGAGAGAGAACAGTATTAAATCCTTTTCCAGTGATAGTGACCAGTCTTGATGGATACACGCAATGCCAGGTCGGGGCAGGTCAGTGTGACAGAACAATCAGCGAAAGAACCACTGTGGCACATTCTTGTTCTTCTGTCTGTTCACAAATGGAATATTTTTGCCATTTTATTTGCAGTATTCCCCATTACCATGGCCTATAATAATAAAAAAGGGGGGGACAAAGCACCTGCGCTTGCACTGAACATTAAAGGAAGGATTAAAAGAGATTACACATGACCAAGGGATCAATGAAGAAGTTGTGTTATAGAGGAAATGACAGGCAGGACAACAGGGGCATTTTATTAAGTATATAGCACTGCACGCAACATCCAAGCAACTATGAGTATTTGTTTTTACACACGCTTACCTGAAATTATATGTTATTTAAATTATATCATTTAGCAACTTGATAATCATGCTTGTTCACACACTAAATGTATATGTCATGGTGAAAGTGGAGCAAAACCCGGTGCAGTTAACTAAACTAATATTCGACATTACAACAAATGCAATACAACATTTGACAGAGCAAAATCAAATTGCTTTATGGTGTTTTTTTTGTAGCAGTTTATGCATCAAAGTTCGTAACAATTCTGAATAAAATCCTTTAAAAGGGGCTCATTTACAGAGACAATAGAATAATGTGCTGCTTTTAAAGGTGAGATGAAGACAGGCCGAACCTGTAACTCTCACTCAATCACTGTGAGCATTGTGAGTGTGTCCAACATCCTTTGAAACGCACAGGGGAAATCAAATGGCCTACACTGGGAGTTGGATAACAATACATGTTGTGGTCGCAGTTCATCTGTTCTCAAGCGGGTCACACGGGTTATATCAGTACTGAATAAAACTCATAGTTATTTCTCTTGCGTTGTCATCTCTTAAGGGGATGTGAAAATGTAATAAGTACAACATAAATAGTATCTGTACATATTCAGTGGTTTCACTCAAAGTAGCAGCTGAGGCACACGCTAATATTTACTTGAAGGCTTATCTTTTCATCTCATCTACTCTCATAATAACAGCAATTATTTTAATTGTAAATTATGTGAAGCACCATAAACAGAATTCTTGTTTAAATTTGATTTGATTTTTATTTATGATTCAGGACAAACTGAATTTAATTCCATATAAAACATTGTATTTTAAGTGTTGTTTGACCTCTGAGGTTTGTAATGTCTATATGTCAATGCTTTACAAACAAAGGACAAATTTAATTGACCTCTTTTCCTTTTTTAAATCTCACTCTGGCTGGTGTATTCATGGAAAAGTGTTTTGCCCGGAGCGCTGTGCAGAAACAGACTCATTTCTCACTGTAATGGCAGCTGATTTGCGGCAATGGAGAACGAGTTCCTACATTACAATGAATATTCACTACTTGTGCTCGTTAACCGGGACATTATGATCGGTCTTTTTGTGCTGGTAAAATGATGCTCGCCTGTGCCAAGAATAAAACCTTTCCCCTTTCTACTGTATCATCCCCCTTTGGCACACATCCTGCACAAACCGGCTGAAATACAGGACATTCGTTGCAGTGCACCTTAATAAATTGTGAAGTGTTGATGTGGACACAAAAGCGTGAATTGAAATAATGTTTCTATTTTTCACAGGTTTCATTTGTCAGCCCTGTGCATCTGCTTTCCCTGCACTCATGCGTCATCCATCAAACACATACTTCAAGCATTTGAAGACAAAACAAGATAAAACAAAGAAAACACCTACTCACACAGAGGTGGCTTTAAAAAAGATAAAACTTGTTAATATATCGGCTATGATGACGCGCAGCTTTCAGGGTCCTATTAAATGTGGAACTGCATCTTTTATGTCCCAGTCTATTCTTAGAACATATGGAGGAGGGAAAGAGTGGAGGGAAATGTACTGAAGCTTTGGTTTCCAGTTGCATGCTACACAAGCAGAGGAGGCATTGACATCCACAAGTATCGTTTTCATTTAAGTTTTTAACAGCCTGAACTAAACTGCTACATCGAGGAGACGCAGTATAATGGTACTGAAAGAAGCTCACACAGTGCAGAGTAATTCATTTTCTCTTTAGTCACAGAGGCTAAAGGTATTTGCCAGCAATTCAATATAGTCATCAGTGCATCAATGGAAAGTGAATCCTCTCTCGCCTTCACAAGAAAAAAACTGCCCAGCGCTTCCTACTTCCTGCAAATCCAAAAGCGCTTTCGAACTATCAAAATATTATATATTATGACATATGAAACCTATATTATAGGAAACTCTTCAAAGTTCACTGGTTTAAAGCCAGTGCTGAGGATGCAGACAGTACATAACGTGTAGTACTATAGCAGTTGGCAGTATGTTTAAGCAGACAGCCAAATGCCATTTGTTATATAACGACCAAGATGGCGTCAATCATTGTAGTGGGTATAACAGTCTATTTGGGCCCCAATTGCAATAATGGCCCTCCTATTGCAGTTGGGTGAATGTGTTTGAACGTACGCAGGCTGGCAAATGTTATCCTGCATCATAGTGTATAGTATTATTTAGATCGCTGTGACTAATGATTTAGTGTTAAGTCTTTAGTCACAGACATTACATTGTGCTGAATTTATGTTTTTTCCAAATGGTTTGAGTAGATAAGATAGAGAAGGTATTTTGTATTACGCAGCTTCTTTAAACAGAACTGTAGTCCATGGGTTCGCTTTTGAGTAGATTGATACAGTCCGAAAGTAAAGTGTTGCCACTGTAAAGTGGAAAACGTTTGCGGCAGTACCTCCCAAAGTGGTACAGCACGGTTACGCTTTAGCTAAGGAGGAGCTACACACATCAGCATGAAGATTGGACAAAAGATGCAGACTAATAATTACAAACTGGTTTGTCAACGCACTCGTGTCAAGACATATAAAATGTCCAATGCATAATGGTTCAAACAATAGACAATGCATTACATAAAGAGACAGTAAATCCCAGCGTAGAGGCACAGAGTGAAACACATGACGAATATATAAAAAAAACTCTTTCTCTCCCTCCACGGGTGGTCTCTATTTATCCCCCTTCAAGCTCGGCTCCTCTACCAGAGGCCCCTGGGAGCTTGAGGGTTCTTCAGTATCTTTGCTGTTCCTGTACTGCACTTTTCTGGACCAAGATGTCTGATGTTTTTCCTGGGATCTGCTCAAGCCATTCCTCCAGTTTGGGGGTCACTGCCCCAAGTGCTCCGATCACTACGGGCACCACCAATACCTTCACGCTCCAGTTTCTCATGTTCCTTTTTCCGAATGTTACCCATGGTACGGAAACGTCCACCACTCTGTCCTGTTGGTTCGCCATCACCATTCGGTCTGTCTGTATCTGAAAGTCCCAGAGGACCTTGGCTCAGTCGTTCTCCACCGCCTTTGGAGGTGTTTCCCACCTTGTCCTTGCTGTGTCCAGCCCGTACTCTGCACAGATGTTTCTGTACACTATGCCAGCCACCTGGTCATGGTGCTCCATGTATCCTGTCCCTGTCAGCATCTTGCACCCTGCAGTTATGTGCTGGATTGTCTCAGGGCCCCCTTTGCACAGCCTACACCTTGGGTCTTGTCTGGTGTGGTAGATCTGGGCCTCTATTGATCTGGTGTTCAGGGCCTGCTCCTGTGCTGCCATGATCAGGGCCTCTGTGCTATCCTTCAGACCGGCCACTTCAGTTATGTTCTGGTGGTACATCCCATGTCGGGGCTTGTCCTCCCATGATGGGCCCTCGAGCACCTCATCATCCTCTGTTCCCCATTGTCTGACATTCACTGAGCATGTCATCTGTAGGAGTCTTGTCCTTGATGTACTTATGCATCTTGGCCGTTTCGTCCTGGACAGTGGCTCTCACGCTCACTAGTCCCCGCCCTCCTTCCTTACGGCTAGTGTACAGTCTCAGGGTGCTGGATTTGGGATGAACCCTCCATGCATGGTCAGGAGCTTTCGTGTCTTAACATCTGTAGTCTGTATCTCCTCATTTGGCCTACTGATTATTCCTGCAGAGTATTGGATCACTGGCAGGGCGTAGCTGTTTATTGCCCGGGACTTGTTCTTACCATTGAGCTGGCTTCTGAGGACTTGCCTCACTCGTTGTAGGTATTTGGCCGTTGGTATCTCTTTGAGGTTGCCATTCACCTGTGGGATTCCCAGGTACTTGTAACTCTCCTCAATGTCTGGGTTAGGGTTTGGGTTAGGGAGTGAGACCCCCTCTGTGTGAACTACCTTCCCTCTTTAGTCACCATCCGCCCACACTTCTCTAGTCCGAATTCCGATATCTGAGCTGTAGATCCTGGTGGTGTGAATCAGGGAGTCAATGTCCCACTCGCTCTTCGCATACAGCTTGATGCCATCCATGTAGAGGAAGTGACTGATTGTAGCTGCATTCCTGAGTCATTCCTTGTTGATTATTTGGCTGAGCGGGTTCAGACTTATGCAGAACAGCAGTGGTGACAGCGCATCACCTTGGTATATGCCATATTTGATGGTCACTTGTGCAAGTGTCTTGCCATTGGCCTCATCGAGTTCCCTCGATCATATATATATTATATATATATGTATATAATATAATATATATATATATATATATATATATATATATATATATATATATAATATATATCTGATTAAAATATATAATTGTATTTCTCATTCATGTTTACTCAGCCCCCCATCTTGACAGAATATTTTTAGGCATTCTTGTAAATGTATTAAAAAAGAAAAACTGAAATATCACATGTCATAAGTATTCAGCCCCCAAGATGGGACGCTGTGTACATAATGAGAAATAAAATACACTTTTTAATAAAAAAAATTATTTATTTATTTTAGCCAATGGCTGTATATACATCTAAAACATCTGCTGCTGTATATAATAGAGATCAGGATTATATGGACAAATCGTTAAGTAGAAACATCCCTGGAGTTTCACGTTCACATTAGGTGGGATGCAGAGTATTGTAATCAGCTTGTGCATCTGGGTCACCTCTTAAAGTCCCCCGAACTGCCCCCTATTCACTCTAATCTCATCAGTGACCTCTACACTTGGCTAATATAAAGAAGAGAGCCAGATGTGCAGCCTCTACATAATGTCCCCTTGGACCTCTTTAACTTGTGGTAAAGAGATGTTTAGGGCTGCAGTCGACTAGAGACATTCTGGGTCGACATGTCGTGTGGGTCGACATGACATGGTGCTGATAAAAGCTCCCGAAATGATTATAATCTCACGCAAAACAACCTTGTATACAGAGAAGTACTACTTAACAGACTCCTCATGAGTGAAAAGGCAGATTCAACTGAGTCACACCCAAAATATCAGCACATTTTTTACTCCATGCATTCTCCTTCAAATCATGTGCCAACTAATACAAACAAAGGGTTGGTTAAGACTAAGAATTACAGCCCTAGAGGAGGCGTTTACATTAAACTAGGAAGGAAGAATTATAACTAAAATTACGAAATGATAATCTGTACATGTGATCCGCTTTAAAGGAGCAATTTGCACATTCATTTTGACCTATTCTGCGTACCGTATCTCCTTAGGACTCTGGGTGATGGAAGCAGTATAGAAAGTGTAAATATAGAAAGTGTATATGGTTTACAGCACTTACGTAGTATTTCAAATTTGATTGCATAATAGTATTAGGTTGTTAATATGCCTCTCTCTTTTTTCTTCTTCTTCTTTCCTTCTCCTACAGTGTTTGCATTATTTCATACCAAGTCCCTCACCTGATAATACCCCCCACCACACACATCATACACCTTCACACACTCACAACTTCCCAGGCATGTACCACTCAATTGAATTCCTTGTATCTTGTATCTCTTATAATCACATTCTGTTGGTTCTGTCTGTAACGCACTTAGTGTTGTATTGTACAAGTCTATTGTCGGTTGTTTATTGTTTCTGGTGTTCTGTCCTGCTTGCACCTGTAATTGATAAGAAAAAAAGAAACAAAAAAATCTTTAAAAGAGCAATATGTAACTTTTCAGGTGGAGGCTCCGCTACCTGCTTCTTTCAATGTAGAAAATGAAATGTTCAACAATATGGCTTCAACCTATTTATCTTCTATTTATTGAATTAGAGGTGCTTTTATTGCTCCAAATCCCTTGCAGATCATGGAGAACTTTCAGTGTAATTAGTCAGTGTAATCCCTAATTCGTCCGGGAGTGATCCATTGTAGAAAAAGCCTCAGTTGTAGTTATCTGGACACTTGCTTAGGTAGTGCAACGGCTCCAGAGAAAAATCCAAGAAGCAAAAAAGTCTTTAATTTCTACTTAAAGGTGCACAAAATAAGACAATTTTGAGATATTTTGCCTTTAAGAAATATAATATCCAAGCCAATCAATATTAGTTGTTAAAATTACGAATTTTGAAATGTTTGAAAATACCAATATTATTTTAAATTGATGTAATAAACAACAATCCTTTTTCTGATTGTAGCCAGTTCAAGCATTCATTGATTCCAAAAGCATGATTTATTTAACAGAAATGAAAGTGATTATGATTATTGTTTATGATACCGACTCATTAATTAACAGCAGAATTATACAATAGTGGGGGGATTGTACCATTGTGCATGCATTTAACCTAGAACCGCTGAAAAATAACAACAAAAAACATATTTTCTATGATTTGTTTTCTTTTATTGACATGTGCAAATGACACGGTGACAGGTGTGAGGAGAGTGTGCTAAATGAGTCAATAACACTTCCTGACGCAGCTGATTAAAATGTCTGTGGGTATAATGTTAGGGGAAATGCCACATGAAACAAAGTGTGAAATATTTTTCTCATGGGCAAACGACAAGTGCAGTCTCTGGAACAAAAAGCAGACAGAAAATGCCTTGAGCCCAAAGCAGGTTAATGGAACAGAAGACCCCAAGTGCGTCGGCTGCATGTGACAACAACACAGCCAGCCTCCATAAATAATAAAGGGAGCGCTCCTCTAGTGAAAGCTAAATACAGAGAACATGGGAGGGGCCGTAACAACAAGTGCATCTTGTGCTGTGAAAATGAAAAGCTCCAAATACAGCTCAAAACTGTCAAGGAAGCAGCTCCACCGGTGAGGAGAATGCCAGATGACTCAGAGAGACCAAAAACATGCCTTACAAAAGAGGCATACTGGCAGACTGTGGAGGGAAAGAGGGCGTTTCCATGTGTTTTCCATCCTTATATTGTGTGCACTGACGACACAGACAAGAGATGCTGATATGGCATACAGACACAGAGACAGACAGGCCGAGCCACTCAGCCCAAGCTCCTGGTGGACAAGGTTCACAAAACAAAATTTGTACTTTGGGGACCATGTTGATCTGCGGAGTGAACTTTTTGGTCAGCAAAAAACCTAAAACAACAAGAAATGTTGACAGTCTCATTTTACGCAACACGAGCATACTGCACAGCAATAATGTGAAATTGTGCATTGTTTACTTGAGAACAGCACTTTTTGAGATGATCAAACATACAATGATGCCTTGGATTATGCCAGTTTGACACTTACAAGTGTGTGTATTATTCCTAAATGTGTATTTAACTGTATGAGATTTAACTTGTAAAATTTGCTAAATTTCTTTCCGGGAAAACAGCAGACATACAATACATGGCTCATTCTCACAGATAAAGAAATAATTGCAATCATTCCTCATCCTCAGAATGCGGATCACAAAATGCATATCCCTACAGTTACTAAAGAGTGAGTTACTGTGAGCTTTTTTGCAAACAGCAATGAAATGCTAAGGTCTTGATTTTACCAGCCAAACTACATTGGGATGACGCTTGGACGCCTTCCTTTGAAGGAGCTCTGGGTACGTCCCACTGAGAGGAGACCCCTAGGAAGACGCAGGACACACTGGAGGGACTACTTTGGCATCCCCTCAGAGGAGGTCTGGGCATCACTTCTGTGACGTGGTCCTGGATGAAGCGGAAAACGATAGATAGATTTTTGAAAACACTTTGATCGTATTCACAATCTGAAAGTCTGAAAGTCTTTCCTTTCACTCCAAAACACTGCAACAATAACAACAATAAACTGTGTGCACATGCACAGCACCAGGATAAGCAATCAGTCATGCTTAAGAAGTCTTTATTACTCCCAGAAACCTCATTAAGGCTCCATAGTACGCTAACCAGCTGATAAATGCGGCAATTGAACACCTGAAGATAAGGTTTTATTTGGGTCTTTTGTTTGGATAATCGCTGATAAAAGAAATGTAATTATTAAGCAACAGACAGTTTACAAAAACATAAATTCAAACCTGATGGCTGATTTTACAGTATCAACATTATACATGTCTGTGAAGAGCGATCACATGATCACAAGAGCGACATGTATATGCAGTTCAGTCAAAAGATAACTTTTATTTTAGCTGTTAAATTATTGAACAAAATGTTGAATCAACTACAACTGAATTTAGTGTGTTTCAGTGTGCAGTTTTAGTGACAGTTTAAGTTTATGTCGATACGTGTGGAAATTTGTGAGGAATTACACATTTGTGAGGCAGCCTTAATGGGAGGACATTTGTAGAGGATTATCTGAATCAAAAGCCGCATCTCTTCAGACAGAACCGCTAGAAAGACATTCACTCACACTTTCTTCAGTGCCTGTGTTGTGTGGTCTGCCTCCCGTCTGCTCCTCACATCACAACCAAGGCATTTTTACACCACACTGTCTCTTCCCTTTACAGTAAAAGACTCCGTCTATACTGCTCATTTTTGATTTAAATTCCAGGCACGTTTCGAAAACTACAAGAACAGAGCTGCGGCTTGAGGCAAAGGGGTGTGGGCTTGTGTCCACATCGTGATACCAAAATATTCATAGCAATGCCATTTCACTTTTGCAATTTACTTTGACAGATAAAAGCTTTGCTCAATTACTCTCGTTTTTCACTTTGTTGTAAACCCCATGCAGTGTCACACAAGCAGACCGCTCAGGTGGCACATTATTGGAAACTGAACACAAAGCACAGCAGCCAGTGGAACAATATGAGTAAAAACTGCCAATAAACAAAGCAGGTGCTACAGGGGCTTTATGGAAATCTAGTAGGAAAATCTGGTGTCCATGCAAATGTGCGAACGTGCTAAAGTGATGGAAATGTCCCTCTAATCCTTCATCGACCTGCCTCATCTGCAATGTTCAAAAATGAAAAATCACTCACATTCACAGCGTTAAAAATAGCAGGAAGACGGCGTAGAGTGACACGTGTTTACCTACAGTCAGGCTGGGTCCCGCGGCGGAGAGAGACAGCGCTAACATCCAGACAGCGCACTCTTCCAATGTACTGCTGCTGCTGAGGCTTACTCCCCTATAAGACACACTCACGTAACGCACACCCTCCATACTACCTTGTTGTTCACACACACACACACACACACACAGTCAGTCAGTCAGTCAGTCAGAAGCAGCTGGGGAGAGGAGAGCTGTACTCCTCCTCCTCATCCATGCAGATCACTGGCTTGTCTCTCTCCAGTACGCTCTGTCATTCATGATCACTAATCTGCAGGGATGCAATTAAAAAAGGAAAGAAAAAATGAGGTGAGACCTAGCTTGAAATCTCAAACAGATGTTAAGTAACTGAGAATTAATCTTTTATTTGAATACGGGTGGGGCATTTTATGATTCTTTTCCTCGTATTGATCAGTCATGATTTTCCATTCATTATTTGAAAATGGATTCCCTCTAAATCTATAATCATAAACAAGACAATTACATTAGTGTCTTATAACACAACATTTAATCCTACTTATTCCTCCTCAACTCCCTAAGCATATCACTGATGATTTTAAATGATTGGCTCATCGTTTAATTGCCCAGACAATTTGAAATAGTATAACAAAAGTTCACCAATTATAAAGTACTATTGGTGGAATGCAGGATTTCCTTTTCTGTTTTGAATACATTAAAGGGGCCATAAACTAACACTGTTTTAAATATTGTTGATAAAGCATTTACTGAATAAAACTGCAGAGTCTACTTTTTCATGTTAATTTCAGTTAAAATTTAATCTTTAACATTTTTTGTTATTAAGTAATTATGTGAATTGTATTGATGATTGTACATTTTAGTGTTGTAACTTGTGAGTAATGTATTACAAACTGCATTGCCAGCCAAAATCAGTACGGAATTAGTACAGTACAAAATCAGTACGTTTAGAAGCAGATGATTTGGTATTACAAACGATAGAAATGTTGTATAGACTGCAAATCCTAGATTATAACATGTTGGGCACCTGTGTCTACTGTGTAGTGTTGCTTTTATCCATACATGTCTCTGTTACCGTATGTTGCTTCTGAAGCCACTACACCCACAGATTTACTTATAAATGTACCTCTTATTCCCACAATGGTGATGAATGCACTGATACATCTCTCCACCTAAGACTCCAGCCTGGTGACAAACCTCCCTGATGTATGTGTGGGTAGAATGGTATTTATGGGTAAAAAGGCCATATACTGTATAAAAGATCAATATCACACTTGCGTCACTCAATATGTGGAAACAAGTCAATCTTGTGGTGACGGAAGAAGCAAGAGCTACACCAACACAACCTGACTACTTCATGACTCTTTTGCTTTCTGTCTAAAACGTATAATGCTGCTTTAACACATTCATGCGAACAGGCAATCCTAAATTTCCACCCGAAAGCATAAAAATTATACGACAAGCAGTTATTTAAGTAAAGAGAAGAGCACACTGGAATCGGGGGATTGAAGGGCAGCTTAAACAGCAGGTGTGGCTGATGTAATGTCTTTAAAACTCCTCCACATCAATACTATGGTGCCACATAACTTTACAGCTGACTGAGCAGCTTCTCTTTAAAATTCAATGCCAAAGGAGATCAGTTTTTACTCAGGTGGTGAATCAATAACAGACAGACAGACTGCTGCATGCCATAAAAATAGTATGGATGGGTCATTTATCTGTGCCAATACTGTTACCTGTGAAATTGGGGTCTGTGTTTGGTAACATTTCCCATATATATTAAGCCAATGTTTTATTTGTATTTTTACACAAACATCATAAAAAGTAATATAAATTATATATGTGGATATACATTTTAACTTTAACTTTATTATCCATCGTATTGGAAATTTGTTTTGGGTTCACCACCGTTTTTTTACATTTATTCACATAGGCCAAAATACATTTACAAACACCAGCTATTTTATTCTGCATATTGAGGGGTAAAGTTTGCGCTGAATGTATATTTTATGCTGCATTCATGTGATCTCAGACCGTTTATAAGAGCAACTTGTGAAACATACTTGCAACAGAAACCGTAACAAACATTTGCATAACTTTACCTTCACTGTCTTTGCCGATCGATTCACAAATAAAACTCAGAGTCCAACACTTCCGCGTGAGTTTCCAAATTGAAATTCTAAGTCATTGGCTACAAGAGGAGGATGGAGGAGCAGCTGCAGCAAAATAACATTCAGGGAGTGTGGATGAGCCTGAAAACAATCTCAGGCTTCAAAGTCCCCCCTGCCCAGACGGAGGGAGACTTACAGTGGGTGAATGAGCTAAATTCTCACTTCCTGAGGTTTGATCAATCGCCCGCCCCTCCCCCTGCACAGCTGCATGCTCCCTCTTCCACAGCTGGACAATGGCCCACCCCCGTTCCTCTTCACACCTCTCCTCCGGACCATCAGCTTCCCACTTCGCCTGGACTCACCCATCCCCCCAGCACACAGTCCCCCTGCCAACCACTGACTATCACATTATGGATTAAAGTGAGGAAGGCAGCAGGACCTGATGGCATCAGCCCCAGGCTCCTTAAGTCCTGCGCAGATGAACTGTCTGGAGTTATGGAGCATGTCTTCAACATGAGCCTGAAGCTGAGGGTGGTACCACAGGTCTGGAAGACCTCCTGTCTGGTACCTGTGCCTAAGACGCCGCGCGCCAAAGACCTCAACAGCTTCAGGCCGGTGGCTCTCACGTCCCACCTGATGAAGACACTGGAGCGGCTAGTCCTGGACCACCTCCGCTCCACCGTGAGCTCAGCCATGGACCCGCTGCAGTTTGCATATCGGCCTGGCATCGGAGTGGAGGACGCCGTCATCTCCCTGCTGCACCGCTCTCTCTCTCACCTGGAAAAGCCTGGCAGCTCTGTGAGGATTCTGTTCTTCGATCTTTCCAGCGCCTTCAACACCATCCAGCCGCTGCTCCTGAGGGACAAGCTGGAGACGGCTGGTGTGGAGTATGACCTGGCAGAGTGGATCCTGGACTACCTCACAGACCGACCCCAGTTTGTGAGAGCCCGGGACTGTGTGTCTGACACTCGGACCTGCAGTGTGGGAGCGCCCCAGGGCACTGTCCTCGCGCCCTTTCTCTTCACCCTTTACACTGCAGACCTCAGACATGACACGGACAGCTGTGTCCTGCAGAAGTTCTCTGACGACTCTGCCATCATCGGACTCATCACGGACGACGATGATGCGGAGTACAGGGGACTGGCGCGGAACCACCTCCTCATCAACGCGGGGAAGACCAAGGAGATGGTGGTGGACTTCCACAGACGCCACTCTGCTGCCCCCTCACCAGTGAACATCCAGGGACAGGACATTGAGAGAGTGGACTGATACAAGTACCTGGGTGTTCATCTGAACCACAAACTGGACTGGACTCATAACACAAACGCACTGTACAGGAAGAGCCAGAGTTGGCTCCTGAGGAGACTCAGGTCTTCAGGAGTGACAGGGCCACTCCTGAAGACCTTCTATGACTCTGTGGTGGCATCAGCTCCTGTACGGTGTGCTAGCTATTTTTACTTTACTTTATTTTATTATTATTTACTTTATTTTATTATTATTTTATTATTATTTTATCTTTATCGTTGTCTTTATCTTTATCTTTATCTTTTTATTTTATTTTTTTCCCTCCATTCCCAATAAAGATCTTATGAATTAAGAGTTTTGTTAATAAGAGTTTTTTTAAGAGATCTTCTATTAAGAGTGTTTTTTTTTTAAACTTCCGATGTTATCTGTCCTTTCCCCCTGTATCTACTGCGTTGTAACACCAAAATTTCCCCATGTGTGGAAAATAAAGGATTATCTTATCTTATCTTAACCCGAGTTATGTTCAAACACGTTTTTCCAAGTCGGGGCTCAGATATTCAGAGTTCCTGAGATTACGTGAACGCAGCAAAAGCATTTGTTCATATGTTTGGCTCAAGTGTGTTTACAACAGTTTTCTGATGTTTTTAAATTCAAGAAACAAAGTGTAAGCACGATGTTGTACACAGGGGGCAGAACAGCAGGGCGGTTTCCAGGCAGCTCAAGCGTCAGTTAAACAGCACAGTCACGACTAGCCAGGGGCACGCTGAAATAAGCTTCATGGAAATCTGAGTGTGCCTTTGTTCTTCTATTACAATGGAGGCAGACACTGGGCCCAGCAGATGTAGCTTTTCTGAGAGTGGTATCATGTCTGTCAGCAGATGTAATAGTGTGAGCCGCTCAGTTAAATATGTCATTCTACAAGAGACAGTTCAAAGACTCTGGTATCGTTTGAAAAACAAAGAAGAAAATGGTACACTCACACTTCAGTGCACTCTCTAACAATTTACCAAAGTCACTGCTATCGAGACACACAGAAAATAATAGCACTAAAATGGTCACTTATCAGCAAATCTGCTTTAGAGGAGTCAGAGGACTAGTGCGGAAAAGTGAGAAGAGGAACACAAATATTCTGTTTAGGTAAAGTCGATCAGAGGTTTTAAGGCTTAGTTGTGCAGAAAAGCAATTATCACATTTAATGAGTGGGAATGCTTGCACCTTCAGAGGAGGGAGCAGGACAATGATCTTGCACATAAAGTTCATTATCACAGTGTGTTGTAAACAGAAAACCCATCCACTGAGGAATAATGTCAACTATTAAGGGGTGATGTTAGGTTTGCATTTAAAATATTCATAGGCCGCAATGATTCTCATCTAGGGCTGCAACGATTATTGGATTCTGAATAATT
The DNA here is from genome assembly GCF_026437365.1 of Eucyclogobius newberryi. Classification (NCBI taxonomy): domain Eukaryota; kingdom Metazoa; phylum Chordata; class Actinopteri; order Gobiiformes; family Gobiidae; genus Eucyclogobius; species Eucyclogobius newberryi. The sequence continues at coordinate 20,649,507 of NW_027316278.1, forward strand.
GTGATGAGTCACAAATAATCATAATCATATTTTAATCGTTATCTGGAGTATATAAACCCTCAAACACATGCCAACCTTTAGGACACCTTTTGGAACCTTTAGAACAAACAGCGAATGTCAAAAAATATGTGGAATTTTCAAACACACTGCACTATAGATATATACTCAATTTACAATAGAAATGATGTTGACTAAAAAACAATCGCTGACCTGACTATGAAAATATCCGCTGCACTATTCTCAACAAAAGAGACAAATATTAGCTGCAATGAGGTCGAATATAATGTATATTTAAGTTACATTTAAATTGCATAGCATGAGTCATTCGGCATGATTCCAACTTAAAAAATAGCCTTAAAAATACTTAACTCTTGGTCAGACTGATTAAAAACAATCACAACTGAATGGCACAATAGACATACCTTAAAGTAAATTAAAAATCAAATCAAATTATAAACCCACTGCAGTCCAAAATGCATTTGCGTAGCATCACGGCGTGTTGTAAATTTGTGCACATATTAAGCCTGTTTTTTATTTGTATTCTTGTTTTTTTTAATCTGATAGTTTATTGTTATATATTTGTATTGTATATTGTTCCATAGAAGATTTTAATTGTTCCTCTTTGACTCATTCATTGTTCATTGTGTTATGTTGCACCGAATCACCGAGACAAGTTCCTATGTTTGTGAATTTTGTTCATTGACAATGGCAATAAATCCTTTCTGATTCTGATTTTCATTTGTTCATAAAATGGGATAGTAAATCAAATAAAATCAAATTTATTTATAAAGCACAATTCATACAAACTGCAATTCAAAGTGCTTTACAGTGTTTAAAACAAGTAATAAAGTAAAAACACAATGCCATTTATAAAAAACAATTAAAACAATGTACATTAGAGTAAAGTAAAGAATAAAAACAATTTAGTATTTTAAAATATTAAAAACCAGGTAAAATTATGTCAGTCATAGGCGCGGATAAACAAAACTAGTTTGGATTTAAACACAGCCGGGGTGGGGGCCTGTCTCACGACTTCGGGAAGGCTATTCCAGACCTTTGCCCATAGAACTGGAACGCAGATTCTCCGTGTCTGGTCTTGGCTCTGGGCGTCAGCAGGAGGCCGGTCCCTGAGGTCCTTTGAGTCCGAGATGGTTCATATGGCACACACAAGTCTGAGATGTATTTTGGTGTTAGGCCATGAAGAGACTTGTACACAAGTAGAGCTGTGTTAAAGTCTATTCTCTGAGCCACAGGAGCCAGTGCAGGGACCTGAGAACAGGACTAATGTGATCATACTTCCTGGTTCTGGTCAGGACCCGAGCAGCAGCGTTCTGAATTAACTGCAGTTGTTTGACAGCTCGTTTGGAGAGGCCCTTGAGCAGGCTGTTGCAGTAGTCTAGTCTACTGGAGACAAATGCGTGGATAAGTCGCTCCAAGTCTGGTTGGGACATTATGTTTTTAATTTTGGCAATGTTTTTTAGATAGCTTTTAGAAAGCTACTGATGTTATAGTAACAAAAGAAATACTCCCTATTTTCTAAATCAATGGCAACAGTGGCTTATAGGTTACACAAAATCACCTCAAGGTGTCCAGATGTACTTACAGATGCCTGAATAATGTATAAGACCTTTAAAAGACAAGCTTGTGACTGTTCCAAATATGCAGCAGAGATTGTCACTTAAATTGCTTTTTACATATTCATGCCCGGTATATAATCCCGCATTGCACAGTTTACTTACCATTTCATGAATCTGGCGTGTGCATTGACCTGTATGTGTTAAATAAAGACATATCCACATTATCTTTAACATTCCACGAGCGGCTTCTGCGACTGATGCATCTGTTCCCACCACAACCTTCCAGCCATGATGATAAATGCACATATTTGGTAAACAAACACGCCGTGATGCTACTATGTTGTTGTGTTATTCCTTTGCCGGCTTGTGAGCACCGGCACATCCTGCAGTGTGCACCATCTGTCAGAGCATTACTCAGCACACGTCCAGGAACACACAGAAACATGTACCCGGGCCCATGCAGAACAGTCATCCTTCACTTTATCCAGCTCTCACGGGTAATAACAGGCTTTACATCAGTGAGGTGTTTCAGGCATGTCCCACCGGGAAAAGGCCCCGGGGAAGACCCAGGACTCGCTGGAGAGACTATGTCTCTCGGCTGGCCTGGGAACGCCTCGGGATCCCCCCGGGGGAGTTAGAGGAAGTGTCTGGGGAGAAGGAAGTATGGGAGTCCCTGCTCAGACTGCTGCCCCCGCGACCCGGCCCCGGATAAAGCGGCAGAAGATGGATGGATGGATGGACATCAGTGGGAAACAAGCGTACAACATCATAAGGCAAACGCAGATAATGGATTATACACTGGAGTGAAATTTGGATTATTTATTTAGTCGCTGTCATAGAATTTGAATCTGCCTTGAATTAACTGAATGTAAAGCAGCCCTGGGACTAACGAGTGTGCTTTACGGAGATCAGTGCTACCCTGCGGGAGATGAAGAATCACTCAGCATGCAGCCACTTCAAAACTAATGTCCTTTTTTGCTCCTCCTATTCATCTTAATATATCTCAATGAAACTACTATGGTAAGTACTACTACTTTATTATAATTGAACCAGAACAGCCTCGATTCACCTATATTAACCACATATTAACCAAAATGTTACAAAATGTTCCTGAACACCAAATCGGAACCCATTCGCTCAAAGTGACCTGTCATAAAAATACACTATAATAGCTATAAGTTTAAGTTCGAGAAAACAGCAAAGCCTAAAGTCAGTGGAAGTCTAATTCAGTAAAAGCTGTTTAGGCCTGGAGTCGTGCCGACTGAACAAACCCGCTCCTGGGACAGACACTGCCTCAGCCAGATCTATACATGGATTTACCTCAGTGCTTTGTTTACTCCCGTCTGACTCTCTCTCACCCTCTCTCCCCTTTTACCCCCTTCCACTGTGCTTACTTCATCACTTGTTATTGCTGTCACTCAGCTGAGTGTCTCTCCCTTCTGTCTTGTCAGGGTGGGCTCCAGTTGCGATGATGGACTTTTAGATAATTGTCTAGACTCTAGAGCAAGGGTCTTTTTTATCAAGAAGGCATACTACGATTTAAATATTGGGGAGAATTTTTACTCAATTTAGCTATAGTTTCAGGACTGATCATTATTTTCTACACTTGGTAGGCTATTTTCTTTTTCTATAGTACGGTCCTGCTGGACCATGACCCACCATTTGAGAACCGCTGCTCTATAACAAGTGAATCCAAAATCAAATGCCCTTTTTCACATAATGAAGAGTGTTTGAGAGATGGTGATTAGTGCAAACTACAGCGTGCTCTGGTGTAGAGCCAAAGTTGAGCACACGGCTGTGAGGGGGCGTGGCCCATGAGGCTGATGCAGACGGATCGATCTGTTACTTTAAAGCCCTTTACAAACATACACGTCCTGACTGACTTCAAGCATGCTCAAATGCGGAGCGAGTTCTTGTATGTTCACAGTCACACCCACTTTTCCCACCCATGGGAGTGTATACTTCAAGGGCCGCTTGTTCTGAGGAGATTCTCCATGTGCAGCTGTCTCTGGTGTCGATGTGCGTAATGCTCTGTGTGTGCAACCACATGCTTTTGCTTCACATTTTCTCACACTTTCTTTATTTAAGGTGTGCATTAGATTGTGGACACGTGGTGAAAATATCAGCACACTGGAGCTGCAGAGCCTGCACGACATGCAATGAATAAAACAGCCTTAATACTTTTATTATCATTATTGCAGGGTCTGCGGGTCAGATGAAAACGTTCATCAAATGTGTCCCGCAGGGTGACGTTTGCCCACCTCTGGTCTGGAGCATAATTTCTGTTCATAGGAGATAAATGATTCCGTTTATTGATTGTGATGGGTCTATAGGTAAATATCACATCTTAAAAGTGACATGAATACAATTCTGACATGATCTGCACATTACATTGCAATATTTTATTTTATTTTATATTTTTTATCTGGGGCAAGAGATAACATTTACAATAAGAATCAGAATCAGAAAAGGTTTATTGTCATTGTCAATGAACAAAAGTCACAGGCTAGGAACTTGCCTTGGTGATTCGGTACAAAATAAAATAATGAACAATTGTAAAAGCAAGATGTATCAAATAAGGCATGCTTTAAAAAAAAAAAAAAAAAAAAAAAAAAAAAAAGATAAAAATGTATATTCTGCGGTAGTGATTGTTAAAGTGACAAGTGTTAAGAAGTGTTCATGTGTCCAACGGTCTCTTGTGATGGGAGGTTCTGGTCCGGATGGACCGTAGCCTCCTGCCTGAGGAGAGTGGCCTCCTGCCTGAGGGGAGTGGCCTCATGCCTGAGGGGAGTGGCCTCCTGCCTGAGGGGAGTGGCCTCATGCCTGAGGGGAGTGGCCTCCTGCCTGAGTGGAGCGGCTCAAATAGTCCATGTTCAGGGTGAAAAGGGTCGGCTGTGAGCCGACCTGCTCGTCCCAGAGCCCTGGAGACGTACAGGTCCTGCAGAGATGGAAGTCTGCAGCCGATCACCTTCTGAGCAGAGGCACAATGCGCTGTAGTCTCTGTTTGTCCCTGGCTGTGGCTCCAGTGTACCACACGGTGATGGAGGAGGTGAGGATGGACTCTATGATGGCCGTGTAGAACTGCACCATCATCTGCACTGGCAGCTTCGCTTTCTTCAGCTGCCGCAGGAAGTACATCCTCTGCTGGGCCTTCCCGGTGAGGAAACTGATGGTGAGCTCCCACTTTATGAGGTCCTGGGTGACGGTGGTGCTGAGGAAGCGGAAGGAGTGCACAGTGGTGATGGGGGAGTTTTGTCAAGGGGGGCATACCTACCACAAATACAATAACAACAAAAAATATACAAAAACAAATAAAAGGCATGCATTTAATGTGCAAGGTTATTATTTACTTATTTTAAAGGTTGAATGGACGATTTTTTTGACCAAAATCTGAGTCTCATTTCCTCGTGGCGTGGACTGCCGATTAGTCCTGCCACGTATCAATCATAAAACGCACCTACCGCTCACCTGCAGCCGCATGCGGCTCGTCCCCACGTTTATGCGTGTCTAAGCGCATTGATCTATCATAATATAGTTCCCTCAGTGTACGGGACAAAATGAAGACGGAGAAAGACTGTTCGAGCTGACTCAGAAGAAGACGGAAATCTACGGGGGACGAGAGATGCGATGTGATCCGTCGCGCTAATAAACAAACGCACAAGTGTGTTGTATCAGTCCACACGGGGGAGCAGGGCCGGCCCAGCCTATAAGCGAACTAAGCAGCCGCGTAGGGCCCGAGGCGTTAATAGGGCCCCCAATCTGGCAACCCGTCTTATGCGAAGTGCAAGCGCAGCGTGCGCCACTAGTGTAGTAGCGCTGCTGGCGCGGCAGCGCACACAGCGGGAACATAACGCACAAACTGCATTTATTTGTAATGACAATCTGGCAACCAAGGCACCAAACCTGCGCTGATTGGGCAACTTCATTGTGCGCGAGCAGAACGAGAGCAAAACATAAACACAACACAATGTGGTCATCATGTCCAGAAGAATATATCTCCTGGTGCCGAAAAACGAAAGAAGAAACTTCTTGACGATGTAAAGAAACTGCAAACTTAATAACACTCTCCAGGTATTGAACTTCTCTTACAAAGAGACGGTTAATGCCGGGTTAATGCTGCTGTTTGAAACAACACGATTCTGTCACGTTAGTTTGCTCAGGCTGGAGGCGAGGAGAGCTCTGCTCCGCGCACAATATGTCTGAATGAAAGATAATAAGATTCACATTTACACCAGCCCCGTAGTGTTAGCTGCAGGTGAGGCCGGTGAGGGGCGTCTATGCCCCGGGTCACTAAGAGGCGGAGATCCGGTCCGGACGAGCGCCGTCTCGTCCAGAACCTCTGACGTGAGACTTTGGAGTGAACAGTGTGCGGCCCCTGTCCCGGGCCCCTGTCCCGGGCCTCTGTGCAGCCTCAGTTAGAGATGAGCGGGTTTGAGTTTGCGTCCCCTCTCCCTCACATCACCATGTGTGAGATCAATCGTGACCCGTGATGTCTGTTTTACTTTGACTTCTTAAAGTGCAATGAGAGGAACGTAAAGGTTTATGCACGTAAGGTCCATCAGCCAATCACATCGCAGCATTGTTTCATGCAGGAGTCCAGTGTGCTGTTCAGATCAGAACAAACATTTATATTGTAATTCACTTTTAATAGAGCAATAAAACATTTCAATTTATTTTCAATCTCTTCACTATAGCGAGGTTTGGACCTTCACTTCTAGTTCTGTTCATTCTCTGGGAATAACATGTTTGCACTGTTTTATCAGTGTTAATTGTTAATCAAGCAATGCTTATGCCATTTGTTTAATTTAATATAACTTCTTTTGTCACTTTGGCAAGAAGGAACAGTTGGGAGCTGTAAAAGATAAATTAGTAAGGATAACTATTACTTTTACATTTTCAGTTAAAAATAATCAATTTGACCATAATTATTTTTCATAGCCAATATTGTATTGAGTAATTAAGTACACTAATGTATTAATAACTGGCTTTAGTCATTTTCTCCTGGCACAGTTTCATCACATCATCATTTTATAGCATTACAACCTCAACATTTTACTCTTACTTTAGCCGGCTGGACCACATTAAAATGCAGCAGAAGACCCAAAAAAGGTCTGAAAATCTCTAGGGGAGAGCCCCCAGACCCCCCCCTGTTCATTCAAATAAACTAATGTGCTAATGAGGCTGTAGACCCTTAACGCCCACAAATACGCCCAAAAACATATCTGGGAGGTGTATTATTTGTACAGGGAGTAGAGGTGATGTCAGCGGAATACCAAGTTGCATTGTGGGATTTAGGTTAGCAATATTTGAGCTTGTGAGGTTGAGAATAAACTAACTGGCAAACGGATGCCCTGGAGTTTTGGTGCGCTTTGTTTGCGTTGAAGAAAGTTCCCATATGTGAATTGTTTACTGACAATGGCAATAAAATAAAACTGATTCTGATGACGTGGTGAGGGGCCCCCAAAAATGTTTTTGCTTAGGGCCCCCTGAAGGCTTGGGCCGGCCCTTCGGGGGAGTGCGCATGCGCACTTCCGCCTGCGTTCTCAAATCGTCCATTCCGCCTTTAATCATTTTTTTTTTTTAACCTGTTACCATCCACCTATTTTCGCCCTGCGCACAATGGTTGGACATACCCAAATGGCATTGCTTATTAAAAGAGGATCTTATGTTCCACATGCAAGTGTGATGCATCATTAGAAAGCTTAGGCCTTCTAGTTTCTGCAGATGTGCACATGCACACTGTCAGGGCTTCAGAACTTACACTACAGAGGCCCAAACATAAACAAAATATCCTTTTTTAGTCTCGCCTGAATATTGTCAATTTGTAATGGTTCTGAGCATGACATACTTCATTGTGTGCATATGCTGTTCACTGTACATGATGTTTATCTTGTTGACAACAACTGTGTAAAGTTTCAGATCTCTAGGAACAGGCATTTTGGTGCTGTTGACCTTTTTGTATCAAAAAGTATATTCGGAACAAGTGATCCAAATATGTGCCAACTGTGCCAAACTGTTTTATTACAATTTTAGCTCCTCTATGATCATAAAACATACATTTTGATGTTTTGTAGGCCACTAATAGCAATTATAACTGCTAAAGACAATATATGTGAAAATGTGTAAATATGAGTTTACCCATGAATTTCCTATATAGAGGTTAAAAAAAAAAAAAAAAATATATATATATATATATATATATATATATATATATATATATATATATATATATATATATATATGTATATATATATATATAATATTTTTATTTTATTTTTGTATTGGTATAATAATACATATATCTAACAAAATGCACGTCCAAAAGGCTAATTAAATCAGAAAACGTTATGCGCAAAATCCTGCCGAGAAATCTGGCTCTTTACAGCCTTCCTGGAGCCTTACGCATGAGAATACAGAAGATTCTGTGTCAATAAGCCCTTTGTCCCGCCCCTCTTTCTAAAGCTATTCTCGTTGGCTAGAATAATATGTCAATTAGAGTCTGCTACGTCATTCACATGCGGAGCTATTTAGATGTAAACAGACTAATCCATGTGCGTCGCAAGCGGCGCATTTTTTTTGCGGAGGCTGTAGCAAACAAACCCGTGGACAGAAAAATTCGTGGATGGTCTCATTCTATAGGTAACAGTCTGAAGAAAAGAAGGATATCCAACATTATTTTATAGGTCAAACAGGTCATTTGTTATGGACGGAGAAATGCGCCGGACAAGCGCATTCTCGTCCGGCGAGAAACGAAGAAAAGTTTGTTTACTTGACAATATCTCGAAATCGGATAACTTCAGGAACAATACAAGTGGATATTGTTTTTCTATGGATCCTTACAGAGAGACTGAGCACAAGGATGTACAGAATTAAAGCTGTTTCGTCCGTCATAAACAGCAAACAGGTAGGACATGCGTTTGTAAAAGTTGAGACTTTCTCACAAACTATTGGCAATTGCTTCTTGGGGCATATTATTCAATGTAAATCAATGACATATTCGTTTTGTTGAGAAAATAAGCTTTAAAATGATGTATGGCTTGCTGGTATTGACCACGGAAATAAAAGTGATGATGTAAGAGAATATTTGAGATATAGAAAATGCTCGCCGGCGGACAGGTGGGTGGTAACAGGTTTTTAAAGGAGTGGGAGGAAGAAAAGTTTAATAAATGGCCAACACATAAGGGAAATATTTTGGCAATATTGTTACAGAAAATCTCGATGGTCACAATATATTATGAATAGACCACAATTCAAAATACATTTAGTCAGTCCTCCACTAAATTAAGGGTTAAACAATCATGTAAATTGTATCCAAAATGCTACAGCCCTAATATGATTGTTAATAAAGAATCATTTTCTATCAGACTTTCTTTTATTACTTTACTTCTCTCCCTCGCAGCCCAATCACCAGACAATGGAGGTCATGACTCAGTAACAAACTTCGTCCCAAAGCCAAACAAATTATTGTGATTCATATCCTCTGGGTGAGTGTGTACTCTTGACGGCATGGAAATTGGACATTTTCCTGAGACCAAGCAGAACAGTGCTTTGCTACCCAACTCTCGAATAAATTTACATATAAAATGTTCTACAAGGACAGTATTTCTAATTACTCCCCAAAAATTACTTTTTGAAACTAACACATTCGCATTGAGTCTACTACAAAAGCAATTATGGTAATCTGTATGCGAGACAACAAAATATCCACCAGCCACTTGACATTTAACAGTTTAAAATGATAAAGGTATACTCTTTGTCTAATTTCATGTAGGGCTGTTCAATTATGGGGGGAAAAATATGATAATTCCGTGTGATTCTTCATAAATATGTAAGAAAAAAAGTGTATTATTATTTTTTTACTGCTAAAAAAAGAAGCAAAAAAAAAGGCAAATTTCTTCTTCTTACAGAAAGGAGGTTTTTCCCTCTCAGAATGGGATCTTCTTATGTTGGGTAATATTGTTGCGGCGGAAACAATATATTACTACCAATGACTATAACAAAAAACTGACTATGTTTGTAGGGCATTTGTTATTTTCAAATTGAAATTACCCAAGAAGCAAAACGTTCATCACCTGAACATAACAATAAAATCTCTCTAAGCTTTTACATTGTGCTTCTAATGCTAGAGACCTGGAATGACGCCCACACGCTGTCACACTGTAGTAGCCAACTTGAACAAGTCAATCTCAAGTGAATCATTATGTGTGAGACCAATGGTACAATCTTCTAGCTACAAGATTTCATTACAGAAAAAGTGTTATTGGTCTCCTCAGATCTCCCCCTGTGGCTGCTCTGGTAATTGTAAAATGTCTAACATGGACAACATTAAAGTGCATATCTCAGGTTAGACTACCCATCTCACTCAAAAGTAGTGAACATGATTATATCTAAGATTATAAGTGACCTGATGCTGACCTCAGAACAGGACTGAAGCAGGAAGGGTGAACAGAAGGACCAATGTTTTAAATCCCTTTTCCCCAAATTCCCAACAAGCCAAACCAACCAGTATTTCATAGTTTGGCTGATAAGATCGTCTTAGTATGAACTCTAACACACAACAGGACAGATCTAGAACTAAAAAAATTAAATCCTTGCATTCTGGTGATCTTTGGTGTTATTTTACTCCTATTCAAGTTTCAGCCACAGGCTGCAGGCTTACTGCTCGTGTAGTTTGTTTCATTTTAATGACATCTTAATTACATCTTAACATAATTATTTATGCTTTTATTTTTGTCTTGTGATTTATCTTGCATTGTGATTTTAATATGTTTTTACTATTGTAAAAAGCTTTGAGTTACTTTTGTATGATCTGTGCTCTACAAATAAACTTTGATTTGATTGATTGATTGATTGATCGATCGATCGATTGATTGATAATATATTCCTCATCATTTATTCCTAAAAATATATTCTTCAAATAACAAAGAAATTATGATTTTTATTCCATTTTAGTTTTAACTTAATATTATCAGAATCAGAATGAGAAAGGGATTTATTGCATTGTCAGTGAACAGAATTCACAAACTAGGAACTTGCTTTGGCATTAAGGTGCAACATACAACAATGAATAATAATAGTCATAAAAGGGCATGCATCAAATTTTGAATTTACAAATAAAATAGACTTGGTCTGAATATATACACAATTTATAAAGTGAGGGTTCACTTTATAAATTGTGTATATATTCAGACCAAGTCTATTTTTTCTCATGTCAATGTACTTGTCTTTAATGCTCTGTAGCTCTCTGGACTTTTCACAAATAGACTCTTTCAGCAGCCACAATACGCACAATGAATTATTTTTAAGGCCCCAATGAAGTGTTTGGCTGCTGTTAGCAGTACTTTGACAACGCAGCCTGCAACAGCAGTGTTTGAACATACAGGGCAGGCTCCTTAGCTGTGAATGCACACAACTTGTATTCACAAACTACCACTTGACTCATTTAAGATTCATTATCATAAATATTATACCAAAAACAAAACAATAATTCGAAAAACTCAAGAGCATGTACACTTTACACTTTAAGGGTGCGTTCACACTTGTCCTGGTTTGGTTGTGGTTTAGGATTAGAATGAGATTTGGTTTGTTCTGGTCCTTGTTTAGCCCTGATCCAGTCTAAGTTTAGTTTAAAGTTCATTTCCAGTATAGTCCAAATTTGGATGTGGTGATTGTGCAAATGTGAATGCTTGTCCTAATCCTAATCTAATTTAATGCAGGGCTGGGCAATTTTGAAATTCACTGTATTTTTTCAAATTCCAGTAAACAAATAAATGACTTTAAATCTTAATTTCATAAAGATAATCTAGACTTGCTTGCTTTTTTATCACAAAAAGTAGTCCATTTGTGTATTTCAGCAAAGTCTGAACCCTGCATCAAACAACACGCTTTTACTGAGGATTGACTGTAGACTAAAAAAGCCCAAACATATCATTGACAATTTGAAACTAATGGCTCTTGAGCGGTTTAAAATCAGATTAAGTGTACAGCCCTAATTCAATGACAGATACTTATGTAATAAAACAAGATTGGTGTTGAATCTAATACTTCAAGACTCTCAAATGAGACACAAAACCTTTGCCAATTCAATAGTAACTAATAAACTAAATAAAGGGAACAAAAATAGATGGGGGCTTACCTGAGTGGACTTCATAAAAATAGCAGTAATACAGAAATTCCAGTGTATTCTGTCTTTTCGGTGTCTGAAGACTGATTTAAGTCAAGCACATCACTGCATTTGTCGCTCAGCTAGTGTGTTACAACAGCTGTATCACTAATGAATACAATCCCCCTCTAAGTCCAGAGGTCAAAAAAGACAGCGGCTGCGTAGCAATGTCACTGCAATAAATGAGCACATTAGAGGGGAACGTGCCTGTCACTGAAATCCGATCAGGCCATAGGGATTCCAACATGCTCACAAGTCTTAGTATAGATTTTACAGGTCTGCAATGCAGTACACAGGCATCTAGGTGAAGTAAAATATAGTACATTAGAAAAACAAACCATGGGAATATATGTTAATACACTGAATAATTAAACAAGCTTCAAAATGAATCAAACTAAGATGATGAGCAATGCTGTGAAGTGTGAAAGGACATATCTTTTCATAGAAGAACAGGGCCTGCAGTTATAATCATAGTCGCCACCTGTTAAGAGGAGGAGAACAGCACAATCAAAGTGGATTTAACTATTGGAGAAAACGTGTCCTGGCAACAGAATGAAAAACTGAAATATTATACGGACAGATATCAAGACTACACAAATTGATAACCTAAATAAAAATGTATTTGGTCTTCCAAGTTCAATCTGATGACCCACAAATTGACATTACGTTGTTTTAAAGTTCACAAATGAATATTTCACTTTTGAAAACATGACTAAATGCATTTCTCTGGGATATAAAATAACGTATACATGTTTGTGTATAAATACAGATTGATTATTGGCTTGAATGCTCTTTTATTTCCACTCGACACATCTGATGCACAGAGGACAACCTGGGAATGACACACGGCCTAAATATTGATATAAAAGATTGGTAAAATTTTCAATAGTGGAAAAACCCCTCCGATATTACCAATATTAGCACATATATGTCAACTATCCCTAACGATCACTGTATTCTATTAATTCACATTTAAATTGAAATGAAAAGTGTAAATGCATGCCAGTTGTTAAATCGATGGTCTTCTTTAAACTTGCTTTAACTGTTGGTCAATTATTGTTTGTAGATTAGTGACATTGTTTGATTTGGAAAAAAAATTGGTAAGAACGACAACGTTGTAAAAGCCCTGCGAGGCGACTGCTGTTGTGATTTTGGGCTCTATAAACGTATTAAATTGAATTCAACACAACAGCAGCACAACCCATCAACATATCAACTGTTTTGCATAAGTCATTTAAAAGGTTTTTCATATATCATTTGTAATCCAAGATAATGGTTATAGACAAGGGTGTAACTGAATCAAAGACATTAACTAAAGGGTATGCCATGAATCTAAAACAAACAACTTGTATACCTCTTAAAGGCCGACTCACCGTCCCTTCTTCGGGGAGGGAGAGAGTGGTCAGCCTTCTTTTAACCCAAACCTCCACATCATTAGCTGTCACCAATAGAGGGTGCCCAATGCTCCAACTAGACCCTGCTCAGCCACACTATGCAAACAGTATAAACTTGGTACAACAAAAGCCTATAGATAGCCATAAATACAAAAAGAATAACTGATATTTTTCCAACTAACACAATGATGCAGGTGTGAGCTCTGCAAAGCTTGACAAAAAAAATCTAATTAATTCATGAATTGCCAAAAACCACACACATCAACAACACAACACGCGCTATTTCTACCTACAATAGCTGGTAGGAGCTAAAATGTGTGCTAGAGCTGCTGACTCTCTGTTTTGACATGAATAGTGAGTTAATACGGCAAAGAAAAAGCCAGCCCTAATATTCACAAAGTCACAACAGTATGAAGGATGCTCTCATTTATAATCTATCCAATGCAGTGAGGTTGTAAAGAGCGGTACATCTGTGAAACTAAACAGCCACTGCACAAAGAAGGTGTGAGAGTGAATGTGGTCGGAGGGGCTGATGGCGCAGATTGGCAGCCTTGTTTCCGTCAGTCTGCCCCAGGGCAAGTAGCTTTCCACCGCCAAATATGAACTAAAGCTTTGGCAAGATGTGGCTACAGACTGGTATAAAAAATCTCAGATTTAGACTGACTTTTGGATGAAAGTTGAAATGTCTTGAACAGCGTCTAGCTTACTACAACTGAATCCTTTTCTACGATGGAACACTCCTGGACGATTGAGGGATTCAATACACCGACTGGTTTCAGATAAGATCACTAGAATCCCTGTGAGCATGATTCCCCAGGATATATATTCACAGACTATTTAGACACGTCATCTTTGTTGTAGGAAAGCCTCATTTGCAAATATTCAATAACCTCTCACCACTGAGGATGTAGGGCCCACATTGAGTTGCAAATGATGTGTGCTTCATTAACATGGGGAATATGGAAAGCCTCCCAAAGCCTTTGGTCACTATTGGTTGTGTTCTGTGAGCATAAGCCACAACACACCTGTGTTAATGTCTCTTATGTCCAGTGTGTTAGGCTTTCATCTGTGAAAGGATAGTAAGCATGTCCAGAAAATTACATTAAGATCAAAATCAGAAATATATATATATATTTGTAACATAAGCATCAGTCAGTATATCAGTCAAACCATATTGGGTTTTGGTCAAAATACAAGAAATCTATGTGGTAAGGGCAGGAAAACCTTTAAACATGGACAGTAAAGTGCTGGTAGTGTCTTTGATTGATCTCCAAAAGCTGAAATTTAGATTACATCCACTGACAGATGTGTTGTGGTATATTATGTTTGGTTTTAACATTTACAGAAGTATAATAAATAAATTGTGGTGAATGACAAGAATGTCATTTTTCTTGGGTTCACCCTATAAGTTTGAGGGAATTTGTTCATCTAGAGCACCTGCATTATTCATGCAAAATATGAACCAATGTCTGTAAATACCATGGCTTATGTAATATAATTCAATCATTTTAACGACCAGGCCAGGCTGAAAGAAATGGCCATTTGAATAACAGATAGATATTCTGTGGTATCTATGCAAACCAGTGCTCGCAGTAAAGTTGACTTGCTGTAATAAACATATATTTGACAAGATAAGCATTCGATGTTGTGTTGAAGAGCAGTTGCCCTGGAGCCCTTCAGCAGTAGCAAACCAGAACAATACATGATTTGTGCGACAAGAAATGTGTAACGTAATTTGTAATACAGTTTTCATTTTCCATCATAGCCTTCTATTTAGGCCTAACTGTAATCTTTCTTATTCCATTTGATGCTGAAGTTTTACTGTATTTTCATTTCCTTCCCTGTCCCAGCATCATAACTCTATCCTTATCATGGGAAAGTCTGGAGTAAAATTTGTCATAATAAACCTCAAGATCACAATAAAATAATTATATGAATTGCCCTTGTGTGAATTGCATTATTTAACAAATGCTGCTGCTGATTTGTTTTAAGAAACGGAAGGAAAATGTTATTTTTATAGCTTCAGTAATTAAAACATCAAGAAATCCAATACAATCTCAAACCAACAATCATCATGCTCAATCAACATGCTTTCTAATAATCATAGCACAAACTCATCCATAAAACATGCACACTCATCTTCCGTGAGCAGGCACTGTACCAATACAAGACACTTCTCTACAAACTGACAGCTCTGCCCATCATCAGCATCTTTATCTGCTGCCAATCAAATGGCTGTTAGCAACGTGAGAGTGTTTTATTTTTCCTGGCACTGAACCTGAGAGCTGCAAGTGGAGCATTACTCACATGCTGCCAGTGTCCCTCTCAGTTGTAACTTTTGATTCCTAATGTATTGTATGTATAAAGATGTAATTACTCCCGTATCACAGCATCCTCCAAACACAAGTCAACAATGTGTCGTGTTAAGTGCCAAATGTATTCATGTGATGGCCGTTCTCATGTTTTATAGTGTATTGGATGGATTGGGAAAACGACTAAATGCAATCAATTTATGTGATAGTAATACAGAGAGTAATAGAATTTTTAAAAGCGACCTATATGATCTAACTGCGGCGAATAGTTTTAATATTAGTAGTGTTGAATGGATGGAAAGTAACACAGCTGAGTATCCACAGTATTCACAAAACATAATGACTGAAGACGATTACAAATTATTTAAGTCAAATTGTAAAACAGTATTTAGGGCAATGCAGAAAAATGTTCAAAAGTTGAAAAGGGAATCCTGAACTGTGAAGGATTCTATGGCACCGTAAATTAGCGCAAGATAAATAAAAGGAAGACAGTGGTTTATGTATTTGGACAGCAAGAAAGGCGAGTCAGAATACTAAGATGTGACTTATTTAGACACTACATCACATTTGATAAAGATTGTTAACCCTGCGACTCCAGCTGGCCCCGGTCCAAGCTGTTCCCGCCTGAGGCCCAAAGTCACTGGCTAAAGCTCCAGTTGCCTGTGGCCCCTAATCACATTAGACTTAAAATGTGCTTTATTTTTCTGACACAATGTGGCAAGACTTTAGTTATTAATGACTATTTTCTATGCCTTATTTGAACTGTGCCACTGAATAGTTCCAATATTCTTTCAGCTGTGACTGAAAGTGATTTGTTGCTCATAGTGATTTACAATTTCACCATCCAATTATGAAATTGCAGCCAGAAGCGGTGAGCTTTCATTTATGTAATGCAAAGTTATAGTATGCACTCACCGAATGCTGGATTAGTAGAGGACCATAAAGCTACAACTCAGAGTTATTGTTGCTGACTTATTAAAAACAAATTGCAGAGTGCAACAAACTCCAGTGCCCACTTGCGGTGGTACATCCCACATACACTGTTAGTGTGTTTTAAAATGCCACTTATATCCTATTGTTATGGGGGGAAAGCCTTTCTTCAACATTATAGGTTATAGGAGATTTGTATAGTATACAGTGTGGCACATCATGTCACACATCATGAACCCAAATGCTGAATGAATACAAAGCTCTTCTTTGGAATTACGATGTATTGGACTTAAATTTAGTTTGAAAACCAAACCAGATTTGTAGTGCCACTAACAGTTACATTGACCCACATAATGTGAGCCTCCTGCACAACATCAAACAATGCATTTGATTTGTCAGAGAAAGATGGACTTCACACATGACTTCACATGTTTCACCACAGCAGGAGGATACAGTTATTATTATAACACTACTTTGGCTGATTCCTTTTTGCAGTGGCTTGTCACTGATCCCATCAGAGGAGTCTGACTCAGCACGTCACACTGCTCTGTCCTGTACCTGCCGAGTCAGTCTGTCCCATCACAGACCATCGCAGCCCTGCCAGGCTTTAGAAGTCTGTCATCAAACGATAAGCACCGAAACCTCCAGACCTCACGAGCCTCCACCTGTGAGTCTGATGCCCTGCAGCCGGAGGACACTGACTGACACGTGCCGTCAGGTTATATGAAGATGACATGAGGTCAAAAGGTCACCACATGATCATGACACAGACTGCTGCACTCTCTCCATGCGGGAGAAGGACCCGCGCACTCAATGGCGACGTGCGCGTCACGTGACGCAGGCGCTGCACTGAAATCGCCACATATTTTCTTCCTTCTTTGGTTTTATAATTGACCCACATTGTGTTGAGGACACCGCGTCTCCCAGGGTCTCACATTGTCCTGACTGAACTGTCCTACACGTGTTTTACTCACAGAATCAGTCGCGTCTGTGCGCGGCTGCTCCTCTTCTGACGCCGGCTCCACCACCAGCTGCTCAAAGCACGCGGAACCGAGAGATGAGCTTTTCTGTTGATGCAAAATCAGCGATACCGGCAGTTTAGGGCTTCCGTGAGCCGACAACTCCGGTTTACTTCCCGTGGCACCGGAGGCAGCGCCGAGGGGCTCGAGCAGGCACTGTCCGCCGCGGCTCGTGCTGGGACCACACTCCAAACCAAAGGATTTCTTGTCTTCAAAGGACTGGGATAAATTGGGCTGAGACGATGAAAACACGCGGTCTAAATGTTTTTTCTTCCGCTTAAACATCCATAACCCAGATTCCTTTTTACTCCCTTCAGCACCGCCGCCACCGCGCCTCTCGGATCCGAGTTTAGGGCTCAGCCATGGCTTAGTTTTAACCTGGAAATTCTTCCACATCCTCCTCTGATAGGACATCGATCCTTGTCCCGGCTCAGCCTTCGGTAATTTCTGCTCCATATTGCCCGAACAGCAGCCAGCCAGCCTGAGAGCCCACTATGTGTGAAGGATCCTTCCACTGGTGATCAGAGGAGGCTGAGACACGCACGATGGAAAAGGCAATCTCCCAATGAAGCTTTACGACTCCTTTGAAGGAAACACTATCAATTAAGTCATCCAATATCCCAAATTGTGAAACGGGTCAATAAAGTTGTCCCATGTGAGTGGCGACTTCATCCAGTATAAAAACGTAGATCTCAGTCGTACTGGTCTAAACTCAGTGGTTTATCAAACTTCACTATAAATTGTTCTATTTAAATATGCAGAATGAGCGCACGCGCCTCCCTCTGCTCAGCTGCACACTCTGTGATGCTGTTGTGTAACTCAAGCTCACAATGCACGTGGTGATGTTTAGGTCTGGAGTCAACACCTCAGATGTGCCCTTCCCTTCCATTACAGGAAATAGGAGGTGATGAGTGGTTAACAGTTGATTTAAATATGTTGTGTTTATGTCTGGGACACAATTATGACATGGATGTTTTGTTGTTTTAATGAATTAAATGTTTGAGTTGAAGTCTTTTGGCAAAAGCAGCACCTCTCACAGTTCCCTGTGTCTGTGGTCTAAAAAGTCACTTTTACAACCTCCAACTGAGCCATTCACAGCAAATACAAATACATCACAAATGCTGAACAAAAAACTAAAATCCAAAGCCACAGGGCAGTGCATAAGTAAAACATGGATGAAGTTTTAGACTATAGTCATTGCAATAGTGAAAGTAAAAGTATTCAGAGTGATTGGACCTAGTGACAGAATACGTTACAAAAAATATTATTGCAGATATTCAGTATTCATTGTCAAAGTATTCTACCCATTACTGTGTGGTGGTTGGAGGGGCCGATGGCACAGATTGGCAGCCTCGCTTCCATCAGTCTGCCCCAGGGCAAGTAGCTTTCCACTGTCAAATATGAACTGAATAAATAGTGCTTACAATGCAGCGCGTTCAGACGCTTTGTATGTGAAGTTACAAGTGCAAACAAGTGATGTAGATGAAGGACAAACCAAACACTCACAGTTGCATGATAAAAAAACAGTAATGTCTAACAAGTTTGATTTTATATGATTTTTTATGTGCCTATGAACAATTAGGATCAACATCCAGTGAAACTCTGTCTTGTGCCAGAAACCCTAAATGTCCTAATGGAGATGAAAGAGTGAGAGCCAAACACTTGCAGTAGTTATTGGCGTTTCCTATAGATTTGTAAAGAAAACTGATGAGCTGGCAGTGGCCTGCTGAAAAACATCCAGACGTTTAGAATCTATTTGTCAAACTCTGACAGACGCACACAAGGATCATCATTTATTTTTGCATGTTGAATAAAATACTGTGTTTTGTTGTCAAGTACAAAACCAAACGTTGGAATATTTTTTCTGCAACTACATTTCTTATATGGAAGAAGAATAGCTCCTTTAGACTTTATAGTGCCCCCAGTATGAATAATAATAAGTCTCTAGTCATGTATAAGCAATTTCTATGTTAATTACAGTTAATCTTTCAAATATGGTGTTTAATAAGTGGAAATAATCTCATACAGTATCTCACGAGGTCTATGTTAATTAGAATACTCATATATTAAGGTTATTGTTAATTAACTGGCACATTGAAATTACACTCATGACTTCCCCTTTACTAAATGAATATGCGTAAACAAAATTGAAATGCATGACTGAAAACTGTGCTCCAACATCTAAATAGTTAATTAATTGAAATCCTTTTAGCGCAACTTTCATTTAGCTAAAGTTCTAACTGCCAGGTCAAATGGTTTTCTGACTGTCGAGTGAGTGGCTTTCACCACACGCCCCACTCGGCCTCACATTAGTGTGGTGACAAATCCACTCGGACGCAGAGGCCAAACCCATTCAAGGAGTCTGCAGTTACCAAGTGACGGCACAAACAAGCACTGGAAGAGACAGGAACAGCCCGTGAGTATCCAGAAATGAATGATTGTGGGACAAATACAAAATAATTCAGCTTTTTCTATCTAAGTCTAAGATCTATCTAAGAATGAAAAACATTACACAGCAAGTTTTAAAATGTGTTAAACCTCTGTTGTACATTTAAATAGTTATAAATGGCAATATACTAGTAATCAGATTAAAAATGTATTGAAGAAACACAGATAGAGACATAATATAGGGGCTGGAGTGTGAGAACCAATTATTTAGACCTTTTATGTATATTATATAGGCTAATATTAGTGTAGTTGCAAAGTTTAATGTAAAAATCATATTGCAAACAATTTCTAATGTTCATACAAAATAGGGGTTCCATTTGTATGCTTAATTTAGATTTTTCTCGTGTGAGTGATGATAATTCAGTTGATCACTTAATTAATAATAAAAAGTCTTCTATTTCACCTCTTACGCTGCCCTGTTTTGGCATAGCTGTGGTCAGTATGTCATCAGTCCTATAACAAAACTTTTTATTTTGGGTCTAGAATGTCAAATGCGCTTGAATTTCCCCCGGATCACACCAATCACAGGTAAAAAAAAAAAAAGATTTGTAATTTTTCAAAATTCTTTCAGCGAGAGGGTAACATTAGACTGGGGAGCCACTGCTGACCTTTCTTACAATACTGTGACTCACTCAACTTAAATTAAGGCTAACCTCACATCGGGGGACACAGCTAAGAGAGTTCAAGAATGACCTAAGGCTACACACAGTCCTTTTCTGTCTGTGTACTTAAGCCATATTGTGTAAATGTCTCAAACCGGCTTATGCTTTCTCCGTAAGTGTGAGACCTGATGTCCTGGAGGGCCGCGGGGGCCGTGAGGACAGGACTCTGGCTGTGCTGCTGGAGCAGGCCTTCAGGATCAAAGAGGAAGTGTCCAGTCTGCAGAGGTCCGAGGGATGCGCCCAGGCTCAGGCCGTGTCCCGCACACTGCTGCAGAGCCACATCCTCACCGTCACACGCATCGTCCAGCAGCTCAGTGTCAGCGTACAGGTCATTTAAACTCTCCAAAGCCCACTCCTGTCGCCAATATGAGGCTGCGAAACAAAAAAAAGACTCCTTCAACCATTTCTCAATAGGACTTCACTGGTTAAGTCAATTTAAAACAAGACATCAAACTATTAAATCATAAACTAGACACTTGTGTACTTTTGAATTCATTATGATCAAAGTATTATATGTGTGAATCAACTGCAACAGTACAAACCATTTCACACATGAAGATAAACGACGTGGATGTTATTACTTATGCGTGTTGTGAGCAAGTAATAATCCGAGCAAATTGAATTAGAAATCTGTTTAATTCTATAAGAGCCATGTAGCCACAGCCTCTCATGACACACTGGAGTATCTTTACACTCTTTACTACGATTGTGCACACTGCATACATCGGATTTGAGAAGCTGAGATGTGAGTGCGTGTGATAACATAATGCTTGTATTTCACCTGAGCAGACCTTGCAGAGTCAAATCGCAGAGCGAGACTGGGTTGCATGTGGGACCACGCAGGCTGTTCAACGGCTCGACCACAAGAACACGGCCGGCATCGGGGACCTGAGGGGGCGAGTGGCCAGGTATGTGACAAACACAGCAACAGGAGCTGAGGAATTACAATTATTCATTCACAATTGTTCCTCCTTTGCATCACAGGCCTTGCAGGATAGGGTTGTTAGCGATTTCCAGGAATACACAAGTACTCACAAGATATTTAGCTTTCAAAGTACCGTGACAATATCTGGAATACACCAAGTAAAAGCACTTCAATGGGCAAAGTGAAGCATACATAACATGGTATGAAATTAAAACAGATAAAGCCTTGTGCTGCAGAGAACCCTCAAAAAGACCACCAGAAGAAGCCTGCGCACCACACTGTGAGAATGAGTGCAGGAGATTTTAACTTTAGATCTTGTCACGAGTTGAAAAAGGTCCCTGTAGAAAACTAAAGCGTTAGTTTAGTTTCAGTGTACACTTTCGGGGGGATTCCATGTGTTCCCGTGTCCTCAGGTGTGATGCGAGCCTGGCCAAGCTGAGCGCCGAAGTGAAGAGCACGGAGAGGCAAGTTGTGCGCCTGCAGCACGAGGTGACCCAGCTCCGATCAGCAGTGACGCTCCAGGTTCAAGAGGTGCAGGTAAAGGTGAGGTTTGACTTATTTAAGATACTGGACGTCTGCAGTTATCCATAGTGTTGTCATGGAACTAGTAACTCAATTTGGAAATAACTTATAATACTTACTCAATACTGTTTTTGATACAGCGATGAAACAAAAATGACACTTTTATCATTAGTCTTGACGTGAGCCTCAGTCTTCTTAACCCTCTCCATATTATAATACCATTTTAATAGTAACCCTAACCCTAATAATAGTTTGTTTTACTATGTGGTCTTATAATAAATCTAATAACTCAGATCCTGACCTACTGTTCGCTGCTGGACAAAGACTACTCAATGTATTTGTATCAAGTATTTAGATTTAGATTTTTCAATTTTTTAATTGATTGTTTTTTCAGTATCAAAATCTGCTGAACTCAGATACTAATTTAAACACCACAGTATGAGTTGGTTATTGATTCTTTTGGACATACTACACATTAAGAGATGCATTTAATGGTCACCACACTAAGAGGACGGGGCTGGCACGTCCACTCTCTGTTTTAGTGGGGTGTAAATCACTAGGCAGCGCATTAGCTTTGGAGCAGTGGTCAAGCATGTGCCATAAAGGTAATTGAAAATGCAGAGAAAGTGGGACAGGGCTCATTCTGGAGTAGCGCCGTCAGGGGAATAAGCTTGACTCAGCGCAAACCGCAAAGGGAGAGGTCATATTGCAGATCTACATTTATAGAGCCGGCATTACAGCATTACAGTACAAAGAATTTATGCTGTGTGTTTGCTTATGTCCAGATGCAGCGCGACCTTGGCCGATTGTACCAGGTCCAAAGAAGCGTCAAGTCTGAGGTGCAAAACCAAGTTGGGAAAGTACAAAACCAGTAAGGCTACATATCACTGCTGAATAATGGTTTTATTTCAAATCACTGTGATTATGAAGCTCACACTTGAGACTGTAGATTGAGTATTGCGATTTGAATTTATGCTTTCAAATTAAGATTCTGTTCAGAAAGTGACAAATGAACTCCTAAACTATTAGAAGAATCACATGTATTTCAGGACGTGTTTGCACATACATATTATACACCAGACCGGATTTGGCCTTTGTTTGAACACAGTGCCATGTTCACAGTGTGTGTGTGTGTGTTTGCAGAGAAAACGCTGAGTGTGTGACGGTTTTAGGTTTCACGCTGTCACTTGTTCTCTTTAATTTTGTCAGGTTAAACTCTAGAGTTGGCAAAAAGCAAATGTGTTTTTGGTAACTAACTATTATGTAAATATGTGTTGCCACACTGGAATTTAGTATGCAAATTATATTTTTCTCAGATTCTGCCAAATATTCAATATAAAAGGTCATCATAATTTTCAAGTCATCAAGATTTAGTGTACAATACAAATGTTATGGAACAAACCTCCCAATGATAACAGTATTTTTTTTCAAAAATAAAAACTTAAAATGCACTGTTCCAAATGATAATGCACAACAGAGTTTGAAACCATGTTATTGTTGTAAAGAACTGAAAATGGTCTTTTGTTGAAATTAGAAGCATTAGCAGGTCATATTTACTTAAATCAAACACTATTTCATTAAAAACATCTTAACAGGTCAAGTTACATTTTAACATAGGGCCCCTTCAATAGGGTTGAGGTCAGGGGAGGATGGGGGCCACACCATGAGTTCTCTTCTTTGATGCCCATAGCAGCCAATGATGCAGAGGTTTTCCTTGCAGCATGAGATGGTGCCTTGTCATGCATGAAGATGATTTTGTTACAGAAAGCACGTTTTGCTGATGTTGCAGCCTTGTTGCACAGCACTCATCAATGAACAAGACTGTTTGAAAATGAGTCTTCATGTATTTCTGGGCCCACTGGAGCGTTTCTGCTTGTGAGCATTGGTTAAGGGCCGAATAGAGGCTTGTGCACAACTGCACGCCTCTGGAGGAGCCTCTGGAGGATCCTGCACCTGGATGTTCGTTGGAGCACCAGCAGCTTCAAATACCTGTTTGCAGCTTTGAAATGGCAGATTTAGCAGCTGCTCTCTTAATCCGATGTATTTTTCTAGCAGAAACCTTCCTCATTGTGCCTTTATCTGCATAAATCCATGTGTGCTCTGAATAAGGTTCAAATCTCACTTAAGTTTTCATGAAATATCTGATGTTTTCATATCTTGTCCAAGGCATTCATCCTTCCCATATTAAAATGGTGGTCTACTTAATAATGTTCTGCTAAAGTAGTTTTTTCCTTTAATTGGACTTTCCTGGCAAACAAATTGGCACATGTGTCTGGGACTGATTTCACTGAGAAAAAGCCCTGAGACACAATACCATCCATGAGTTTCACTGGAAAAGAAACAAAAATGACCTTTATGACACTTAAAAACAATTTGCATAATAATTATAATATTATTGTATTATAATATTATTGTTTTTGAACTATGAATGAAATATCAGAATGAGCAATTGAAAGGATGTCTCTCTCTCTCCCTGCATCGCAGACTGTCCTCAAAGATGACGGACGTTGTGAACCAGTCTAAAACGCTGAAGAAGTGGATGGAACAACAGATTCAGGACTGTGTTCAGTCATTTGAAAAAAGCAGCAGACAACTACATGACAACATGGTACATTTTTGTCATTTTAACACAAACAAATGTTAACAGAATAACAATAAACAATAAAGAAAGGGTATAATATTGACAAATTAACAAATATTATACATTTGAACTGTAAGAGGATTACAGATTACATATTGAAAGATTATTATTTTTTGGCATTATCTTGCTTTTATTTAAGGCCGTGGCTGGAGACACTCCCTTTAATTAAAGGAATAATGGAGGATTTATTTTTTGGCGCCAAATCTTTGTCTCATTTCCTCGTGCCGAGTAGTTCATTCACATGTGAATCATAGAACACACCCACTGCACAGCTGCTGCCTCGTCGGCTCGTCCCCAGGAGAGCAGCACGTTTCCCTGTGTCTAAGCGCATTGATCTATTATAGTATAGTTCCCTCAGTGTATTAAGACAGAGAAAGACAGTTCGAGCTGGCTCAGAAGAGACGGAAGATGAGATGCGATCCGTCGCGCTAATAAACAAACGCACGTGTAGCAACGAGGCTTTTGTGTGCTTTCGCACGGGGGGAGTGCGCATGCAATCTACCTCTGTATCTACCTGCGTTGCAAAAATGAAATTTCCCCATGTGTGGACAATAAAGGAATATCTTATCTTATCTTAATCCTCCATTATTCCTTTAATTACGAGTGTTTATCGCTCAGAAACACACTGAAAAACATGGAATCTCACAGTGAGCTTGGGCGCCTCTCCTTAGATCTGACTTGTAACTTGGCCTGATGGAGTCACCTGCTTGTCGTGGAGATTGCTGAAGCCATACTGTGGAGCATTCAAGACAAAGCAATGAAAAATAGAGCCAGAAAAGTTTAAAGTGTACAGTCTGTTCCCTTTTTGTGTGATTCTTGAACCTCAACCAAGACCGTTAAGGCACATTTAAGCACATGACGGACTGTTTGCTAAAATGTAAACTGATTATTGCAATCGGGATGATCCTAAATATTCTATGTCGTCCACCTCCAGGGAAGTTGTTCGGTGTAGCCTTTGTAGATGAGAAGCAACTAAAGCTTTATTCAAATGTGTTGAATCTAGCGGGAAGCTGAGCGTGGACTACTCGACAAACATGGTGCCCTTGAAGCTGGTCTGGAGCGGTTGAGAAGTCACCAGGAGCGGTGCGAGTGCGTTCAGGCCGAGCGGCTGAAACACATGGAGACCAGGCTCAGTGACAGGGTCGAGTCACTGGAGAAGAACCTCCATCACGAGCTGCAGCTGCTCAAACACGACTACCACAAAGGTCTGTCCGCCGCATACTGTCAGGAGCAAGCAAACATGGGCCGCATCCGCCCACCCGAACATGAGCGTCAGGGAAAAGTGAACGCATCACGTACAGGGTTCAAATACTTGATTTGTTTTGTCAAATAGTTTATTTGTAGAGCACATTTCATACACAAGGCAATACAAAGTGCTTTACGCAGCAGGAAAAATGCATTAAAATCACAAAGAAATTACATCACAAAACAGTTTAAGATATAAAAGAGAAGAGTGCAAAGAAAAATCCTTTCAGTCATATGCGCAGCTAAACAAAACTGTTTTTAGCTTAGATTTGAACATTGTCAGAGTAGAAGCCTGTCTCACATCTTCAGGAAGACTGTTCCAGATTTTAGCTGCATAAAACTGAAACGCAGATTCCCCATGTTTAGTCCTGACTCTGGGCACCAGCAGGAGGCCGGTCCATGTTTAGTCCTGATTCTGGCACCAGCAGGAGGCCGGTCCATGTTTAGTCCTGACTCTGGGCACCAGCAGGAGGCCGGTCCATGTTTAGTCCTGATTCTGGCACCAGCAGGAGGCTGGTCCATGTTCAGTCCTGACTCTGGCACCAGCAGGAGGCCGGTCCATGTTTAGGCCTGACTCTGGCACCAGCAGGAGGCCGGTCCATGTTTAGTCCTGACTCTGGGCACCAGCAGGAGGCCGGTCCATGTTTAGTCCTGACTCTGGGCACCAGCAGGAGGCCGGTCCATGTTCAGTCCTGACTCTGGGCACCAGCAGGAGGCCGGTCCATGTTTAGTCCTGACTCTGGGCACCAGCAGGAGGCCGGTCCATGTTTAAGCCTGACTCTGGCACCAGCAGGAGGCCGGTCCATGTTTAGGCCTGACTCTGGGCACCAGCAGGAGGCCGGTCCATGTTCAGTCTTGACTCTGGCACCAGCAGGAGGCCGGTCCATGTTTAGTCCTGACTCTGGCACCAGCACGAGGCCGGTCCATGTTCAGTCCTGACTCTGGCACCAGCTGGAGGCCGGTCCATGTTCAGTCCTGACTCTGGCACCAGCAGGAGGCCGGTCCATGTTTAGGCCTGACTCTGGCACCAGCAGGAGGCCGGTCCATATTTAGTCCTGACTCTGGGCACCAGCAGGAGGCCGGTCCATGTTTAGTCCTGACTCTGGGCACCAGCAGGAGGCCGGTCCATGTTCAGTCCTGACTCTGGGCACCAGCAGGAGGCCGGTCCATGTTTAGTCCTGACTCTGGGCACCAGCAGGAGGCCGGTCCATGTTTAAGCCTGACTCTGGCACCAGCAGGAGGCCGGTCCATGTTTAGGCCTGACTCTGGGCACCAGCAGGAGGCCGGTCCATGTTCAGTCTTGACTCTGGCACCAGCAGGAGGCCGGTCCATGTTAAGTCCTGACTCTGGGCACCAGCAGGAGGCCGGTCCATGTTCAGTCTTGACTCTGGCACCAGCAGGAGGCCGGTCCATGTTTAGTCCTGACTCTGGCACCAGCAGGAGGCCGGTCCATGTTTAGTCCTGACTCTGGCACCAGCAGGAGGTCGGCCCATGTTTAGTCCTGACTCTGGGCACCAGCAGGAGGCCGACCCATGTTTGGTCCTGACTCTGGGCACCAGCAGGAGGCCGGTCCATGTTTAGTCCTGACTCTTGCACCAGCAGGAGGCCGGTCTATGTTTAGTCCTGACTCTGGCACCAGCAGGAGGCCGGTCCATGTTCAGTCCTGACTCTGGACACCAGCAGGAGGCCGGTCCATGTTTAGTCCTGACTCTGGCACCAGCTGGAGGCCGGTCCATGTTCAGTCCTGACTCTGGACACCAGCAGGAGGCCGGTCCATGTTCAGTCCTGACTCTGGGCACCAGCAGGAGGCCGGTCCATGTTCAGTCCTGACTCTGGGCACCAGCAGGAGGCCGGTCCCTGAGGTCCTCAGAGTCCAAAGATGTACTTTGGTGCTAGGCCATGGAGAGACTTGTACACAATCAGAGCTGTTTTAAAGTCTATTCTCTGAGCCACAGGAGCCAGTGCAGAGGCCTGCACTGATTAGTGTGCAATGTTCCTTTTTCCAATATATAAACAAACAAAAACAAAAAAGAAAGAAAGTATGTTTTAGCACAAAGGCAGCGTTTATTGACTCAAAATGAGACAGGAATATTTTCTTCTATTACTCTATCTCTATTACTACAGTGTTTAAAATTCATGAAGAAAAAGGTACAGTGATAATTGTTTGAGTGGAAATAAATTAACTGTTATGCCCAACAGAACAAAAAAGCTATAAAAGACATTGCTGAGACTGTAAATGTTTAGACTGTTTTAATAGCATATTCCAATTTGTATAGAATCCAAAGAAGGAGGTCTATGTAAGAAAAGTATAATAACAAAAATAGAATATAGCTATGTTTTTTAGACATCTGCAGCCCTGTGTCCCTATAAACCTATAAGAGACCAGTGTAGTCAGACTTTGTGTAGTCTCCTCTTCTTCGTTAATGCTGCCCTGAAGAGTCCAATATTACATGTGCAGAACCAAATTTGCATTTAAGTTGGCATATAAAATGGCCTTCCTGTCTGACACCACACTCTTTGAGTTAAAGCCTGGAAGGCAACTGATATGATTTGCTGAGACGTCTCCAGAAGGAAACAGACAGTTAAAAATAAAGTGCATGAGCTGTGGCTTTATTATGTAGCTAACACAGCCTGGGTAATGCACATGATAAACCTGGAGGCTCAGAGCAGAAACTGCAGTAAACTGCTGGACATTTATCGCAGTCTCAGTGCAGAGCCAACTGGAAGCTCATTTCCCAGAGTCATTGCAGTAGATCTCGGTGCATTCACTCGGGCCAAAGGCTGCCTCACTAAATAAGAGCAGAGTTAAACTGCACTGTACATCATCACTCAGCCAAAGCTCTATTCAGCAGAGCCGTCTATCACTGCAGAGAAGGAGAAGGAGGACATTGTGGAGGGGGTTATGAGATGCAATGCATATTTGGTGATGGTACTCTAGGACAGAGCTATCTATACTCTTTAACTTCATGTGTTGAAACCACATTGAAAATTAATTATGATGCAATATTAATGCATTTGATAACACATTATAATAGAGAATAAAAAAACTCACTGGTTTGCATTAGAACATACAAAGACAAAACTACTTGAACACTGAATTCAATACATTTTATTCTCACTATGTTCTTTTCTTTAGGGTTCAGGTCTGTGCACGATGCCATTGAGACGCTGAAGGAAATAACAGACCTCGAGTCTCGCCTGGAAAAAGGAAACATTCAAAAGCAACTCAGCCACATTTGCAGCAAAGTAGCAGAGCTGAGTGATGCTTGAAACTTTGACCTCCTTGTGTTGAATATTAGGTTATAACTTACTGTTTCTTACACGTCTACGGTCTACTCCTTTAATAGGAAGAAAATGTTTGAGTGGCAGTGACCTCTAGTGGCAAGTCCCAAAATGTAGTAGCGGTTTTATGAAAGTAATAATAATATAATATATAATATAATATGTGAGGTAACCATTAAACATTACATGCATTAATTGAAATGCAATGAGTGCATGTGTGTTTCTTCTTCTGGTGTTTGTGTATCGTCCTTCAAGGTCGATGATGTTGTTGCATTTGTGGACAACATACTAAACTCTGTTGTTTAGTTCAGTTTGAGCTGAAAAGCTAGTGGACATGGATGAATCAGTCTGATTTGAAAATAAACCGGCCTACCTCTTTTCATAATTAAAAAAAAAAAACACAACAAGGGCAAGGCACAAGGTCCAAAATAAAAGTCCCAAATTGTCCAGTTTCTGTAAAATGTGTCCATTTCCAAGTTGAGTCTGTATGTGAGTTTTTCCATTTTCTGTATGTCAGTTATGACCTTGATTCAGTCCTTAATTGTCGGAACATTTTGTGTCATTTGAACTCTCATTGTGGGACAAACAAAGGTTATCTTATTTCACAGTGTGGCATTAATAACTGATGTAAATAAAGTGTTTATTTTACCATCATTATTAGTAGTAGAAAAAGCTTCAGTTGTAGTCATCTGGACTCAGTTTGAAAAAATAGACGTTTCGACTCTCATCCAAGAGTCATTGTCAATAACAGAATTTAGGTCGAGAACTCCGATATTAATACTGTTCTGTGGTAAGACCCGCCCATTGGGAGGAGCCTTCCTGAAGTAGAAAGAGTTGTTTGTTTCAACAGAAACTCCCCTTTGTATCTACCGAGCTAGCCTATTCAGAATCTTAATGGGCTATTAGAATCCTCTTTGTCTTTGTGAGACCCTGGCTCAACCACCCTGAGTACCTGATTAGCATCTGAATGTCCTTTACCTTTCCAGGGGTTCAGAATCCCATTATAAATAACAGGAAGATGAAACCTAAGCCCTCCATTTCTGTTTAAAGAAGGTCTTTCTTTTTTAACAAAAATAGCTTCCTTGACTCCTCTTTCAAACCATCTTTTCTCCCTGCTTAAAACCTTCACCTCACCGTCTTCAAACGAGTGATTAGAGGCTTCAAGATGGAGATGCACGGCACTCTGAGGTCCTGAACTTGTATTTCTTCTGTGCTGATAAAGCCTCTTGTGTAGAGGCTGTTTTGTCTCACCTATGTAACGTTCTTTACAGCTTTCTTCACTGCATTGGATCGAATAAACTACATTGCTCTGTTTTTGAGTCGGCAACTTGTCCTTAGGATGAACCAGTTTTTGTCTTAAAGTGTTTCCTGGTTTAAAATAAACAGGGACTTCGTGTTGTCTAAAAATTCTCTGCAATTTTTCCGACAGGCCAGACACATAAGGGATAGAAACACCCTTCCTTCTCTGTTCAGTTTCCCTTTTGTCCTGCTTCTTGGTTCTCTTCACTCATCATTATTAGTGTTATTTTGTCTTACTCTAGCTGTTTTCTTTTTATCTTTATTTCGCCCTCAATTTCTTATTTAGAAATGAGAGGTTCTGTCTATAGGAGTTTTTGTTTATAAGAGTTTTGTTTATAAGAGTTCTTCTATTAAGAGTGTTTTTTAAACTTCCTATAAGTTATCTGTCCTTTTCCTCTGTATCTACCTGTGTTGCAACAATTAAATTTCCCCATATGTGGACGGAATATCTTATCTTATCTTAAACATCTAAATGGAGACATGTGACACCAGACCAAGTAACAGGGCAGATCTGTGGCGAGGCGATCCCAGTCATAGTAGTGAAGTTCAAGCATAGTTTCAAGATCCCATATTATGCTATTTTCCCCATTTCGTAGTCTACCCTAAGGGCTTATTTGATCATAATAAGTGTTGCGCAACACCCATAGCATAATAGTTATAGAATATCCCCCATATCCTGGACCTCATTCATAAACCCGGAAATGCGAGTGCTTCCTGGAGGATGGGCTGAAACAGGGAAGCATGTATGCAGCGACACTCACAAGGATGACTCATCCAGGTGAGAAGCCTCCATCTGTCTGCTCATCCGAGGGGAAGGACAAAGACTGTTCTCTTGCTAAAGACTGCAGGAATCAATCAAAAATACACTTCGGGCTCACATACGAGGTCTCAATAGCACTGTAAGAATGTTAAACGCTCTGAAGAGTTGATTTGGTCTCATATGGGCCTTTTCAGCCTGGAAGACTCCCCTGCTGTCTCACCTGTGCAATTCTTCACCGCCCTGCTCTGTCATGATAGGCTCAGCAGCTGCCAATCACCTGAGCATATTGTTTTAAACTCCACCCTCCTCGCGCAACACTCCTCCTCCCCAGCACCACCTTTACAGTTTCATTTTTTTCTCAGGTTTTATTTTTCATCACCAAACCATAATACATTATATATTTTTTATATATCACTGTTAATTATCATTCCTCTTCTATGCATATTGGTTAGTCTCTCCAGGAAGTTGAACTAATGGAATTTCAAAATAAATAAATGTAATTTTATATGATGTAATTTGTTGTTGTAAAGATTAGGACTGATCTGGTATTTGGGCAGTTTATGTACGTTTTCTTTGGAGTTTACATTTGTTTACACTAGAGCGATTGGAACCAATAGCATGAACCAGGCAAAGCAATAACATCTCCATGGAGACGTGTTACTAAAGTACATATTTTACTTGAACCATGTTTTTCTCAATAGATGTATGCTGTTGTCCTCTACAAGATAGTCACTAGATGACAGTGTTTTGTGTTGCTGGCGCTGACTACATGAGAGATCCTTTTACAGAAATCTAAAAAAATACCTATAAATGACCAACACATGAATAGTTATGGGATTTTTAACAGCTAATGGAATGTTCAAAATGTTTTATACAAAGAAACAGATCAACTACAATTCAAAGTGACATTTTTTAATAGCAAAGAAATGCTCTGTTCAAGTCAAATCCTTCACACAACAGCAAAGAAAAGACTCATTTCAAACAATTACAATGGCGGGTCCAACAGAACTTCTTCAAAATGGTTAAGAACACAATTAAAGGTTTATACTGATCAAAACAGAGTGAAGTAGTTCAGCTGAAGACATTTCAAACAAGATTAGTGTCTGATAGATTTTTACAATACAAATATTTGCACAAAAACGTCAAAAGTAAAGGCTCCAGGAATAAGGAAAGCGTCAAAAATATAAATGTCATTTTTTTTCAATGTAATCACAAATCACGGTTGTGGAAACACTCTTTTTAAAATTGTACAGAAATGAAAATATTCCCATCTGCCATGACCCTCTTTGATTGTGTTCATTTTCATAGAGCAAATCTGCATTACAACAGGTCTCAGACTAAACTAAAGCTGCACATCAAATCTTGGATATCAAGACTATCAAAAAGGCACAGACAGACAAGTAGCACATAGAGTTAGCAGAAGCTTAAAACAACTAATCCAGGTTTCTCTTGCCCTCCCACAAAACATGGAAAAAGACCATCTCCAAGTCAAGTCCCAGGCACCTCGGATTACAAGCCCCACTACTGTATTTCAAGCAAACTCGAGAGCAAAGGTGACGAGTGTCACAGACACTTCAATCTGAAACCTCACATCAGATCAGCTGGGTAACAGCAAAGTCATTTAGGTAAACCGCTGCACCAAGTGAGTACTCTTTACAACATGCACAAGAGAAATTTAGTTTTAACACCAATTTTGGAACTAGGCCAACTTCCAATATACATCAGCTTCAAAATTGAAAACCTTGGACGAGCTGTAAAGACCCACCTGAAGATTCAGTATGCTTAAAATGTGAATCATTTCTTGAATATAATCACGTACAAACAGTAGATTTACAGATTTGTGCAAAATGCCAGTTTATATGATTTCATGAACATTTTGACCATTTCAAAAGGTTAATTGTGTATTACTCAATTGTATTTTAATACAACACAAATATTACCCATTACAAAGTTCTTTTACATTTTAAACCAACAAATCATCTATTTTAATACATGTTTTTTTCATTTGTAAATATAGGACACACAGAAAACAAAGCCAACAATTATTAAAAGTATTGAAAAACTGTTCATTCAGAACATGTGGACAATAAAAAAATATCCAAAAATAGTTTTAACAGAGGTCAGATATGACCATTTCCTTACTAAGTGCTTTTGATGTTCTGTTACCGAGTGTTTTTGATTAATCGGTTGGCATTAACATTCCAGGATATGGAGGCTTGAAAATTAGCCAATTAGTTTTAAGATGTACAGGGGGGAAAAATGACTTCATAATGTATGTGAAGTTACAATTAGTTTTTGTTAAACAGTCTTCAATTAGAAGTTACAGGCTGTGATAATGTCATACTGCCTGTTTTCTACGCAGCAATAAAGATCAATTTATGTGCAAAGTTACTTAATTTCCCTCAAATGCAGAAACATTTTTGTAATTGGCATTACTACCGTATACATGTACATATGGTTATTCTCCTATAACAAAAAGAGGGAACCGTTTTTTTATCGCAACGAAGACAAGATGAAGCGAAGGAGGACAAAAGCACCATGTGATTGGAAAGTGTAATAAACCGACAGAGCAGGAGCTCCGGGCCGGCCCGGCTGGAGTGGCACTTAACATTGTTGTCTTTGTATACAGAGCTTTTAACAGTCATGCAAAGAGCACAGTCAAACTTTGACAAGGTGGAAAATCATATTAAATAAAGAACAAATGGGAGGCACAACCATGTTTTTCTCTGGACATAGAGAAATGAAACCTTACATAATGTACACACCGGAAGGAAAGATGCAAGCAGACGGGTTGTCAAGGCCAAGGCCACACCCACAGTACAAGACTGCTTTGTTTACTTGGTTTTCCATTAACTTCACTTCAAGTAGAAGTCAATACAAAAAAGAACAATTGGTATAGACACTTGAAATAAAGCGGTCGTACAGGTCCTCCTGTTCTATCTCCTAACTGCACACTTTCCATTCAAATATTTAAGACTTTTATGTTATATATAATATATGTTTCAATTTTTGTGTATACATTTGTTTGGGGGTATTCTTATGCATGTCAATGCTTTAAAATACATAAACTATGATAAAATAGACAGCTTTTGAAGAGTGAACCCTCTTCAGTGATGGCTTTTGGCCCATGAGGTCTCTGGCTAACTGCCATGTTTGCATAAATGTGTTGGTTTTCTTTTATAAACATGAACATATGCATCCTTTCTTGGAACAGTGTGACAAAGGGTAATGAAATACTAAAGATAGATAATTGAGTAGCTTAGCTCACTTGTTTAAACGTCACTACAGCACAACAGCTAGTTTATGACCGCACTAAACAAAAGGGTCCACAGGGAAAAGCCAGAGCCACACAGCCTTTGACACACAGACCAGGGTTGATTGTGGCTTTGGAACAAATACCACCCAGAACTGTAACTGTGACATGACCTCCTCCCCTCACCTCCTACACACTCAGGAAAAATGACTGTTTTGTTGAGTCCGGACGCCATTCCTGAGCATAGTGAACTTGACATGCGAGACCCACGGAATCCAAATGATTTGGACAACAAAAGAAAGAAAGAAGGTATAACCAAAAGTCACATGATGTAGTGGAGGCGGGGAGAGCGGTGGCCGTCCAGAAGACAGTCCAGATCCTTCTGTCAAGACAACCAGACTGTGAGAACAGGTCAAATGGTCCTTGTACATATTACATTATACTTGGTAACTAGAGCTTGAACAGGCATTTAGAAATAACACATAAATAAAATAATTAAATAAATAAATATATTTTGTATTATCAACTGAAGATTAAATTTGAATGAACTAAAATTGAAATGATAAAGGCTGACTGACCTGTGGGGGGTGTTAGGACCTAAAGCCTGGCTGGAAACGTGCAGTCTCTTCATAGATGAGCTCCTTTAGTGTCTCTTTGGGTAAATCATCTAGCTCCATGTCAAATTTAAATGGTGCCTCGGCAACAGGCTGCACACAAGAAAACAGCAAAAAAGTAAGAATTTCAAAAAAGTCAAACACATTTCCAAAGTTAAACTAAAGTCCACACCTCATCTGTGGGGTCATAGTATTGTTCCAAATAGGGATGTGCGAGTGCCTCCTCCACCTCGATCCGTTTATGAGGGTTGAACGTCAGCATTTTGTCCAGCAGGTCCAGAGCTGCAACACATGAACCGTAAGCAGCTGCTCCGAGGACTCAAAGTCGTTACACAAACGCACCGGCAGAGGGCGCCACTGTCAAATACTGCTCATCCTTTGAGACATTTTACTCGCCACATGATCTCACCTTTGGGATCTGCATTGGGGAAGAGGCGATTCCAGGGCACTTTGCAGCGCAGCGGCAGAGACAGCAAGTAGTTCCTGGCTTTAATGTTGATGATGCAGTTGAGATCTTCTTGAGAGGGAGAACCGAGGATTCCTGAGAAATTGAGAAGAAATGTACTGTGTGAAACCCTGCATAACATTTGCACTGCAGTATTTGTACTCGTAACTATTCATTGTTATTTGAGTGTTTGTCGTGTATATTTGTACCCAATATGTGGTTAAGTTGATCCAGGTAGTGCTTTCCGGGGAAAATGGGCCGGTTGGATAACATCTCTGCCAGAATGCAACCGACTGACCAGATGTCTATGGACTTGGTATAGCCCTAAAATTACAATTACAACCACGATTAAATTAAAAGTGCTTTGCTTCGTTCTGTCCGCCAAACTGAGCGCGAGTACCTTTGAGTTGAGCATGATCTCGGGCGCCCTGTACCAGCGGGTGGCAACGTACTCGGTGAGGAAACCAGTGTGGTCGTGGTCAGGATCCGCCACGCGGGCCAAACCGAAATCACAGATCTAGAAACGGGGAGAAAGGTACCACGAGATCATCACGAGAGGCAAACAAAAGGCGGGAAACTGAAACGGTTGTGACAGCAAAGACGAGCGTTGACCTTGAGATCGCAGGTGGTGTTGAGCAGAAGGTTGGACGGCTTGAGGTCGCGGTGCAGGACGTTGGCGGAGTGGATGTATTTGAGGCCGCGGAGAATCTGATAGAGAAAGTAGCAGATGTGGTCGTTGCTCAGGTGCTGGGT
Organism: Eucyclogobius newberryi; assembly: GCF_026437365.1. Classification (NCBI taxonomy): domain Eukaryota; kingdom Metazoa; phylum Chordata; class Actinopteri; order Gobiiformes; family Gobiidae; genus Eucyclogobius; species Eucyclogobius newberryi. The sequence continues at coordinate 20,685,750 of NW_027316278.1, forward strand.
TTTGAGGAGCTTGTACAGGTCGGTTTCCATCAGGTCCTGGACGATGTAACTGCACTAAAGTTGAGGAACTAAGCAGAAAATGCAACTCCTTGTTCACACATGGAAAGTGTCACGCAGTAACTCAAATAGGGGTGCAGAGTAATGTGTTTGTCGTTTTGAACATACCAGTAGTCCAAACAAAAAAATTACAAATATGAAAAGCATTTTGTTTGATGGATACCTTTGGAATGTACTTTTGGCGGCGGGAAAAACAAAGAAATGGCTGACACAAACTTCACAACTGGAACAAAAAATACATTCAGACTTAATTTGGAACTGAAACCAAATAGACTTTTAATTATTTTTTCATTTGATTATGTCATGAATGTTGATTTACCGGTAATCTTAAATTTCCCTCTCTGGATGTGTTTTGTGTCCATTCCATGTTGTATGTTTTGTATTAAAAAAAGCTTTGAATAAAATATATGTTTAAAAAAATAAAGTCATTTTTGCAAATTTCTAAACAATTGTAAAAATATCATCTGAATATTGTCATGGGGACGATCAAACAATCTTTGATTAATTCATTTTTGTTTAGTTTGTTAATATCCTAATCTTAGCATATTATTTGTGTAAAATATAAACAACAATGTGCTAGACTTAACAGTTGGCTGCTAGGCTACAAGAGGGCTGCCAAAAGCAAGAAGACAAGAGGCTATTATGTAACAAAAAGCCCCTCTTCAACAGTGAGCAAACATCAACAGCACCATCTGAACAGAGACACTGAACAATGTTTGCTCGGGAACATCACTGGGGACAGTTTTAATGAGCTCAAAGGATACACGTCCTTCATCTGGTCAATGGCTGCAGCACGGATGATGTCGTTGATTCCAATAATGTTCTCGTGTTTGAAACGCAGCAGGATCTTGATCTCTCGGAGCGTGCGCTGGCAGTACGTCTGGTGCTCGAAGGGGCTGATTTTCTTGATAGCAACACGGATTTTGTTGTCCCGGTCATAGGCAGAACTGAAAGAGAAAAAGAATATATGGGGTTAAATAAATTATAAAATGAGAATGTAATAAGATAGTCTTTCCTTACAGGGGGTCTCCAAAAGGCGGCCCATAGGCCAAGTCTGGACCCCCAAGCAATTTGGTCCGGCCCGCGGCCCAGTTAAAAAAAAAATTATATATATTTAAATTGTATTTATTTATCTATTTAGCGATGCACCAGCGCTCTGTGCTGCTTTGCTGCAGAGCCCTGGTTCATCTGAAACACTGCTTTGTCACAGCACAAACGTGTCCTGCTGCAGACACAGTAAATAATAGCGTCATTGATGATTTGGTGTAAATGTAACATGTGTAAGAACCTTGTTGGATTTAAAGGTCTCCGCGAGTGCACGGTACGTCAGACCGGTGTGCATGATGCGTGGATCTTTGCTTTAGGCATGGCTAAATTCATAAGCTTGGGTAAGCATGTCAGATTGTAATTAAAAAAACTCATTATTTTACAGGGTAACTAACAGAGAACACAAATATGGAAGAAGTTTAGTGTTTTCAGGAACTTCTTTCAGTTGTCCATTTCATAACGTTACATATATTTCAATGCTCAGTCTGGGTTATTTTTAATAGACTTTAATAGACAGCAGGTAGAAAGAAAAGGTTGTGGTCTGAGTCTGCTGCGGGTCAGAGAACTCCAAAAACATGCATGATACTGTGCATGTGGCCTAGTGACAGCTGCCTTTGTTCTTATGTACTAAGTAGCTAAGTGAGCTTTTTTTGGCAGCTATTGTAGGCAGTTATGTTTTTAATATTATTTGATCCAAATGTTCAAATTACATTTATTCTTTAAAATAGTCCTGCTTCATAGTTATCCATGTTTTTCTGGTAGATATGGTTTGTTTAGTCTTGGTTTAAGCCTCCTCTCGTCTTAGGTCTGCTCTGCACTACTCAAGTCAGGTTCCTGGTAAACATTGGTTTTAGTTCTTTTGTCCTGTCTTTAGTAACGTAATATTGTTATGATACTTTTACTTCTCTGAACGTAAAGTCCTATGTTGAATTCTGTTGTTGAATTGTGCCCCTGTGACTCATTTGTGAATCTTATGGAGATGAAACATTAAATTGTGGTGTGATTTTGTAGTTCGGCCCACGGACCTTAGCCCTCCAAAAAATATGGCCCCCTGGAAAATAGAATTGGAGACCCCTGCACCAGTCGGATCTAAATATACACAGGAACGTTTAGTTGTAGAGGAAGACTGTGCTGCCAACAGACGGAGTACAAAGACGTGTTTGGCCCTTGTTAGAAGACACTACCTCCTCCACAGTGTGGGAACGCAGCCCAAGTGCAGACGTCTGCTGTGGTACTGCATGTATGTGCAGCCTCGCAGTACTGAGCACGCTTTAAAAACACATTTCAAATAACCCAGCAGATTGAACAGCACCCATTTATGTGGAAAGAAAAGAAAATGCTGTGTCGCTATGGAGATGGGGGAGTAGAGACTGAAATGTAAACACAAGTGTGCTGCTTTTAGCAAAGGAAATATGAGTGACCGTATACTTGTATCAGCCCTCTGCTCCTTCTGCTCCTTGTGCTTCTCTGCCCCTGGTGCTTCTCTGCCCCTGGTGCTCCTCTGCCCCTGGTGCTCCTCTGCCCCTGGTGCTCCTCTGCCCCTGGTGCTCCTCTGCCCCTGGTGCTCCTCTGCCCCTGGTGCTCCTCTGCCCCTGGTGCTCCTCTGCCCCTGGTGCTCCTCTGCCCCTGGTGCTCCTCTGCCTCTGGTGCTCCTCTGCTCCTCTGCTCCTCGTGCTCCTCTGCTCCTCGTGCTCCTCTGCTCCTCGTGCTCCTCTGCTCCTCGTGCTCCTCTGCTCCTCGTGCTCCTCTGCTCTTCGTGCTCCTCGTGCTCCTCGTGCTCCTCTGCTCCTCGTGCTCCTCGTGCTCCTCTGCCCCTCGTGCTCCTCTGCCCCTCGTGCTCCTCTGCCCCTCGTGCTCCTCTGCCCCTCGTGCTCCTCTGCCCCTCGTGCTCCTCTGCCCCTCGTGCTCCTCTGCTCCTCGTGCTCCTCTGCTCCTCGTGCTCCTCGTGCTCCTCGTGCTCCTCTGCTCCTCGTGCTCCTCTGCTCCTCGTGCTCCTCTGCCCCTCTGCTCCTCGTGCTCCTCTGCCCCTCGTGCTCCTCTGCTCCTCGTGCTCCTCGTGCTCCTCGTGCTCCTCTGCTCCTCTGCCCCTCTGCCCCTCGTGCTCCTCTGCCCCTCGTGCTCCTCTGCCCCTCGTGCTCCTCTGCCCCTCGTGCTCCTCTGCCCCTCGTGCTCCTCTGCCCCTCGTGCTCCTCTGCCCCTCGTGCTCCTCTGCCCCTCGTGCTCCTCTGCCCCTCGTGCTCCTCTGCCCCTCGTGCTCCTCTGCCCCTCGTGCTCCTCTGCCCCTCATGCTCCTCTGCTCCTTGTGCTCACGTGTGCGTTGAAACGTTTTTGGGTTTATTTATTTTCAAAATAACAATTCTTTTTGTAACCGTTTGAACAGCCGCTCCTCAGATACAAGGCCTTTCCCAAAATCACATTTCCACACTGTCAGGTCTATGACATTGGACCATTTGTATTGCACTGAAAAAACAGACAGAAATGACGCAAACATGAAAGGGATTCTTGCAGAGAAAAACAAAAATAAATGCATTTAACTGACATTTTCTGTCATTTAAATAAACATGTAACGTACATATTTTATATTATTCTTGTTTTAGTTATTTTGCCCAAGTTTAGATGGATGTTAAAGTTGATAAATCTTTTTAAATCTGGTGCTTTTAGTGCAATCTTTTTTTTTTATTGCAATCATTTTTAGAGGAAAAGACCCACTTTTACAGTTTGTCCCAAAATACAGTATAAACATATGGTATACTATAGTGTGAAGCCAAGCTCATGACTCTCACTGCAGCCTCTTATCTGCACCATCTTTACAGGCGATTCACACACACACACACTGGTGCAGAGTTTGAAGAGTACAGGGGCAGCGTTTCCATGGAGACCAGAATACAAGGCCTCACAGTTACGCAACAGGCGGCTCTGTTTCCATGGCAAAGTTCAAAAAGATAAAATATGGAAGATTTGTTTAATCAGGTTTTTTTAATGCTGCTGAATTTATCATATATATTTGTTTAATTCAAAAGGAAAAAAATACCTGTTAAATATTCAATCCATACATTCAAATCCAACAGTCAAACTCAGAGTAAAATTTGCAGGGAAAGAAATTCACATACATTTTTAAGCATGCCAAGATCTTAGCAATCCTGAGTTTTTACTTGGTAACAACCAGGACATATTGCAGGGAACAATCAAATTTGTCCAGATTAGTCTAATCATAACATCATAACCTTGATTCCTTAGTGTAAACCTCATCCACACAAGAGAAAATGTGTGATTTTTTTCACTGCAAATTTTAATTTAGGTGGGAGTTGTACCAAAAAGAGATCATGATTTAAATTTGAAATACAATCTATATATTTAGTGCATTTATTGCCTTGAAGAGGCAACTAAAGTCTACAGAAAGTCCACATTGCAGTGTGATATCACCAAAAGAAAAATCAATATTACATCTTATCACCGTATTACACAGCCCTAATTTTAGGTCTTGAAAATATATGCGTTGAATAATTAAAAAGATGATTCTCTTTTTTTCATTTTGAATTTTTAAATAGGGAAAAACTCATGTATACTGCAAACTTCAGAGAATGAAATTCAGAATAAACACAATTCAAACATTTTTTTTTCAGCATTTAACATTTTAAATCTGATTAAACTAATTATCTTCCACAGTAAAAGTACAGTATGTAATGATGAGTGCATCATGATCCACTACCACTACGTCGACACAATCACTCAAAAATGCAACACAAAGACAAAGACTATGGTGATATTATTTATCCTCACCGTAGTAAATCAGAAGCAAGGAGATGAGGTCACACATATTTCCCTGTTAAATTAATTATACACGATAAGATAAGAGAGCCTTTATCTGACCGCAAGATGTCCAAATAAATAATATGTAGCGAAACACAAATTATAATTGCCCAGTTAAATTAAGTCGGTGTATTCCCTCATGTGTCCAGGAGCGTTCAATTGTAGAAAAAACAAAAGTAAAATGAAGGACATTTAGCAAACCTTGCTGGACTCTATGCATACATTTTGATATTTTGTTCCATTTACACAAAAACACTAAAACACATCCAAACAAGGTGTAAATGAGACATAAACAAGATCTAAACTCATATTAAAGACAGGAAAGAACTAATGCAAATGTGGAATGATTTGGGTCACTACAAATCCCATGTATGCTGCATATGTACAGCTGTAAGTGTCAATGCTGCGTAGCAACTTTAGTTTAAATAAAGCTCTAAGTTATTAAAGCTTGTTTCAATGACAAATATCTCAATACAGCAAACTAGAATCTAATGAACGGTCTATAACACATTACAGATAATTCAGACAAAGGACTAAGATACCAAAGACACTGTCGGATAGGGCCACCAGAAAAGTTACACAGTGTACCTTTAATAAGGCTGATGCACCGCACTTGCCACCGCTAATAATCAATAAACAGTTATGCTATATTTTTCATTATCAAGCAGCCTTACTGTTGGATGGTGCGTTTGGACGAGGCACACTCAGCTTTAGAGGACACAAAAACAGCAGCACTCTCCAGTCTGAACACTGCGGGCCGGGCATGACAATATTCTGATCTTAAAAAAAGATGACAAGTGGATATGCATGGGAGCTGATCACATTAGACAATGCTGCTACAGTCATTAGCAGTTTAGACTCATAGTTCGCACTGGAGCAGATGTGGAACAGCCTGAGGAGAATCATGAATGCAGTAACAAAGTGAAGCTTTAATTTCCCGTGTGCATGAGCATGCTTCCTAACCCATAAGTCATCACACGCGTCTTGTATAATAACCCAAATTACATCGCCACTTGAATAGCACAACAGGATTTCAGAGTGTCAAGGCGCTCTTTCTCTCCTTCCTTCTCCCATTGGCTGCAGCGTGGTGCTACTGATGTCAGAAACAGAAGGGTTGCCATGGAGACGGGCGCCACTGTGGCATTTCAAGAGGACAGCTCATGGCAGAATGAAGCCGAACATCGTCAGACACTACGGCTCAGACAGGTTAAGAAGGCACCGCCAAAAGTCCAAAATCATTTACAAGTGTGCCATTCTTTACAACTACAACCAAAAAACAAAAATAATCCTTTGTTATTGCCCCACCGTGCCACCAATCAGCCAAAAAATACACTGAAATCATCACATTTCAGTAAACCATCAAGAAAAACCATCAGGTTCAACATTTGTTAATTTTCCTTTCATTTCATGGCAAAGTTCAATGTAATCAAAAGGGGAAAGTCTCTCTTGCCCCACATCTGAGGTTAGGACATGATCACATTCAAGAAGGGAACTAAAGCTTACTTTGCCTCGGCGCATGCTGTGGAGACATGCAGGGGGCATGCCCACTACCACTAGTCTAATGCCATGCTACATTCATTTCATAGACTGATGTAGATTACATTTGTTTTCCAAACGGCAAATAGTAGTAGTCAGTATTATCTACATGGTTTTAGGGCTGAGAAATATGACAACATTAAATCAAATTGTGATCTCATCCTTGTGACAACTTCTGGGGATATTGTCATATCGTATTTGTTGCATTTCTGTTCCCAAACAGAAAGATTGAGTGACAAGTGTATTTAACCAATCATAGTGAAGCATGAGCTTCCAGAAGTAGCAGTAAGCTTTAGTTACTTTTTAAAGACCGTATATAAATACTAAGAAAACATGAATCGTGGTAAAATGGGAATTGTGATCCAAGAAAATCATGATAAGACTCTTTTGGCATTTATATTACTTGGAATATTTAGGACAACGGTTGGTTAATAATGGGGGTTTGGACCCACAGAGACACACAGAGACACACAGAGAGACACAGAGAGACACAGAGAGACACAGAGAGACACACAGAGACACACAGAGACACACAGAGACACGCACACTGCTAAAGTGAAAGGCTGAAGAAAGCAGAAGGAACGACACTTGCAGAGTTGCATCCATCCAAAAACAGATCACGTCAGCAGTTTTAGGTATCTTTTGTTATGCCAGGGCGATATTCATATTCAACATGCAAAACCTGTCGTCATAAAGTTACAGCCAAAGCTGATCCAACATCTCTGAGATAATAATCCATCGAGGGAAAAAAAAAAAAAGTACAATCCTTAAATTAAAGTGATCCCGAGGGATTACAAGATTTGATTGTGAACAATTATGAATAATAGTAATATTAATACATGATATGTTCAGTGGCAGTAGATTGGATGTTTTGTTTCTATTGACAGTTATTTTATAAACCGTAGGTTATAATCACCCAACCAAGCATCACCCTGAATCAAGCTGACTTACAGTCATACGATATTCTACCAATTCTGATCTTGCATATTTACAGAACAACTATGTTTGGGATACATCTCCCACGTCAATCCCAGATGAAATAATAAGCAAACTTTTGGGTTTGGTTTTCCAAATAGCAAAATTCACATGGAAATAGTTTCTGGTAAACACTTTTTCTGGCAAATGAGTATTATGACAACAAACCCTTATCAGACATGTATAACCATAAGCATACTGGGTGATGGTGCCAAAGAAAATACTGGCCTTTTTGTAAAATATAATATTCACAGGGATGGTGATAGAGATAGACACTACTACTATACAATTAGGGCTGCAGAATAAGATTAGTATCAATATCGAAATAATCAATCTCACAACAAACATATCACAATAACTTTCTCCATCTGAGATGAATTTAGCTAGTTAACTAAAGTGCAATTATTATTTTCCTAAAATCCTAAATAAATAAGCCTCGAATTCATTTTGTTTTTGTCGATGTTGTTTTGACAGCTTCTGACTAGTAAATCTGGCATGATTTAGTTTAAAAATAACAGAACATATTGTATCAAAAAGCATAATTAAGTATGGCAATTATATCGATATCACAGTAATTAACGGCACACGCCCGATACCAGAGCATGGGACAGACAAGGGAAAGGGCCACACGGGCAGCTTGTTGCACGTAGCCCACAGCAGCTGCACAGCACAACTTTGGAGTTAAACTTGGGCGTAATAGTTTGTTGTTCTGTACGTCTAACTTAATATATCATTCACTTTATCATTTTTAAAAACATGTAAAAGTGCCAAACTAGCGGAACTAGCGCGGACTCGGTGACGGTTGCGATTAGCCAACACGGAACATGATCTGCTGTGTTTCTGTGAAGTTCTGACGGGGAAAATGACAACGTCCGCGGAGCTGGCTTTACGTGCGGGACGGGAGCGCGTGTTTACGTACCACACCATCCCGTAGGCTCCCTCCCCGATGTAGGAGAGGTTGCTGTAGCGAGGCCCGACGTCGAAGGCCTGCCCGCGGACCAGCTCCGCCGTACCTGACCCGGGGCTGGGGCCGCAGCCAGCAGCAGCGGCGGCAGAAGGGGCAGACACCGCAGCCGTCGCCATTACGAGTACTTTCTACTTCTACGCCGACAAACGGGAACGGTTAGAAGAGGTGATAACGCGCGTGTGCTCCGATGCGGTGCTCCGGTGCTCCTGAGGGTCACGGTGGGCCTCGGGCATGTGAGGAGTTTGCCTGTGTGTGGCCGTATGGTGAGCGCGAGCACACTGCTGTAATGTGGAGCGGCGCCGGAGGCTGAGCGCAGTCCACACCAGACACACAACACAATGTGAAGGGGAAAGCTAGAAGGCGCTGGACGCTGTTGCCACGGCACCTGCGGCGGCCATCTTATGATGGTAAGAGCAGCAACGTTCTAATAGAAAATAAAGTAGAAAGACAAGAAATGCATTTAAATGGGTTAAATGGACATATGGTGTATTTGTGATCCTAAGAATGCAGGAGACTCTATATGTATCTGTCCAAATTAATGTCCATCAACATTTCAGTCATGTGATTTATTTGTTGTTCATGCTGTTGCTTACCTTTAATATTAGATAGTCATAAAAAACAATGTGTAAAATTGTAAAAAGGTTGATATTTCAAGAAGACAGAGGTTATGGGCTCTGATCCTTATCTACAGCAGCGAGTCACTGATGGATAAGCTCGAGAAGCTGCGAAAACGTGCTACAACAAACTTTTGCCGACATTTACATCCAAGCTTCATAGTCCTCATGGTGACATCCAGAGACTGACGCGGGCAAAGCCTGAGTCTTTATTCTGTTAGATCGTGAGTGCTGCTTTTAACACTGTCAATCATGGGATCCTCTTACAGAGACTAGAGGACTGGGTGGGCATCACTGGCAGTGCCCTAAATTGGTTCAAGTCCTATCTGGAAGACAGGAAGTACTTGGTAACTGTGTCATGGTCTCAGACCACATGCCTTAACCTGTGGGGTGCCTCAAGGGTCAATCCTGGGACCCCTTCTGTTCAAACTCTACATGCTGCCGATAGGTCAGTTGATACGCAGCGAAAATATGTCCTATCACAATTATGCAAACAATGTTTCACTAACGTTAGGTGAATATAGACTAGTAGATTCACTGCATCCAAAAACAACTTTTTTGCAAAGTTGAAATAATCTTTGGCCCACAGGAACAAAGAGAAAGCGTTAGCAGTCATCTCCAGAGTCTTGCCCTAAAACCTACTAATCAAGATAGAAATCTGGGGGTAATAATGGACTCAGACTTTAAATCAATAACATCAGCAGCTTTTTACTATCTAAAAACATTGCCAAAATCTAAATTATAGTATCTAAACCAGACTTGGAGAGACTGATCCATACGTTTGTCTCCAGTAGATTAGACTTCTGTAACGGCCTGCTCACTGGCCTCTCCAAACGAGCTGTAAAACAGCTGCAGTACATCCAGAACGCTCCTGCTCAGGTCCTGACTAGAACCAGGAAGTACGATCACATTAGTCCTGTTCTCAGATCTCTGCACTGGCCCCCTGTGGACTTGTGTACAAGTCTCTCCGTGGTCTAGGACCAAAGTACATCTCAGACATGTTAGTACAATATGAACCATCTCGGACTTTGAGGACTTCAGTGACCGTCCAGGACTAAACATGGGGTATCTGCGTTTCAGTTTTATGCAGCTAAATTCTGGAACAGAAGAAGAAGAAGAAGTCCAGCTCCGTCCTGGGCTGTGCTCTGGACTCGGTGCAGGAGGTGGGGGACAGAAGGGTCCTGGCTAGATTCACATCTATGCTGGACCATGAGTCTCACCCCCTGCAGGACACTCTCTGTCCGCTCTGGAGAGCAGCTTCAGTGAGAGACTGATCCACCCTCGTTGTGTGACGGAGAGATTTTGCAGGTCTTTCCTTCTGCTGCTGTCAGACTTTATAACAAACACCGCTAGCCTTGAACATGTGCAATACTGACTTAACCATGTGCAATACCGTCATATTCATGTGCAATTACTGTCGTACTCGCATGCAATAATGTCACATTCATGTGCATATAACTGATGTAAATAGAGTGTTTATTTTATACCATTATTATTAGTATTATTTTGTCTTATGCTAGCTGTTTTTATTTTATCTTTATTTTTCCCCTCCATTCCTTATTAAGAAATGAGAGGTTCTGTCGATAGGAGTTTTTGTTTATAAGAGTTTTTGTTTATAAGAGTTCTTTTATTAAGAGTGTTTTTTAAACGTTATCTGTCTCTGTATCTACCTGCGTTGCAACAACGAAATTTCCCCATATGTGGACAATAAAGGAATATCTTATCTTATATCTTAATATCTTATCTTAACAGTTAACTTGCTGAAGATGTGAGACAGAAATCTACTCTGACAATGTTAAAATCCAAGCTAAAAACAGTTTTATTTAGCTGTGCATATGACTGTAATGATTTTCTGTGCCCTCTTCTCTTTTATGTCTTAAAAGTTTTTGTGATTTTAATGATTTTTTTCCCTGTTGTATCTAATAAGATAAAAATAGACTTAGTATATGCACAATTTTTTTTTATTTACGTGGGGTAAAACGGAAACTCCACTGTCAATCAACACCGGATCTGTGCAGGTCTTGCTTATCCTGAACGCACCTCTTAGTGTATTAGTCATATGCTAACCAAATAGAAGACATTTGCCCCTGGAGGACAAGGACATTAGAACATGACTTGGATGACCTGGATGCCTAACCACGCCCAGATTTTTAAAAGATTTTTCCCCCCCAAGTTTTTTTTTTACAGACACAAAACACAACGTCTGGGGACACAACCTAAGAGAAAAAGAAAGTAGCAATAATACAGTAATGAGAAATAACATGGTTAAACATAAATAAAGCTACAACGTACCTAGTCCAACATAAACGTCCCAGCTCGCCCCAAAGTTGTTTTCCCCATATGTCTAATGTGTACTATAATGTCAACCTGTCCTTGATTGTCAGGGGGGTTGAGTCATCAATTTCCTTGTGATGGCCTTTTTTCCTGATTCCAAAATTATAATCCAAAGGTATTCATCTATTGTGTCAATGGCAGGGGTTCTGAGGCCTAAGTACATAGTTCTGACATCTAATGGGATGGTGATGTCAACCACGCCCAGATTAGACCAAGACAGGGCCCTAGGATGTGGGAAACAGTCCCAGAGGAGAGGGACATCGGAATTGAAGGACATGAAACCTATTGATGTCGGTGTAATCCCTCCAGGCGTGTTCTATTGATAATGATGAATTTTCCCCACCCATTCTTTGGGATGAAGCAGTTTTGAGGGGCAAAGTAACCGCTTTCGCTTCAGCTAAAAAGTAACAAAAGCAAGAAAAACTAAAACAATTTATAGACTTTAGTCATGTTAAGACTTTTACATACATATAATTATTTCACCAGAGGAAACCTACGTCTTTATAAAAGTATGTGTTTTTGTCTCAAAGCTGAAGGCTAACACACATTAACTTAAATCTAAAGCAGACAAAATTGATAAAAGAGACGCTTTACTTTGCCTTCAACGTACTTTAAACAGGTTAGTTGAGTTTGTGGTATTATTTTAACAATATCGATAACATTTATTGTATGTTAGCATGGTTACCGTTAGGATTAGCTCTTAGAGACAAAACTGTTTACTTTTAGCAACATATAGATTTCCCCAGGTGAAATACTTACATGGTACATAAAGATCTTAACATGCTGCCTGTGATTATCCATCTGTAACTTGATCTCAGCTTTGTGTTAATTCATTATTTATTTATTTTAGAGAGACTCCATTATGTCTCTCTATTAATTCTCCACATGTCATGTTTTTATGGGGAATTAGCCGCCGAGTCTCACTAAAATCAATCAATAATTTATATGGTTGAGTTGTTTTGTCTCTAAGCTAGTGCTCACATACAATAAACGTCATCAATAATGTAACAAACTGACCTTGGTGTATTTTGAAAAACCTCGACGCTGCGATGTTGTGTTTCCTGTTAGCTCACGCGCTAACGTAACACGGAAACCCCCCACATTGCCCTTGACAAGATACACGTGAGTTCAGCCAAGATATAACATAGATGTGCTCTCTATACAGGAAAAACATTATAACTAACTAATAAGCTGTCAAATCGTGTCTGGGGATATTTAAGGCATTACGGGCTTCCTGCGTTGGTCTCGGCGCGTGTAAACATGACTTGTCACTGTAAACCACTGCTGTTTATACTGCAGCGAAGTATCAGAGCAGCCCAAATACCCTTACCCACAGTGATCAAAGCAAATGTACCAGGGGGTCGTGGCTTAATCCAGCACAGGTTATTGTTCTCAGCAGTTCGTCATGTCAGAATTAAAAGTATATGTGAGACGCGGACAGTTCTGAGGAGCAGCTCTCTTCATTTCAGTACCAAGGTGTGTATGCCGGTGTTGTGTAACCTCGTCAAACAAGGATCCAATAGTTAAAAAAAAAAGCATAACATTGGAGTAAGACTGTATCGATTTTAATTTCTGGTCAATTATTATTTCCAGTTGCCAATAGAAGACGACTATCCTCCTCTTCCTGATTACTCTGATTCAGATGCGCAGAGGAAAGAGGTTTACATCATTCAAGTGAAAGGTCTGCCATGGTCGTGTACACCTCAGGACCTTCTGCAGTTCTTTTGCGGTAAGTTCACTGTGATATATTAACCACACATTATCAATAGTTCTGCAGGTCCAACATCATAATATTGCTGTTTACAATCCAGAGTGCAGGATCCGTGATGGTTTGAAGGGAATTCACCTCACCACTGATCGATCCGGCCGACCGTCTGGACAAGCTTTCATTGAGGTAGAACATGAAGAAGATGTGGGCAAGGCTCTGGAAAAGCACCGACAGTATTTGGGTCCTCGTTACGTAGAAGGTTGTGAATGCAAAACAAATGCATGTAATTAAAATATTGCAACGTACAAAAGAAAAGTGGTATTAATGTTTTGTCTTTTGCAGTTTTTGAGGTTAGTAACAGTGATGCTGAAGCCATCTTAAAAAATGCTGCGGAAGAGGGGCCATCTTCAGACTGTGTGGTACGTCTCCGAGGTCTGCCGTATTCCTCCTCTGAGCGGGATGTTCTTCAGTTTTTTTCAGGTACGCAAACGTGTAATGATTATTTAAAGGTGCACTATGCAACATTTCTGGATGAGTTTCTGCCACAGCATGCAGGGTGATGTTTCGCTTTGCCTGGAGTGTAGGGCATTAAACATTTCTATCTATGCATTTATTCAGTCACAGTTTGTATAGGTTAAAGATTGTGTTAAGAAAATACATTTGAAAACGAGTATTGGTACTAGTGATGGGCAAAGTGAAGCCTCATGCAAAGCATTTGAGGCTTCGAACCACTTCTCCAGAGTGACATCTAGTGGTATGTCTTAGTACTACTACATCCACATTGGTTCAAACCACATTGTATGAGACAACTTTGTACTTTTTGTTGTGTATTATTGATGCAAAAATATGATAAAAGTGTGATGTTTTAAATGGCCTACATTTTTCCCTTACTAAATTTTGCTGTGCTTTTATTGTCTTACTTTGGAAAAGCAGCAAAATCACAGGACGGGGCAGTTCTTGACACACAAACTAGTCCCGTACCACATGGGCATCGCTGCTCCACAGATCTGATCTGTAATGTGGCCTGTAGATGTCACTTGCTTGTTTCCAAGTAGATTTACTTTTCATTAACATTTCATTCCAACATTAAAATCTCCATGGAGACCAGTGGTGACCCCTTCTTTAGACAGTTACATAGTGCACATTTAAGTAAAAACACCAATTGTTTTCTGTTCAATTAGTTCATATTTTTCATTTGATCAACCACACGATTAAAAAACTACACTTGTATAAAGCGGTGTATAATTTTCATTCTATATTGTAGGGTTGGATATAGTGCAGAATGGCATAACAATTGTTGCAGATAACAAAGGGAGGAACTCCGGTGTTGCTTATGTTGAGTTTACGTCACAAGAAGCATTTGAAGAAGCTTTGAAGAGAAACAAAGAACTGATTGGAAACAGGTAATGGGCATTACTTACAACACTCGAGCACAAGCATTTCTCTAATGAGCAATTTGACCTGATGCCTGCGACTCTTTCAGATACATTGAGGTTTTTCCTAGCAGAAGAGATGAGGTCCGTACTAGCTGGAGAAGCCGCACAAATTCAAGTTCACCCCAACACAGTTCTCCTTTTACTCCCAGAAGAACATCTAGAAATGGTGAGTGTTGTAGGACAGAACATGCATTGCTAGTCTTTAAATTCAGGTTAATCTTTAATGGATGAACTGCCTTTTAGAGTCCCAGACTTTACATTACATCCATATGAGAGGTCTCCCTTTTAGTGCGTCTGGAGAAGACATCGTCAAGGTGTAGATTCTAATCTAATAGTTTCCAAATCTGTTTAGTCCTATTACATTGTAATATAAATGTTCATGTATTTTTTTTCAGTTTTTCTCCCCATTGGTGGTTTCAAAAGTGCTAATTGAGTTTGGCCCAAATGGAAGGGCAAGTGGAGAAGCTGATGTATACTTCAGTGGTCATCAGGAGGCAGTGGAGGCCATGACCAGAGACAAAATGCATATAGGTCAGTCAGAAGTGTGATGAGACTATCAAATGTAAATACAATTAACTGTACCATGCATTGTTATATTTTCAGGAGAAAGGTATATTGAGCTTTTCCTTAACTCTGAGGCAGACGGTGAAAGGTAAGCAGCATACATCCCTGAATAATTGCTGATATTGGTTAAGCTGAACCATTTTTTTTCTTCTACAGATAAAGGAACATGAGAGATCAGACACAGTAACACAAATTACTACTATATTAAGTCAACATGGACATTCAATAAACATTCCTGATGTTTAAATTATGTTTGTTATTCTTTTCAAAATTCTGTTTAGCCAATTTTGTTGCTTAGGTCTTAGAAATGATGATATGAGAATAAATATTTTAAATTATATTTATTCATAGTTTGTAAACGTGCATGTTTAATCCCAAACTACATGCACACATTTACATACCATGACAGCATTGTTTGTATAGTGTTACAGTTAACACTTTTAAAGGCTATTAATTAAGCAAACTGAAATCCTAATCAAAGACGCCGTCTGTATTCTAAGAGCATAATTTGTTGCAGCATACATTTGTTAGTGATATTCAAACAGCATAGGCTTAAACATAATAGTCCACACAGTGGACATGATAACATGACCTTAATGAGATGAGCTCTATAATTACCACGCTTCTTAATGCCATATGCCCCGCCCCCACTAACACAAAGACATTGCTGGACTCCAGTTAATTTACTTGTAAAGTGCATAGCATACTTCCATATTTGGCAGTTCAATCTTTAAATGTGCTGGAGCCAGTGTAGCCGTTTTAAATACAGCTTCAGGTCGGGGATGAAGCATATTGTTGGAGTAGCAGGCCGTAGCAGTCGTTGCACACACACTCTGGGAGAATGGAGGATGGCAAAGGCAGCTCGTTGGATACACAGCTTTCACAGAAGACGCCACTGCAGTTCTTACACAGTTTCTGAAAAATAAAACCAGTGTCCAGTCAAATACATTTTGCCAATGTTAGTTAGTAACACCCTACCTTAACCTTGAGCAGGGAATCTTGCTGTTCACATTTGTTACAAACTGAGGCCTGAGGGATTTCTAAAAATGACTCCTGGAAAAATAAATAAACTGACAGAATGTTTTGGTCAATCTGTGTATGCTTTGGGTATTAGAATATCTCACCTGCTCATCCTCATGATGGGATAAAGATCTTAAGGAAATAAATTACAAGATTATATTTTGCCCTAAATGTAACACATTAAAACAGTTCTAAACCACTCACAAGCTGGAGCTCAAACTGGCCTTGTCCTCCTGTCCCGAGAGGGACTGCTCACTGCCTTTTTTTACCAACGTCGATTCTGGCAGACACTGAGAAAACAGGTCAACATAATTCCCTCAATGCAGCCAATAATTTCACTCAAGCTAAAAAGACAGTCATTTACCGCAACTATTGAGTCAGGCTGCCTCTTTTCCCTTTGAGGTGAGCTCAACTCTCTGGGTCCAATGTTGGCTTGATGTTCACTTTGCTCTTGTTGCCTCCTGATTTGATACTGTAGTTTTGACCTGAAATACACACATGAAAGTAATAACACCACAGGAGTGCCTTCTACACATCTACCATGTGTTCACATAATAAAGCATTTGGTTAAAAGAAGAAAAAGATTCAGTTGTAGTCATCTGCAAAAAACAGTCCAGATGACAACTGAATCTTTTTCTACTATGGAACGCTCCTGGACGAATGAGGGATTACACAGACATGTTTGGTTAATAGAGTACTAATCATTCACTCCACACTCTGGTGGTAAGCTACTACTGCAGCCACAGCTGCCCTGGCAGACTGACTTAATCTGTGCCAACTCACCACAGACATGTCAGGTTGCACTGGGGCTGCTGCTGCCCCCTTGTGGCACCTGGTCTCTCATCCAAGTCTAACCAGGCCAAACCCTGCTTCGTTTCCGTTTTATTTGTAGATGGTTATTACAATTGACTGTACAAAATGTTACTGTATCTAAATCAAGCACTTGGAAATGAAAGTTTGAGTAAATTGTACCTGTGTTTCTGCAGATGCTCCACTTCTTCCTGCAGACTCTCAATTTTATCACCAAACTCGAGTTTGAAGAGCCGGTTGGCCTCTAAGGCCAATTCCTTCTCTTTCTCAGCCTGTTTGCATCTGGTTTAGGGGGGTGGGTGTTACAAAAACATGATAAAACAAAAACTTGACATAAACAGGAAAGGAAAAAGTGGAATAAGGAAAAGCTTCAAACTTAAAGAATAACGCAAGCCATTCAGTTTTGATTTTACGTTTTATTAAGACTATTGATGATCACTACAGTTAACACCAATCTCATATTCACAAAGTCCAAATTAATAAACCGTAATTGGTTAACTGATCAGCTCGTCCCTTTCTGATTTTGAAGACATAGCACTAAAATCTTTGGAATATTATTGAATCAACAGTCTACAGAGTGTGTGTTGTTGGCGTGTAAAAGAGGGAAAACATCCAATATTTATTCTGCACATTGTGCTTAAAAAAAGTACAAACACAAGATAAAAATCAAAAGGGGAAAACATTTTGAGATAAAAAATATTGTAATCTCAAAGCTGATATAATTACTGCAGGAAGAATGTTTAAATTCTTAAAGAACTAAATGGATATTATGTTAGGCGGTTATGGATATATGTACGTATAAGAGGGTTTGTTTAGGTTTAGGTCAGTGAAGCGCTCGACTGCTACAGCTGGAGAACCTTTCCTGCAACTGAGTTTAGACTTCTGGCTTGCTTTATTAAATCCATGTCGCTAAAATAATTTAAAAATGTTTGAGTGATGACAGAAATAATTATGATGAATGAGGACGGGTAGGGTGACACACAAGATAAAAAAAAAGTTAAGGTAAATATGTGAAAATGCAAATTATGGATCTTTTTATATTTTCTCTCCACCAAGCCACAAAACCAGTAAAAAAAAGGCACTCACCTGGCTTCCAGTTGTTTAATGGTCCCTGACATTTGGTTTATTTTCTCTTCCAATCGGCTAATTGCTTCAGTTTTTTGTTTAGAGCTGGCCTCTGCACTCTAAAAACAGACAAAGCGTGTCAGTCGAGTCTTAAAATACATTTTCCTTTTGTGGTAGTGAAGGTTTCAAAGGTCGTCATCGGGACAGTGTTTTGTGGTCAGCCATGGGACGAATGAGATATTACATCATTTTGCTTTGTCGTTTACATTTTGAGGACTCTTGAGATGAACCCACTCTATTTCCCTGATTGTCGATTGGATTATGACATGTGGTGCAGGTTTGGTCTGTTTTACTTGATGCAGTCTAAATGAGAGCGATTAGTGCCTTTCTGTAAATGTGAATGATGGAGCTACATCTCACCTGTGCCTTGTGGCCGAGCTGCAGGTGGATGGCCCGCATGTCGTCTAACTGCAGTCTCAGCTCCACCAGCGCGTCTTGCTTCTCACAAATGTCTTTCTCCAGCATCTTCATGGACAGCTCCATCTCTTGTTTTATTCCAATTTGGACCTCCAGCTCCTTCTCCACATCCTGCACATTCAAATATTACAAATCTTACAAAGGAAAAGCAGAACCTTTCAGCTCTTTTTTTACCAGATGACCAGGAAACATACGGTACAGCAGGGGTGTCCAAACTATGGTCCGGGGGCCAAATGCGGCCCTCAGACACATTTTGGTTGGCCCTCAGGCTTCCTGCTAAAAAATCCTGTATAATAATAACCTAAATAACACACATTTTAGGAGATACAGACCTAATATTAATGTTCCAAGCCTTATTAAAGTGTTGAGGCTCCTCAAAACTACATAAAATGCAACATTTCCAATTATTCACTTCATTGTCATATCATCGGTGGCCCTCTGTGCTGAATATGTTAATAAAAGCAGCCCTCAGTGAAAAAAATCTGGACACCTCTGTTGTACAGAATACATATTTAATGCTACTTCTACAATAACTGCTTAATGACTAGCCAAAGTTATATTTCCACACCCCCGTTTTACGTAAATACAAACGCACCAATCGAAGCTGCGTTTCCTCTTTGAGCTGCTTGCGAGTTTCCCCCAGTGCCTGACCGTTTGCAGAGTCACTTCTTACTGCCTGAAATAAAATGAAACCAATCATTTCAGATTCAAAAGTCATCAACAATCGGACGCTTGAAATGCTGTTAAGCAAAGTCACCTTTCTGGACTCCGACGTTTGTGAGCTCTCGTCTTTTACCCTTTCCACTTCATCTTGTAAAGTGATGAACCGGTTGTTTACCACGGCAAGCTGTTACAAAGGGCAAAATGTAAAACCGACCATCGTATAATACATTATGGAATTATTTGTGAGTAAGCAGTTTACCTCTTCCGTAAGTCGTGCATTTGACTTTTCCAGAGCGTCTGACTTGGCCTGGAGATTATAAACTGATGCACTAAAAAGAACAAATACATTTTAAATTCAAGTTTTCAAGCTTTATAACAAACACATTCAAATGAAAATAATTAAAATCGAACCTTAAATGTCTATTAAGCTCTTCTAAATAATTCTTCTGATCCAAGATGGCGGTGATCTGTCCGTCACTGTCAAAATAACACAAACACAATGTAAATGGTGTCCATTGGAAGCATGTTATTCAAAGCCATCATTGCACTTACCCCTCTGCACTCTTACTAGTGTTTCCACCGTCTTTAAGATACATGGAGAAATCAATCACCCCGACCTGCAAAAGAGAACAAGTTAGTGTCAAAGAACATAAATGTAACTGTAGCAAATTGTACTTCAGTCCATTACCTGTGAATCCAAGTCTTCTCCCTTCATACACAAGTTTGCGTCAATGACATTTAACCCAACGAGCAGCCCGGCGATCACGGCTCCCTCCTCTTCCATCATCAATGCATTTGTCTCGTAGAACTCACTATTAAACAAGCGTTGAAATAAAAAATGGGCTCACGATCTCACTCGATTCAAGCATACGTTACGGGACACTGCGCTAACCTGAGCAGATCCTTTCTGTTGATGATGGTCTTCATGTAGTCGGAGAGCTTCTTCTGCATCAGAGCCAGTCGTAGCCAGGCCCGCCCTCGTCCTAGTGGGGTCCTGCCACAAGAAAACAAGTACAGAGTTAAAAATGATGACGTTCTAATACACGAGTGAATAAAAATGTGTAGTTAATGCTTACTTGAGTCCAGGAAGGTCTTTAACACTGGCAGTTATCTCTCCAGCTTCAGGATTTAGCTTCTCAACCAGTTCAAGTGCTCCCCAGAATGATTTGTTCTGACCAAGGAACGTCTTCTTCGCTGATTAAATGAGATATGGATTGAACCGGGGAGGAATTTGGAATGAAAACTGAATGTTAAGATAAGATAAGATAAGATATTCCTTTATTGTCCCACATGGGGAAATTTCATTGGTGCAACGCAGGTAGATACAGAGGTAGATACAGAAGAACAGATCACTTATAGGAAGTCTGAAAAACACTTTCAGTAGAAGATCTCCTATAAATAAATAAAAACTCCCATAGTTGTGTATGCATTTCGGTTCACTGTGACTTACTTTTCAAACCGTGCTTCAAACAGTGCTCCATCACAACAAAAAACTGCTGCAGCGGTGCATAGTCAGAGTCCAGGGTCCGTCCCAGGTTAAGAGCGGACTCGATGAGACCTTTGATGCTTAGTTTGGCCATGTTCATCAAGTTAAGCCTTTCGATTGCAATGGGGTCTTTGGGATCTGCAAAAGAAAAACAGAACAACTCAATGAAACCACATCACCAGGGTTACAGAGACGGAATACTATTATAAATCACAGTCGATTAGAAGTAGATTTTCTTTAAAAAGTAAATAGACAATGTGTTTTACAGAAGCAGACCTAGGAAAATCTTACAATGACAAACATCTTTAGCATAAGTGAGAATGTGCAGACTATAGTAAATGTTAAATAATTGAAGTTATGTATTTATTTTATTTATTTAATATGGACATAGCATTATTGGACGAACCAAATGCAATGTTTTAAGTGTTATAGCAAAATCTGCTAATTTAACACCTGTCCATAGGAGGCTTTTAGAATTAAAACAATACAAAATGTACAAACTATATACAATACATTTCATTTCATACATCACCATGTGCACAGTTCTGTCCTGATTTCAGCCACAGTTTCAAACACCTAATAATAATTTATGTTCAACTGTCTGGAATAAGTACCACAGGAAATCTTTGAGAAATGAAAAAGGCGTGGCTAATGATTGTTAGTTACATTGTAAATCTCTTGAATTTGATCACGTCCTGGATTAAAATGCAAACGATCACAAGTAAACGTGACAAAGAAACAGGTGGAGATGAGGTATAAACGGAAAGAATTCATAAGAGCTTCAGAGCCAAGTATGTTGACACGTGCAATATTTTGTGGTGGAGCAAATACTACTACAGATTATGTAAAAATAAAAAAAATTAAAAGAGAAGTTGATATTTCCAGTCAGCGCATACAGTATTTCCCGCTTGTAACACGGCCTGGTCTCGTTTAAGCCTGGTCATCCTACTGCTACCCGTCTATAAAAGTGTCGCCTATAAAAGTGTCGTCTGTAAAATCCATGACGATGACACAGCTTAAACACGACATCACAACAGCTTCACGGTCGTCTTCACCACACCCATGTCATTGCGCTCCATCATCACAAAGCTCGTCTCTTTACCTTCATGTGCTGGCTCTGGGTCTGGGGTGAGGGAAATGTCATTAAGCTCTCGAAGACAAAGCCAATCCCCGTCGACAGACACGCGGAAATTGCACAGATAAATGGTCTCCCGGGCAGCCTGCGTGATCTTGTCCGTCGTGGGAGTCGGTGTTTCGCTCTGAGGCGTCAGATCAGACATGGTGACTCAGCTGATGGTTACCAAAAGCAACAACACAACTGGGAAGGGGGGAAAAAAAAGAGAGAAGATTTTCTCTACAAGTGCCCAAAAATAATCAGAGGGAAAAATAAGAATGAAAACAAAAAGAAAAACAGGCTAAGATGAGGAAAGCCACAGCAGCTTTGAGCAGGTGTGTGAAGGGTCCTCCTCCTCTTTAGGCCTGCATCCTCTTCTCCTCCTTGAGATAAACAGCTGCTGTGTTCAGAAGACTCTTCCAAGTGCTTCCTTCATTCTAAGCCTTCTCCTCCTCCTCTTCTTCTACTCGCTCTTGTGCAGGTCGGGGGATTTAAAAAGCAAAGAAGCGCAGAGATGCACGTCAGATGCAAGTGTCAGTGAGATTAGCTTCAGTGGTCTATGACTGGACTGTCTGTGCACTGCAGAGAATGCACTGGGAGGGTGTAGACCAAGATGGCCGACAGTGGTGCTGAGTAGAGCAACAGTCGTCACGTGAGCAGATGGTGCATGGGGGGGAGGGGGCTCCTCAGAGAGCTGGGCTAACGCTAATGATGCAGGCATGGATGTAGATCATGATGTGGATCCATGAAGCAGAATCTCTCTTCAGCATCGACTGGCTCCAATTTAAAAACACAATGACCTCTTATTCAGTAATGGGATAATGGGGTGAGCTGCACGTCCCAGGACACAATACAGGGCCAAACAGACAAATGTGGTGTCATTGTGGAGCTAAACTTTACCTAGGATGCTATTGTAAAACAGCCTGTGGAAAAGTGCATGATTACGATGTCTAATAGTCATACAAAACCAAAGCTGATGCAGAAGTCTGTACACACACAACCCCACCTTAACAAAGCGTTAGATATTTTTACAAATAATCGGTTTCACGTAAATATCAGCATAATTAAAAGTTGTATTATTAAACTATGACTGTGTGAGTGTAAAGCATCATAAACTAAACGAGAGGCTCTTTTTTACAATTGATTGTTATTTTACACTGAATTTGTGGTTTGACAAAACTGTAGCTCTGTATACACTGTATTTGTGTGCGAGTGAGGACACTTTTAGTCACAGGATGATTCACTTGAGGGTGATAAATCAGCACATGTCAACACAACTAAACTTGGCATTATTATTATCAACACTACAACAGCAAATCAAGTCACATTGCCCAGTGTATTTGGGTTATTATTGGGGATTCTTGTGTGTTTCCCCCTCACACACACACACAGGTGGGGTTCAGGGCAGATGGTTTCCTTCACTTCTACACAGACTCACTGACAAAACACCACAATAACAATAACAATAAAGCTGTTGTTGTGACACTTTGAGTTAATCATTCTGACTTCACCTACTTTTGAGCCTCGTCTCGGACTTCTTGACGTGGGGGTCGTCCCGTCGCGGCGGCGTGGGGGACAGCGCCTGGGCTGATCCGAACACAACACTGGACGAGCTCAGAGCCTCCTTGAAGTAAATGACAGAAGTGGGCGACAGGGTTTCATCAGGGCTTTCGGCGTGTCCGTTCTCATCCGCAGAGCCGCGCTGCTGCTGTGGATCCTCCGCCATCGCGCTGTCTCTGTCTTGTCTTGTTCTCTTTCTCAAAAACTCACTTCATGTGACCCACAGCGCGTATCGAGCGGCACGTTAGCTCCGGCTACATACCATGTTAGCACAATCCATCAATACCGCCGGGTCTTTGACTGTAAGGCTGTTTCTTTTGCGACGCCCAAAAAACAAACTGTCCTCTAACAGCCACATCCGAACCCGGAAACGGCTTAATTATTGGTCAAACTGCTCAACATTTCGCGAGAAGAGCGACAGCAGCGCGAGCAATCAGAGTGTTTGTTCCGAAATGATAAGCAGAGTGGAGATTGCGTTAGAGTGACAGTGCAGCTCCCGTGAGTCTTTGCGCCTGTCGCACGTTGTAGCGGTGAATCTCCTTCCGGTTAGGCTTTCTGGAGTTAACCCTTTCCACACGGGTTGTGTTCCAGCGTAATATTGAGAAAAGTAAAGCTGAAGAAACTACAGCTCTACAGCTCAGTGTGAAGGTTGTTTTTATGAAGGTTGTTTTGTGTTTTTATTACGATTTATTTTTTGACATCGAACTTTTTTTTGACATTGAATTAAAAAAAATAATAATTCAATTTTATTTATTTTTTTACATGGAATTAAATTTTTTTGACATTGTGTTCGTGTTTATATACAACTCGTATTTATATACAATGCATATTTTTTTACTAGATTCAATGTAAAATATATATAAAATAATTCGAATTTTTGTTTGCATAATTCATGTTTTCTGTGTGTGATTTTTAAAACGCACTCTCATATTTGCCTCTTAATTTATTTTAATTATTTATTTATTTATTATAGTCAAAGGTAAGCATGCATTACTATTTACTACTAGATACTCGAGTGTGATTTTTTTTTACCTCATCGGGCAGTAACTGTTGTTTATGTACCAACATCCGGTTGAAATGTATTCACGTCAGTCATGACAGCATTATTTGGTCCACTAGATAGCGCTATTGATTGGTAATCTCTCCCAGGCCAGACCATACTGTCCAGGAATCCGAAGATTTGAAATTGACCTGAGAATTGATTATTTTCTTGAGCAGTCAGAGAAGTAATAAACATAATTGCAGACTAAGACATGTATTGGCAGGTTAAGTATCTAGTATGCTTCTTTTAAAGGCCCGGACTTAAACATAATATTCTTTTGGCCTTAGTCTGTAGAAACCTTAACTAAATAGTCATGACTTAATAATCCTGCATTATCTGCAGATAGAGGCTGGCTCGTGCACGTGTAATCGTGTTGTGTAATATAGTACACCTTACAGTGGGCTCAGAGACCCTGGGCTTAATGCAGATCGTGATGAATTACAGGCTCCAGAGGCTCTGAGGTCTCCCTCCTCTTGACCAGCCGCAGGAGGAGTGGCCTGCTGCTGCTGAAGGATGGTCCTGACAGGCAGCGTGCTGTGCCGCACACGCGCCGCAATGTTCCACTCCAAACTTTCATGCACAGTGTCAGGACATTTCTTCAACTTCGGACACTGACGGGCTGACTCCAGCAAGAGCCAGGTAGGATCTGACCTCTGATGCATTCTGTAGCATCCACCACAGACATGTCACCAACTCACTTGTGTGTAGGCTGGAATGTCTGAAAGCATGCATTATATCCTACTCAGAATGATTTAAACTGAAATTCACATTCTGTTGTTGTTTGTTTTAGTCATTCTATGTTTGTTCTTTTGAAAAATAAAATATAAATAAAAGAAACTGACGTACTTTTGGTTTGTGACATATGTAAAGTGCACTGGGTAAATTAAAGCTACAGCTGGATGCAGGGCTCTGTTGTTGTTTTTAGCATACTGTACTTAAAGGGAAACAGTATTAGAGCACTTCATTCAGTTATTTACTAAATAATTGAATTATTTTTACTTTGTATTATTATTTGTATTATTTTATTTATCCAAATATATTTTTAAATGTTTTTATTTGCATTTAATGTGAAGATTATCCAACCCTCTTTTTACTGCAGCAACCTCAGATACATTATTGATACTGTCTTGTGTTTTTGTTTGTGTTTTATAATTTTAAAATGCATGTATATATGTAATATATGTATATAAGTATTCTGAAAAATGTATTTTGGATGAGCTAAAATACTCCACATCTGTGTCTCTGCAGTGGAACATCATCTGTCACTCCAGTGAACGCGGCACATTCACTGTTTAGACCTGCAGACATGAACACCACCAAGAAGTAAGTCAATATTCCCTTAGTTTACAGCTATGTTACAGACATTTCCATACTCTGACAAATTAATACGTACACGACTTTTCATTGTAACCTTTGACCACATTTTCTGATGATTTAACCTCTAATTATAATTTTCAGCATAAAACAAAGCATCATAGATGAAAGGATAAAACTAATAATTGTTTGAAATATTTGATATATGTTTATGGATATGAGCAAAGATATTGTAATAAAGACCAATTATTTTGTTGGTATTATTACACTAGGTTACACGCTTATATATTTAGTAACCAAAAATAATGTGTAGGCCTGTTTTGCCTGTATAGTAATATTCATACTGTCCATTTGGCTGCAGTCAAAGTCAAGGGGACAGCGGAAAGTTTTGGATGATTCATAAATCATCAGTACAATTAAAGTTAAAGTGTTGAAATATTTTGGAGTAAGCTTAAGTGACTTCTCTGAAAATGACATGGATTGAACAAGAACTCTGATATGTTATCTGAAATGGACTGATAGGACTTCAAAGTAACCATCTTAGGAATAGTTTTATGGATCATTCTTAAGAATTGTGATTCGTGTGTGGTTAAAATGGTTCAATCACATCTGCATTGATTTTCCATTATAGACAGCATGTCATTACCATTAGGTACAATCATCTGGTTTGAGAACATGTTGTGTGAGATTTATAGAGATAGACCAGTGCACTTTTATCCAGCACAGGCCGTTTTTTTGTTCAGTGCGAAGAGGGAACTGCATAATACGGGACTACACTGCTCCCTTATAAGTTTGTGGTAAAATAGAGCTGTGGGTGAGTTTGCGGCTAATTTTTTTTTACTACATCATTTGGAGATATTTCTCAAAAATATTGGCAGACCTTAAGGGCTTTCAGTTCACTGGATTCTAAACAATCAGCATTGGTCATGAAAAAGACAACATGTCGATCCCTAGTGATTTAGAGACTTAAGTGCAGATGTGTGTGCTGTTGTCTGCATAATTGCTGCAGGTTTCACTTTGAACCGTTCTTAAATAAAATGAGATGAAAGTGTTATCCTCACTCACACATGACTGTGGTGTCCAGGCGGCCCCTGCCTGTTGTTACTGTGGTTGTTCCGTAGGTGGCAATGAAGGCAATGGTGGAGTTCATCACAGCTTTAATATTCAAAGAAGCAAGCCCACACTTAAGACCTATGTGAAGACCCCAGTGGAGTGGGAACTAACCCTGAGTACTTTAGGGATAATTCTTTTCAATACTGGTCTAAGCTTATGAGTGAAGGTATTTTATTATAATATCTATCAAGAAAGAACAAATGAAAAACCTGACACAGATGAATTAGTCCAGTTTGCTGCTGACAAAGTGTGTTTGACACAAAGCAATTAAGAAATGGCTCCAATATGTCTAAACTGTTTGCCTACTCTTAAAATGTACACATGCTACTTAGTATAGATATTTGCATAACAGTATTGACACCCACAAGTACCTGTATCAATGTAGGTATCAATATATCGATACAGATACTCCCCATCCTTAGACCCCGAATATAATCGCTATATTATATACAGTATGTTGTATTAAATTATAGTACACTTGTTTATTTAAATGCATTTTCTGGATATAATTTAATTAGTTACCACAAAATGTAATAATTCAACAAAATTTTGAGTGTATGGAAGACTTTAGTACTTTATCCAGTAATTCATTTTATTATGCACATTACTTTGTCCGAACATGGGGCTGAACTGTCCTTGAATGTAAGTCCTCAGGATGAACTCTCTGGTGGGAGCTCTGAATATCCCCTTGGGGTGCGTTTGTCCTTTACTATTGTCTGAACAGTGAACACAGACTGTCCAAGAATGAATGAAAATACTGCAACAATTTCCTCTGGTTCAGCTTCATTTCACTGGAATGTAATCCAACTTTACTTTAATAAGTACATGTCCTACTGTCACAAAAGAATCAACCACAAGAGTCTGTGTAAATGTACCAGTCCCAATCATTAGGAAAGAAATCTGGGATCCCAAATGAAAACAAAAAAGTAAATAAATAGTATAAAAGCAAATAAAGCATTCTTTCAATTGATTGACTCAGACTTTGAGCCATAACTATGGAAACCAGCTCTAGCTGTGCAATAAAAAACAAACACTTGCAGCCAGTCAGAGAAAAACATTTTGATCCGTCGCCACCTGCAGTGTTTGTGCAAGATTGTTTACATGGGGAGACTAGAGAGGTGGTGACTTGTTATGGTGTGTGTGTGTGTGTGTGTGTGTGTCCGTGTGTGTGTGTGTCTCTGTGTGTGTGTGTGTGTTGACACTTAAGTAAAGCTGGCCTAATCCTGTAAGGGCGGATGAGTAGACAAGACATGTGATGGCCCACTTGTTTCCTAGAGGGTGAGGTAGCGAGGGGGCATTACTAACCAGCTGGAGAGGCTTTGTTGTATGTGTCACCGTAGAGCTTATTACGCTGTATCATTAAAGATGTTTTTTTTTTTTTTTTTTACAAATTAGGATCAATGAATGGGAAACTGTTTTCTTACACAAGTTTGCTGAAATCGACTGTCGGCTCACTGTGATGTCTTTGACCACACAACCACACTCAAAATCAATTAGCCGAGACTTCCTGTCCACTCCCACACCCTCCTCCTCCGCCAGATTACCTCCATTAGACCAACATACCTGCTGTGCACTGTCCATGTCTCGGGGCGAGCTCGTTGCCTGAATAGTCTTTATTTTTTGTTGCGTGTGAGTGTAGGGCTACTCTGTTCTGAGATGAGCACTGCTGGCGGCTCAAGACTGAGTCCTAGTCCAAACTTGCTGCAGGTCAATGAGCCCTACAAGCGCTATGGCTCCACGCTGTCTTTGGAGGAGAGGTGTGAGCAGTCTTTTTTCCTCTTCTACTACTACAGGATGGAGGACGAGGCGGTGCTGGACAGAGGGGCGTCTCTTCTCAAACACATGTGTGACGAGGAGGAGGTGGAGGGTAAGTGCGTGTGTCTGTTATTTAATTATGGGGCATTTAAGTGCGGGCCCAGTGATGGAGACCGCTCCTTTTGTCACAGTTAGTACATTTGTCGCAGAGAAAATCCCAGCTAGGGCAATCGTTAATCAATCAGTATGAATTCAAAAAGTCCATTAAAGTCTTGGGACTCTTTTGTCTTTTCTTGTACACACGCTGAGGTTCGCTTGTTTGAAAAGCTGGCACGAGAGGGATGTAGAACACGCCGGCGGTGATTCACTGCACTAATCTGCTCAGACCCAGACAGCAGAGAGGAACCTAGTGCCCTTAAACATAATTACTGACTCCTAAACCATGTCAGATACAACTTGCTAATAGTCAAACATTTACATCTGTGCACAACGTTCATCAATCTACCAGCAGCGGCCTTAGAAATGAAAACGACTTCTGGATAAAAATTGAAATGCTTTTATCTGAAAACCTAGTTCAGTTGGCAACTTTTGAGCCTGTTTCCCCTG
This sequence comes from Eucyclogobius newberryi, assembly GCF_026437365.1. Taxonomy (NCBI): domain Eukaryota; kingdom Metazoa; phylum Chordata; class Actinopteri; order Gobiiformes; family Gobiidae; genus Eucyclogobius; species Eucyclogobius newberryi. Next base: position 20,714,823 of record NW_027316278.1, read on the forward strand.
TGGAACTCACCCGGATAATTAAGGTATTTACAGTATATTCTGCACTAATGCTACTGCTCTGGAGGTCCAACGTCTCATCATCCTAATTACAGGAGAAATTCCACAGACAGAATAATAACAGACGTGCACATGTCAGACTGAGCGGTTTAGGCGAAATATCTTATTGTGATTTTTCTGACAAAAATTCTGACATTACGATTGCGATTAGATTTGCAATTTAATTTATATTATGTATTCTGCAATAGTTGGATTTTTCATTTATTTTATTTATTTTATTTATTTTATTTATTTTATTTATTTTATTTATTTTATTTATTTTATTTATTTTATTTATTTTATTTATTTTATTTATTTTATTTATTTTATTTATTTATTATTAGTTCATCTGTATTTGAACTGGGACAGTGAACATTAATAAACATGTCTGTAAATGTGCCAGTATTAACTGTAGTTTACTGCAGTCCCAGCAATATAAACAACATACATTTACATTATATACAGTACAGTTAGAATTAGTAGAAACATATGAAAGATTAGGAGTCCATGTATAAACAAATTACTGGGTTAAACATGTACAGAAATCTGCAATAGCACTACAATAGACAACAAATATGTCAACAATAAGGGCTAATTCTATGTCCAGGCGAATTAACATTTGAGAGAAGACCTAAATCTTCATAAATGCACTTTAGTTAAGTTAAATATCATCATAAAAGATCATTAGAAAGTATACGCAAGCTGCTTGAATTTAGAAGCTTATTCAACTGTCTATGCGATTCACTAAACTGTAGTAAGTATTTAGAATAGATATGTAGATAGATAGATAGATGTCTTTTCTGAATCATAAACCTGACTTGTCTTGGTATTAATTACTAGATAGCTCTTTTGGTTCTAGAAGCCCATTGTGTGCTGCTCGGCCCAGTGCCATGCTCTCTGTTGTGGGTCGGTCCCAGCGCAGCAGCAGTTACTGTGGAAACTGGCATAAGGGCAGCGTCTCCTCAGAAATCTAGTGCTCCAACAAACCTTCCAGCAAACACAAAGATTTCATTTCATTCCATGTGCACTTTACTGACAGCTTCAAAAGAATTTGTTAAAAAGAGAAGGAAGTTGTTTCACAAAGCTGCTCTGGCAGAGTGCAACTCTTTCTCCGCTGCTCCTTGTCTTAGCTGTGTTTTATTTGTGGTTCTCCATCACACTCCTTATTCTCTCCGCTCTTGTCTTGTGGCCTTGCAGGCTGTACTGCTCATCTATCTCGCTTTTACTGTCTCAGGCCTTTGTCTTCCTCCAAATGTGCTGCTGCTCAACCATCTGCTATAGATGCTATAACTTAAAGTTGCTGCTTAGGTTTTGATTACTTCAGCCGTTGACTAACCCGGTTCACTAATATCCTTATCAAGAGGGCCTATTTTCCCCAAAACGCACTACTTATGGGCCCCATTTCAAACTGAAGTTGTTCTTGAACACTTTGGCGTACAAACACTGGGCTGGACTCTTTGAAAGGCTGAAACTCTGATGTCTGAACAAGCTCAGCGCAGAGGAATATCAGAATTTAAAACTCTGCCTTGACTTTCTTTGGTAAATATAAAGAGCAGTAAAGCTGATGTCTGGAGGAGGGTCTGATGGACACTAGTTTGTTGGGTTTTGACAATTCCTCTTTAAAAGGCGGAGTCCATATGAAAGTCCTATTAATTGTAATTTTAAGGGTAATTTCTTTATTTTTTGTTTTAGAGTACAAACTGAGTCTGATTCTGAATGTTTGACTGAAAAAAGTGGGTTACGGCTTTTTAAAAATATTTTGCATGTTGAGCTTGATAGTTTCACATGTTGAGCAGCTTGATAGTTTCACATAAAATGTGAACTTATTTATTATTTTTTTAACTTTTGATATTGAAAAAGGTATATTTGTACAAAATGTACTTGAATATATTATTTGTAGCTTAAACGGCTTTATATATAGTTCTATAATTAAAGTGCATAGTTATTGATTGTAAGAATCGTATGCATACTAGAAATGTACGATGAGAATTGGCTCCAGCGTGATTCATTTATCTGTCTTTTTTTTGGGCTCAGTAGAATTATAGCCATAGATGTTTGGCTGCATTGTTTTACAAAATGTCATATTTGTAATGTTGGTGTCAGTGAATATAGATAAACCCCCAAAGGCAAAGCATTGTGTGGCACCAAAGAATAATGAATGCTGTTGTTTAATGGAGATCATTGTTTGTTGAATCAATTCCTGGGTCCAGCTTCACACAACACTACATTCGATTGTTTCAAACGCTGTTCTGTTCAACCTCTTATACAGACTGTCTCCAAATGCAATACATTTCTGATTCAGCATTTCAGTATATTTCAGTAAATTCCCCAGCAGCATATGGTCCCAGAGCACCACAATGTTTACTGGCAAAACACCAACAGTGGGTGCCCACTGTTGGTGTTTTGCCAGTAAACATTGTGGTGTACTTCCAAGTCTATGTAAAACATTATGTTCTGTACTAAAGTGCAGACAACAGGGATTTAGTCATGCGATCCCCTTCACTGCTACATGTTACCTGTGCTTCTTAACAAATATTTAACATAACAGTATTCTGCAACCTTTATTAGCCTGTGCTGTTATACTTGGTGGGACATGTGAGAATATGAAATGAATATAATGCTCCTAATGATTATAAATAAATGATTACGTTTTAGCCTTTGCCTTTTGATATTAAATGCTCTATTGTTTTTTCCCAGTACGGTTTAAAAAATGTCAGTTGAAACTATTTGTCGACCAAAAAATTTGTCTTAATTCAAATAACAATCATTCTATTTCATGGACATTCTAGCACATGTACAAATACTTTTCCTTGCAAGTTTGTTAAAGGTTTTTGCCTCTGTAATAGAAAGATAATTCATTAAAATCAAGGCAATGCAAGTTTATTTATGGATCAAGGCAATTCAAAGTACTTTACACAATAGGGGAAAAAATGCATTCAAATCACAAAACTGATAGACATAAAAGAGAAAAGTGCAGATAAAATCCTTTCACTCATATGCACAGCTAAACAAAACCGTTTTAGCTTAGATTTGAAGGACTAGAGGCCTGTCTCACAACTTCAGGAAGATGAAAATGGACTATATTGACTTTGGTTGATGTTTCCTGTATTGTTTCATTTTTCAGGACATCATACTGTTTACATCGGGGTGAGGGTCCCCAAAAGCTACCGGAGAAGGCGGCGCCACCGTCGTAAAACTGGCCACAAGGACAGAAAGGAGAGAGTGTCCGAGAACGCGGATGACAAGTCGGATGCGGAGAACAACGAGGAGGCCAGTAATAGCATCCTCAAACCTCTCAGTAAGTTCTAATGGACCCATGTCAGCTCTCATCACTGCTCCTGCCTGTCCCACTGACTCCACACAAGCCCTGGTGGCCCTCACTGACCCCAGAAACAGTTTGCTGAGTGTACTACATGCTTAAAAATAGCACTAAGAGATATTTGGACACAGCGGAATTAATTTGAGGAAAACTAGTGCCGTGCAGAGTATTGTATCCAGTGGTGATGGTGTGAGTGCTTGTGCATGAGGCTTTTGTCCTTGCCTGTTGGACTGTGTGACTTTGTGCATGGGAATATTTGCTTGCACTGGAGCTGTGCTTTGTGGCTTGTCCTACAGTAATGACTAATGGACCTTCAGGCACTGCAGTTACAGCGTGAACGCACGGACCGAAAGACACAACTAATAAAGGAAAGACACTACTAATAAAGGGGGTTATTTTATGTTTTTGTAAAGAGTAAGCGTTCATACCAAAATAAACTTTGGAACCTAGTGAAATTTGGTAATGTTAATATGATTGTTATCCGGGTTACCTTTTGAATCAATACGAACAGCAAAATATAGTGATTGAGGACATTTTGTTTGCATATTATTACTATGTTTGCTGAGACTAAACTAGACCATGAATACGATTTTCGTTGATATACTATGGAATGATGAGGCGCTTTAGGGATCATCTCAAAATAGGTTGAAGCTTAAAAGATGAAAACATTTTCGTCTCTCTCTGGACCCCCTCCCCCCCTCAAAAGAAAAAATAAATAAATGTCTGGCTTCACATAAAATTTTACGCATTGATAAAACGATAGTAGCTTGATTGACCCTGCTCACCTCTAGTCACTGAACATCCTTTGGTATGTTTATCAGAGAAGTTATGAACTCTCCAAATAATGTCACCTGTCGCGCATGGTTGTTTACTCAATCCACATGGCCCACAGACCCTACGGCACATCCCATTCAACCCAAATTGTGAGATGACCACATTGAGATGGTCTCAAGAGGATGAGAGAGTGAGAAACTAATGTTTCTTGTCAAAAGCTGTAATTGTCAATTGCCTGAGTTTAGACCATAGACATGTCAGAATGACAGAAGCAGAACACGTGCTTTTGTCTCAGTGAGAATCTCACGTCTTCTGTGATTGGCCGAAACCTCATGCGAGGTTTGTGTTGGTCCTTCTTCAGGGCAGTGCATAGCCACGTTACTAGAGCCAAATCTCTTGATCATTTGCTGCGCTGCGTCTTGCCGCAAAAAAGATTTTTCAACTTTTCTGCAACAGCCGCGTTGGCGACGGTGACGCCTGCCCCGCTCCCCGCACGGGCCACGGCGCGCTGTGCTCCCCCGCACGCACCCGCCGTGCTCCGCGCACGCACCTGCCGTTCTCCGCACCCCCCGCCTAATGTTGGCCTAATGCTCGTTGCTGATAGAGTTTTTTAGCATTTCAAAACAATTACTGCCACAACAATGTATTGAAGCTTCAAAGCAACAATAAGACGAAATGTAGGTTTAACCCCCCCCCCCCGAAAAATATTAAGTATTTTCAGCTTCAACCCATTTTGAGATGATCCCTTAGTGCAGGGGTCCCAACCACCGGGCCGGGGACCGGTACCGGTCCGCACCGCGTTTGCTACCTGGAAATAATCTATCAGTGACAGCATCTTCTCCTACGTAACTTTTGCCTGTCCCTCATGACACTAATAAGCTTGTCTGTGGATATATAATGAGGAAATTGCCAATGAAATCCATTAAATATAATGGAAGTATATTATATCTCTGCTCTTGTCCTGAGTGATAACTGATACATGATACGTCATCGCGGATGCGTCGTATCAAACGCGCTGCTCAAAAGTAGAACCACAAGCTTGCGAAAATGAGTGAAAAACAAAAGTCTTTGGAGAGCGTTTTTGCAAAGGGGAAAAGGCCAAGTGAGGAGCAGACGAGGAGCCAGCGGGGATTTTGGAGGACACGTCACCTGGGTGGGTGGCTCACCTGTTTTTACTTTTACAAGAGTTTGAGCGCTACTTCCCGTGCCGTGACGGCAACAAGACAAAAATTACGGAGCGAACTGGACTTAAACACACTGCGGGTGTCATTGTCTCCCATCACTCTAAGATGGGACCATCTCATTGCACAGAAACACGCGCAGGGCTCCCACTGATTCAGCCTGTGGTGAGCTGTATTTTTTATGCACTCATTTTTGCCATATTTATCTGATGTGCTTCCACCAGTCAGAAGAACAGTGAGGACACATGTAACTGTACGTTTTGTTACTCCAATTCAGATCTTTTGGTATGGTACACTTAATAATGTACAAACGCGTTTTTTGAGAACATTTCGTCTTCCGAGCTGAATCGAATGGAAGCCTAAACTGTTAGTTTCTTAAGTTTCACTTCTCTAAGTTTCACGTCTCATGCCTGACAGCTAGGGGGCGATACTGTTCTGTTTACCTGTTATACGTATCTGGGTGGGACCGAGGGAGACGTTGTCGTGTGGCTAACCTGAACGTGGTGTTCACGAAATAAATGAACCAAATCAAAGTGGAGTTATTATTTGGACTAACATTGGTAGCAGAGGATGGTTAGTAACTACAGAGTCCCGCCATCGTTTGAAGAGGAAAAACCCTATGAAAGCTGGAAGAATGAAGTCGGCATGTGGATTAGAGTCACCGATTTGGAGAAAAAAAAACAAGCTCTTGCCGTGGCGTTGGCGCTATCTGGAAGAGCACGGGAGACGGCGATGGAAATTCCGGTTGATGATTTAAACAAAGACACGGGAATTGCCACTCTTTTTGGTAAACTTGATAGTTTGTTCCTAAAAGAAGAAAAAGATCGGATCTATGAAGCGTACACGAACTTTGACCGGATGATGAAAAGCGGAAACGTGTCCATGGTGGACTATATTATTGATTTCGAACAGCGATATTCGCGTATGCGCAATTACAACATGGAGCTTCCCGATGCAGTTTTGGCTTTTAAACTGCTGGACACCGCGTGCTTGGATACGACGGACAGACAGCTGGCTCTAACTGCGTGCACGGATTTGACATTCGCCTCTATGAAGTCCGCTTTGAAGAGAATATTTAGCGGGAAAACGATTGCCACTACAGAGGGAATTAGTCAAGAATCTGTTTTTGCAACGGAGCAGCAACGTCAAAACAGGCCCTGGCAACAGGGTTCCAGAGCAAAAACTCCACTGCCCGGTACGAACCCGCTGGACAAGTACGGACGGCGGTCAAAGTGTGCTGTATGCCAAAGTACGTTTCATTGGGCAAAACACTGTCCACACAAAGGTGATGAATAATTGAAGAAAAGACAAACGTGGAAGAGTGTAACATTACACTGTATACAAAAGAATCGCCAACAGATGCAGAAATATTCATGACTGAATGTTTTGGCTCCGCTATAATAGACACTGCTTGCCTGAGGACAGTGTGTGGACAACAGTGGCTTGACGACTACATTAATGTGTCTGGAAAGAAAAACATGATGAAGTCTATGATAAAAACTGAAACACAAAGTCATAGGCCCTTCAAGTTTGGAGATGGAAAAGTGGTGCACTCTGTCAAAAAGGTTACGATACCAGCTAAGATTGGAACCACAAAGTGTAATATAGAAACCGAAGTTGTCCCTGTTAATATCCCCTTGCTTTTGAGCAAGACATCTCTAAAAAGGGCAGGAACAGTTCTGGACATGGAAAATGACAGTGCTGTGATGTTCAATCAACCTATCAAACTGGACTTTACAAGCTCGGGACATTACTGTGTGAACATAATCGACAGTGAAGATAAATGTTTTGTTAATGCTGATCAGATATTAACAACTACTGAGGAAGAAGTGCTGACAAGCACAGACAAAATGGACACAAGCGAGAAGACAAAAGTTTTATAGAAACTTCATAAGCAGTTTGGGCATGCTTCTGCTGACAAACTACAAAGGCTTTTAAGTAGTTCTGGAAACAAAGACACAGAATGCATTGGCTTACTACAAAAGGTTGTAAGTCAGTGTGAAGCATGTCAAAAGTAACGCCAAAGCAATGGGAGGAGTACTTTTACGGACTACGACAGAGTCTGAGGACTACGAAACGTCTGAGGAATAAAGTCTGGCGGTAATGCAACACTCGGATGCCAACCGCCATAAAACAACAACAACAACAACAACAACCAAACCCAAACCTGCGGCTGGCCTACCACTGGCTTCAACGTATAATGAGACTGTAGCTGTAGATCTGCACGAGCTTGAGCCAGGGGTGTGGTACCTACATATCATTGACCAGTTCACTCGATTTAGTGCAGGAAGTGTCTTGACCACCAAGAAATCCTCTGAGATCGTTAAACATTTTATTCATGATTGGATCAGTGTGCACGGCCCACCACGAAAGTTGTTCAGTGACAATGGTGGGGAGTTTAATAATGAAGAAGTGAGAGACATGGCTGAAAACTTTAATATTGAAGTAAAAACCACACCAGCATACATCCCTGGAGTAATGGGCTGTTAGAACGGCACAACCAAACTTTAACAGAGATCATACTCAAAGTGAAAACTACTACTAGATGTGACTGGAGCACTGCCATGGACTGGGCTCTTATGGCAAAGAACTGTATGCAAAGTGTCCATGGTTACAGCCCACATCAGCTTGTGTTTGGGCAGAATCCTAACCTACTTTCGGTGTTGATTGACAGACCACCTGCTCTAGAGGGCACCACTAAAAGTGAGTGGGTTGCCAAACACATTTCAGCTCTGCACACTGCAAGGAAGGCCTTTACAGAAGCAGAATGCTCCGAACGAATACGGAGAGCGCTAAAGAAACAGATACGTCACAACGATGAGAGGTATGAACAGGGAGACAAAGTGTTTTACAAACGTGTGGACTGTCCAGAGTGGAAAGGGCCTGTGGTGGTCATTGGGCAGGACGGTGCTGTTGTTTTTGTTAGACACGGTGGCACCTGTGTCAGAGTTCACCGACTTAGGCTGAGGAAAGCCAATCAGGAACATGAGGAACCTCAGACCAGCTGTGATAAAGAAAACAATGAGGACAAACAACACTCATATGACATAAATGAGGATACCGAAGAGACAAATGCTGAAAACAATGACAATGATCCTCCACCCGCTCATGAATATGCTGGGGCAGAGAGACGGGGTGCTGGAAATATAAAGACTGGTCAAATTGTTACATTCAGAAACGCAGAGAGTGGTGTTTCACGTACTGCTAAAGTGTTAGGACGTGCTGGAAAAGCCACCGGAAAATAAAAGGACTGGTATAACTTTGAGCTGCTTGAGCCTGCTGAGGTGGCGGGAAACAATGAAGCAGTGGATCTGTTACAGCTGGAAGATCTTCAAGTTCAGGTTCAGGCTCCTGGTGGTTTGTCATTTGATGAAGCCAAGTCCAATGAAATAAAAAGTTGGATACAAAACGACGTGTTTGAGGAAGTTGAGGACAAAGGAGAAAAGTGCATTTCCACTCGGTGGGTGTGCACTCTAAAAGAGACTGAGAACGGATTAGTACCAAAAGCCAGGCTTGTTGCACGAGGATTTGAGGAGCTACAAGTTTCTGAGCTACAAAAGGACTCTCCAACCTGTGCTTCAGAGTCCCTGAGGCTCTTAGTGGCAGTCAGTTGTCAGAAACAATGGCAACTTCGTTCAATGGACATAAAATCTGCCTTCTTACAAGGACTAGAACTATCTAGAGACATTTTCATCAGACCTCCTCCAGAGGCTAATAGCACTGGTGTACTTTGGAAACTGCGAAAATGTGTGTATGGTTTAGCTGATGCCTCACTCTATTGGTATAACCGAGTGAAAAGCATAATGATTGAAGCAGGAGCTGTCATATCTAAAGTTGACCCTGCAGTTTTCTACTGGTTAGATGAGGACAAAAATGTAACTGGTGTACTAGCTTGTCATGTTGATGATTTCATTTGGGGAGGTACACAAATGTTTTCTATGACTGTCATGCCTCATCTCAGATCAAAGTTCAATGTTGGTCGTGAAGCTCAGGATAGCTTTTCTTATGTGGGTGTGGAGTTGGTTACTTTGAGTAAAAAGGTACAAATACACCAAGAGACATACATTCAACATTTACATCCCATACCTCTCACACCCTCACGGGCAGCAGAGACAGGCTCACCCCTCACTGAAGCAGAACAAGATCAGCTCAGATCTAAGATAGGGCAACTTCTGTGGGTTGCCAGACAGAGCAGACCTGATGCCATGTTTGATGCAAGTAACTTAGCATCAAATCTTAAACAGGCTACTGTACAGACTATTAATGAAGCAAACAGAGTTGTGTGCAAACTGAAGGCTAAGTCTGTTGAGTTGAATTTCCAGCATCTTGGTAAAGACAGTAACTTAAAATTAGTTACTTTCACTGATGCATCTTTTGGTAATCTGTCAGATGGAGGAACTCAAGGTGGGCACTTTATTGTTTTGATGGGTGACAATGGATGTTTTTCTCCTATCTCATGGCAGTCAAAGAGAATCAAGAGAATTGTTAGAAGTACACTTGCAGGTGAAACTCTAGCAATGTCAGAGGGAATTGACAATGCAATTTTTCTTTCAACATTGTTCTCTGAACTTAATGCAGGTAGCACTGAACATCCTGTACCAATAATCTGTGTCACTGATAACTTTTCTCTTGTTGATGCACTGAAGTCTACCAAGTTTGTCACAGAAAAACGACTGCGTTTAGAAATCAGTTCAATTAAAGAACTGGTGGTCTGAAACTAAAGAGCAGCTTGCAGACTGCCTTACTAAAAAGGGAGCTTCCTCAGCCATGCTTCTTAAGGCTCTCCATGAAGGACATTGGACTGTTAAATAATTGTTCAACAACAACACTTACACTCATGTTATGTTGTGTTGCTGTGTGTTTTTTTTGTTTTTATAAAGAGAGTGAGTTTGTTAGTTTCTTAAGTTTCACTTCTCTAAGTTTCACGTCTCATGCCTGACAGCTAGGGGGCGATACTGTTCTGTTTACCTGTTATACGTGTCTGGGTGGGACCGAGGGAGACTTTGTTGTGTGGCTAACCTGAACATGGTGTTCACGAAATAAATGAACCAAATCAAAGTGGAGTTATTATTTGGACTAACATAAACCCCGCCCACTTCCGCGCAAGTTAACCTGACGGCGACATAACCTGGCACACCGGTCCGTGAAAATAAAACCTACATTATTCCGGTCCGTGGTGCAAAAAAGGTTGGGGACCCCTGCCTTAGTGGACAAGGCAATGAGTCAAAATCTCTATTTATTGGGATAAATATAGAAAATAAATTCTACATATGCAATAGCCTGATGTTGCAAGAGATTCCGAATTTTTCATGAAACAGTGTTTTATGTGTAGCAGGAGGATTTTCTTAAATCCAATCAGAGAATAGATTACAGTCGGCCTATCCGGCTTTCACCTTTGATTGTGATGTTGCAGGCACATATTTCAAAGATAAACTCTTTTAGGTTTAGTATGTAAAATATTTTCAGCAATATAATTACTTGTACATAAATAACAGGCTCAAATAATTGCTGAACATTAATTAATCTGATATTTACTAGACAGATGTTCAGATCACTGATAACAGATTTTAACCCCAAGAAATTCAACCAATCGAGTCTATCTATCAAATTAATTAATTAATTAATTAAGAATCACCAGTGAATGTAGATGTAGCATTAAGGGCGCAATCACACTTGTACATTCTCCACATCAAAACTGGGACTAAACCAGAATTAGTCCAAACCTGGACTAGACCAGGACTATAGGACTAGAACACGACCAATCCAAAGCCGCATCCACATGAGGAATAAAATGTGCTCAATTTAGGACCAAGTAATGGCAAGTGTGAACACAGAGAATACCTGTGTCATGCCGTGAAGTCTCTGGACTCCATATATTTGATATTTTATTGCAGGGTTTAGGGCTGGGTATTGCCAAGACCCTCGCGATACGATACATATCCCGATACTTGTATATTCCGATACAATTCCCTCATTACGATACGTATTCCAATACACTTTGGAAAAAAGGGTCTTAAAAATGTACCAAATGGGTAATGTTTTTACTCTGGATAAGACAATTTATGAAATTTCATGTTTATCCACAAAGCACTTATTTATAAATCCATTATGCTCTAATAACTTAATACATCCAACCAACTGATCCAAATAGGAATATAAGGAACACATTCTAATAAAGTATTGCATGTTTCTGCATGGTCTGAACATGCTGCAGCAGCATCTTCTGCACAGATCAGCTTCTGATCAGGTCCACAGCTCCTTCTCACCTCGGCCGAGAGGAGCGCAGCACTACAGCAGATCAAAAGTACTATTCCACCTCGTTTGAAGCCTACGGCCACAATTTAAAAAAAAAATATTAAAAAAAAATATCGATACTGTGAGGTCAGAGTCCATGACGATATATCGCCATATCGATATTTTGAACACAAGCCTACCAGGGGTGCACAAGCCTTTTTCACCTATAGGGCCACATATTGAAATATATAAAAAGCAGAGAGCCACCTTTTGTAAGGTGTGGAACATTCAGTCTAGGTTTGTTTGTTTGTTCATTCATTTTGTACCACTTGCTCCCGTTCGGGGTCGTGGGTGACGCAAGCCTATCCCAGTGACTTTGGGTCTTATGCGAGGTTTACCTTGGACAGGGGCTGAACACAGAGACATAGACAAACACCAAACACATGCACGTCTTTGAAAGATATGACGAAGCCGGAGAACCCAGAGAGAACTCACGGTAACACGGAGAGGACATGCAAACTCCACCGAGGGAGATGATGTGATGTTGGTCTGGATAGGGAATCGAACCCATGATCTCCATATTGGGAGGCTTAACCTCCCTGCCACTGTGCACCTCGTATCACAATGCATGTTACTGAGGTTTTAGTGGCAGAATTACGATATTTACCGTACATTTGCCTGAGGTCCAACAAGAAATAGTCTGAGGGACACATTTGGCCCCCTGGACATAGTGTGGACACCAGTGTTTTATCCTGAGGAACATTTTGGCCCAAGGGGAAAACGCTTTTCTTTTCCAGACTGAAGTGCTGTTATTTGGTCAGATGTGCACTGCAGGGCGTCATACAGCTGTGTGGATTCTTGTGTGTCTGTCATTTGACATCTGAGAAACTTCAGTACACTATCTTAAAAAAAAAAAAAAAAAAAAAAAAAAAAAATATATATATATATATATATATATATATATATATATATATATATATATATATATATATATATATATATATATTTGTAATACACTGTAGGCTCTAACAAGATATTTACATCAACATTATTATACAGAAAAATATTTGTCTTTGTACCAGCTGTTTCCCCCCACATTCATTCAACACAAGCATTCCATTGTTTAAAAAGCACTGCAATACTTTACATTTTGTCTGTCAATTTTCCCTTACAGTTTACTGCTTTTTGAGGCCGAGATAGATCTACAAAAGAGTTTTTGTTGTTGGTGTTTTTTTGTTGTCTTTAAACAACCTGACCTAACAATGGTAGATGTCTGCCCATTTACTGTCTTAGGTCAAATTGCCCTTTTTTCACATTTCCTGTTACATCTATGGCAATATTGTACCTTTAATTAAGTTATGTTGTATATGCTTGCCATGCTTGGCATGCAGAGCACATGGCAGTGATCATTTCACATTATTGTGGCCTGCAGCAAGTATTTGTGACTGTTTGATCAGAAGAATAACAGTATGTTTGGGCTGAGCTCTGAGAGAAGCCCTAAGGGTGTCACTCTGCATTCAAGCCTGTCCTCTTAACTCCCTCAGCCCTGCTGCCCTGCATACTCAATGTCAGACTGTGTGACATGGAAAACATTTCCTGTTCTCAGTGATCCTGTCTCTGCTTTGAATGAGAGATGCCACATTACATTGTCATCATGTACAGGCACAGACAATGCATGTGCGATCACATCCCCTGCAGCTCTTAACGCAGTGATAAAAAGGTCACCAGATAGAAGATATGTGAGTTGGAGACATAGAAGTGGGACTAAACTCTCCTTTAGTAGCAGTCACACTCTGAGCTCTGAGCTGGACAGCAGGCATTCTTCTTCCATCCCCTATCCCATGAGCCCTTGCTGCCTGGACAAAGTGCTCTTTGTATGCCCCAGGCTCTTGGCTACAGCACACAGCTTTGAAATTGCGTTTGAACGATGGGATTTTCATTTCTAGCCCTCCTCTTTGTGTTTTTGTGTTTGCTTTCACCTTCATTTCCAGTAAGCACCTCTAACCACAACAATTACCATAGCATATTAGCCTAGAAAAGTCCACTTTGCATCGATATTCATACAGTTTTTGATACCACTTACATCTGAAGTTATGTTTTGGATATATTGAAGATGCATGTAATTTACTGTAACACATGCACAAGTCTATATATTTACAGTAAGTGTGTTTTAATTTGTGTAATTGACACAGTAATCAGCTTAATGTGTACAATGAACATGTACATTATTTGTCCTAAGGTATTATTATGCAGGTAGTGGTCAGAGAATATGCCAGCAGACAGTCTACTCTACCCAGTAATCTGCCAGCTGCTTGTCCAAGCCCTTGCATCCAGTCAGAGTCAAGAAATCTCCCCACACCGTACTGTCAGATTTTTACTACCTGTACTAGCAGCAATTGAATCACTGTAGTTATGTATGCAGAATATTGCATAATAATGGTCAAAGGCCATGAATGCCAAAGCTTCACTAACAACAGGCAGGGGCCTATGTTAGCCGCTTGCTTTGTGTTTGTGGACAGTTTTTGGCTTGGATGGGCCTGCTGTCATGCAAGGAGGTTGTAGTGGGCTCTCATTCTCAACCACAATAGAAAGTGTCACTGTGGCAGATCACCTACTTGCAATATGTCTGAATACACTTGGAAAGTATTTATAAATGTGTGACCTATTCTAAGTTTTCTCTGCCTCTTTTTGTCCAGCTCTCTAAATATTCAAATGAGATTTTAAAAGAAGGAAAGCCAAGCTTCTGGGCACAGAATGGTCCATTTCCTAATTGTTAATCAGGACTTCCAGGGCATTTTGCCAAGGCTGAAGGGCCAATGGTGAAGGCCTGTTTAAACATGGAGGGGTGTGTGATGTGGGGACACTGTCACTGAGGGGACCCCAAACCCCATTGGCCCCCTCTTCAGAACTCCTTCACAAAGCGGTGGACCAGGCTACAGTGAGATACTGTCACTTGTAATGAGGCTGTAGGCGCTACGTTTCGGGCAGCAACTACTTGACAATTATAAGAACAGCTGACCAAGTGAGATCTGTAAACATGTCCAACAACAACAATAACCTGGAGGAAAAGGAGAAAAATGAAGACCCAGAGGAGAAAGAAGAAGTTCTACCTCCATATGTACCTGAGGTCAAAACAGAGGTTCCACCTGAAGAGCAGAAGAAGGACTTAGAGCCCATCCCCAACGGCCTTCACAGCGTGGTGACCGGCAGTATTTTTGCTATCTCCACAGTTTCTCCTGCAGCAGAGAGGATCCGCTTCATTCTCGGGGAGGAGGACGATGGCCCCGCTCCCCCTCAGCTCTTCACGGAGCTGGACGAGCTGCTGTCTGTGGATGGACAGGAGATGGAGTGGAAGGAAACCGCCAGGTAAGGTTCTATTGGGATGAGATACAGTTCAGTCAACACATTTTTAAAAAAAATATTTGAATCACATTAATTTTATTCCCAATGACAACACACAGCAATGCAAACATGTTTAAGTAGAACGAGGTGTCTGTCATTAGCATGGAGAAATTGAAGCTCTCTCTTGGGATAATGGGACCATAGGCTCATATTGACACCAAGCAGCCGTCTAATAGATTATTTAATTTCTTAATAATGCATAGTATGTAATCATGTTTCTGGTAATAATGTATGTATTTTGTTTGTGTCCAGGTGGATTAAGTTTGAGGAGAAGGTAGAGAAAGGTGGTGAGCGCTGGAGCAAACCCCATGTAGCCACATTGTCCTTACACAGCTTGTTTGAACTGCGCACTTGTATAGAGAAGGGAACCATAATGCTGGATATGGAAGCTTCCACTCTGCCTCAGGTTGTTGGTAAGTCAGTTGTTAACCCCAGACTGTCAAACAACTTTACATCTAATGTGTATATTATACGTTTTAGTCAAAGTTCAACACTTTTTATTTATTTTAGTTAGCTTTTTTTTTTACTAGAATTGTTGGGCATGATGTCAAGATAAACAATTGTGTTACTTGTTTCTTTTATTTTCTTTCATTCTTGCCAGTACCTGAGACTACCGCCGCTTGATAATACGTTGTTTTTGTGTGTGTTTTTTTTCTAATTACTTTGTAACAGTGTGAGCCCAAACCACCGATAGTGATTTATGTGGCATAATTGAGTATGCTGCTTGTTCCACACAGGCTTTTCTTGGTTGGGCCCCTATTTAATGCCAGGCAACATGACTGTGAGGCCATTAGCAGCACTAGCCCCACACAAAGCAAAACTGCCGTAAGCTGCTCTGTTACAGCATTCACGCTTCTGACCTTCTTTTTAAAAATAGGCTAAACCCTTTGATTGAGTCGTTTGCCATGCCACACTGCTCTTATTATGGCATAACATTTTGGGATCCCCCTTCGGCGTCTAGATCATGATGGTCGTACAGCAACTTAGCAGCCAGACTTAATATGCATGAAGTTAAATATTTGACCAAAAACAAAAACCTAAACACGGGGATTGGATGTGATCTCTGACCCTCACACTTCCACTGGAGCGCTGATGTAAACGACTGTACTTTCTCTGAGTACTTCATGATATGGCAACAATAGAATACACTGTGTGATCTTTAAGCCAGGCATCTCCAAACTAGGGCCCGGGGGCCAAATGCGCCCCTTAGACCAATTTTTGTTGGCCTTCCAGCTATGTTGGCCCAAACAACAAAAAGTAGTACTTTTTACTGTGAAATTGGGAAAATTCAGGCATATTGAAGTTATACCAACCTAATATTAATGTTCTAGGTCTAATTAAAGGTGTGGAGGCTCATCGCAATTACTTCAAATGCAAAATTTCGAATTATTCACTTTGTCATTCAACAAATTCGACATTGTCAAGTTGTTTGTGGCCCTCTGCCCTGTTTAAGTTTCAAAATGTGGCCTTTGGTGAAAAAAGTTTGGACACGCCTGCTTTAAGCTAATGTGTGGCTTTTATTCCCATTACAGAGTTGATCACTGACGATCAAATCGAAAATGGCCAGCTAAAAGCAGATCTGAAAGACAAGGTGATGTACACGTTGCTACGGAGACATCGACATCAGACCAAGAAGTCTAACCTTCGCTCGCTGGCTGACATTGGGAAAACGGTCTCCAGTGCAAGTAGGCTGTTTACCAACCAAGAAGCCGGTAATACTGATGCCAGTTTGGTGCAGTCTTTTGTGTTGCAGAACGGCATAGTGAACGCAATTATTCACCCACAATTGGACGTTTTTGGTAAATTAATAACCAGCAGTCACCTATAACCCAACTATAGGTTGCATTCACGTGACATCTGTCAGAGTAAACAAATATTCCCAATAGCTCAGAAAGTGGTGCCATTATTAAACCCCAATGACGGGATTGTTGTCAGTTGAAAGGCCACCAAGCCATGAGATTAATATTGCGAATACGTTTAATAAGTTTGTGAATCCAATCTCTCTTTCTTTCAAAAACAGGCCCTTCCCATAGAGTTCTAAAGGCTTCTCCCCTCCATCTGAAATAATGGCATCACAACATTCTGTAACGTGAACGCAACCTGAACTATAATATGAACAATAATATCAAAGAAAATAAGGTTTATCAATCCATTTATATATCTATCGAAAGCTTTTCTCTAAGCTGCTGTTTAATCAACCATGTTAATGTCGACCATGAGTCAATGGAACATTTTCATGATTTTAGTGTAACATTTTGAGTGCATGGCAGCTGCATGTAATCATTAACATTAACATATTTAGTAGATCTCAGGCGTCACACACTTTTCTGCTGCGAAATGTAGGCCTTCACAGCATCACGTAATGCCATTTGACTCATGGTTTTTCACTGTTTAGACCCTTATCTTTTATTGCTTTGCTCTAGTTAGTTGATCATGTTTTTTGCACTTTCACTCTCAACTTTGTAAACGGCTGAATTTTTCCTAACAATCACTTTCTCTGTCCACTTTTCTTTTCTCCTCTTAACCTTTCCCGCGCTTACTCGGATTGCCACTGATACCACTAAAAGCACGCAGTCCTCTTGACACCTCTATGACTTGCTTGTCCGGTCGAATGTCTATGGAGGACTTGAACACCCAGAGGAGTTCTAGCATGGACTGGCTTAGTAAGTTTTCAAAAGGCTGGATTGCAACTTTTAGTCATATCATTCTCAACACTTCTTCCCGCTGTAAAACAACTAAGCAAACAAACTAACAACTGTGCAGCCAACTAAACCAATATTCATATATTTTACCCTTGATAGAAACTGCATCATCCTGGCAAACATGTTATAACCCAGAATGTTCAGGGGGGAATAGGCTGTGAAAATATGCAGTGGCATCAGCGTTTGCATTTACCTGTGTGGAGAAGTGTCACGCGTGTGAAAGCTGCAGCTCTGGTGAAGACTCGGTCAGCATTCATGTCAAGAGAGCCACTCGTCAGCAGCATCCTCCGAGTGCCCTGGTCACCTCCAGCTTACACTTATCTATCCCGGGGGTTTTCCTCAACAACAAACACTGCATAAACGTAGGACCGTAGTATGGACAGCTTATATCAAATTTGCTTACAAAAAGATTAAAATGTTTTTTGCGTTAGTGACATATTATGTAAAATCTGAGTTATCCTGCTTCTGAGGTCCGGGTGCTCTGGAAATGACTGCTTTCACCTACCCCTTATCTCCACCCACTGCTCTGTACTTATTTGAAATGAAGTACATGATATCACGCAATAGTTTAACAATAAAAGCACTTAAATTAAAACCTACTGCTTGCTATGGTTAAAAATGCTACGATGAAGAGGCGGGGCCTGTTGATTTTACAGTTTTGAACAGGAAGTCAAATGGTTTCTATTTTTCTATTTTAGATCTATTTTGCCGTTTACAATGAACAAGCAAAAATAATGATTACTATGTACATTTTAAAAGGATAATATGTCTTCTTTAAATGACTTAGTTGTGTACTGACTCAATCCACTTGAGGTATTGACATGATGAAATAGCCTGTTTGCTTTTCCCAAATACAAAATATGAATGAATTAAATAATTTGGGAGATGGTGTTCCTGGTCTCTACCATATTATTTACATTTACGGCTGGAATATTTTCAAGGTGCCTTTTTTCGTTATTTGAACAGACAGCCCCACCACAACACCCCGGAACCTGACATCCAGCAGCCTCAATGACATTTCGGACAAGCCAGAAAAGGACCAGGTCAGTCTACATCCTGAGTGCATGTATATATAATTTATGGAAATATTTTATGAATCTTTGTTGAAGCCATTATTCGGGAGGTTTTCACTTTTCCCTGGACAACTGACTTGTTTTATATCCAAGCTAAGGTCATGGTATATTGTGAATGCTAAGGAAAAAGTGTTACTCTGTCAATTATTGCTTTGCCAGTGTCTTTTCTGATGTACCAAAGGTCAGCCTGGCATTGTCTCACTCCACTAACCTTTTGAGCAGTCTAAGGCTAACTGCAGAGATAACATTGTTGTAAAGGTGCCGTTGTTTTGTCGGGTTACCTGCTCTAATGGCTCATGCAATACGTACAGTTTGCCTTGCCTTTGTTCCCATTTAAAATACATTTTACCATTTGTTTATTTTAATGCTCAAATAATGTTTGAACTGGTACCAGAAGCCAGCCATGAACAAAAAGCTACACTATATTTACAAAGGTGTTACCATTACTTGCCCATATCACCACATTGTGTATAATAAATACTACACTATAAACTATAAACTGCTTGTATCATTTGGTATATTTGAGGCATTGGCTGTTTAGTATTTGTAGTAGAAAAATCACCTACTTTTTGTTTCTTTTTTGAGAATATACTAGAACCCCAAAGGGATGTTTCTCTAGTAGTAGCAGTCAGTAGTAGTAATATTTCTCAAAAACTGGGTCAGAATTACCCTATGAATTTCCATTGAGGAATACAGGAGTGAAACATATTCAGCAAACAGGAACCACTTCTGATCTTATCTCTGTCAGGGTTTTAATTTGCAGTTTTTTCTATTGCCACAGATAATAAAAATAATACATAATCAATAGAAAACTCTGGTTATTTGTTAGTTATCTTTTGTATAACATCCAAATTGACAACCAGCATTAATTGAATTTCCTCTTAGTACTTTTTCATGTAACTAGTGTTTCATGGTATTAGATATAGTGTTTTGTATTAGCATGGTGCGCAGGTTGCAGTTTGTTGGACAAGTTAACTCAATCATTTACACACAGACCCTTGGCCACCAGGCTCAATGGCCGGTGATTGGATCTGCTTGGATGGAGCCAAGTGGAGGTCACCAACTTTATAGGATTCCCATGATTTCCATGATCTGCTGGAATACTGCATTATACCAATCTTATAATCTTTTATTTGTGTATGTCGTGACAGTCACCAAAGACTAAAGCTTTCTTCTATGTAAATCTATAAACCCGAGTAGGAATCCATGTAGTGAAAATAAAACATTTTGACAGGAACCAGACTGCGGTCCAGCCATTAACTGGTGTTTTGAATAATATTTGTAAATTAAGTCTGTTTTCTATTAGGTTTAATGTTTAATGTCTTATAATGTGAAGTTTTGTATGTGTTGTTGTCTAATTGAATGTTTCATGTTTTTACCTACCTTAGGACAACTTATGAAATGTAGTTATTGTGCTAACTCTGGCATATTTATGATGAAGCTGCTGCTGACCCATTGAATACTATGTACTGTCCCAATTCAATAAATACATAATGGGAAACTGCATGGCTGCAAAAAACTGGGAAGTATTTAGTTGGAAAAAGCACACTTTTAACTTGTGTTATCCCAATACTTAATGTGACAACATTCTGATACTAAAAAAAAGCAATGATACTTAATACTATTTTGATTCCACAATGATGATCGTACACTCTTTTTAGACTTTTACAGTGGAACTTTAGCATTTAATAACACGTTTATGTTTTATGTTTCAGTTGAGAAACAAGTTCATGAAGAAGTTGCCCAGAGACGCGGAAGCCTCTAACGTGCTTGTGGGGGAAGTGGATTTTCTCGATGCTCCTTTTGTCGCATTTGTCCGCCTACAGCAAGCTGTGATGCTGGGAGCGCTGACCGAGGTGCCGGTCCCGACAAGGTAAAAATGATGTCTGCTTCATTACATTGTCACAAAACACATGTACAAATTTTAACTTTTGAAACATTTAAGATCATATAAAATGGTGGATATAGTTTACTATAATGTGTTTGTTTTTTGTGAGCTTTGTTCATTTCACAGACCATTCAATTTAGATTTGACATTTCTGATAAACAGTATAAACCTTTCTTTTCACGTACAGATTTTTATTCATCCTACTTGGACCAAAGGGAAAAGCCAAGTCATATCATGAAATAGGCAGAGCTATTGCCACATTGATGACTGATGAGGTGAGTGGGCATTACCTCACCTTCATTTTCTTTCCCCTTTACTCACCTTGAGATATGTTTGCCCACCTGACTGCATGCTTTCACAGTCGACTGCCTCTACATGTACTCTTTGTGTCCAGATCTTCCATGACATTGCGTATAAGGCCAAGGACAGGCAGGATCTGCTGGCTGGTATCGACGAGTTCTTAGATGAAGTCATTGTGCTTCCTCCTGGAGAGTGGGACCCCACCATCCGGATAGAGCCCCCAAAAACTCTCCCCTCCTCAGACAAAAGGTTATGACACTTACTGCATTTGCATTGGGATAACTTTAGTGTGGCTGATACAAATATGACTCACTTTTGTAGAGTTTCCACTGCGGAGTGACAGTGGTTCAGGTGATTATCTTAAAATCTGAAGGCTGTTTTTTTGTTTATTTATTATTTGGAGCCCCAGTGCCTACAGCAAGCTGCCGCTATTCTACAGGGACCTACATTCCTCGTTGTTCAAATCCTGCTTTAGTCATTTCATTCTGCCATTTGCCCTTGGGCAAGACACTTCACCCACTGTTAAGTGTGAGTTAATGGTAGTGTTCAGTGAGGCTGTTGGCCCAGGTTGGCAGCCATATTGCCCCAGGGCAGCTGTGAGTATCTTATAACCACTCATAAAGCACTGTATTGTAAACCCAAGTCATTATTATAGCTGTAACTAGAAAAACTAAACTACAAGTGTTATTACTGATTCGACAAGAACTTAAGGCTGTAAATCAGTATGTAGGTTGTATATTAAACTGAAGGCCTTTATTTTAGCACTTCTACAGGGTAAAAGATTAAGTCAGTTTAACTAAATAAACTAAAGTCCAAGCCACAAACAGAGACCAGCAACAACAAATTGATATATAATCTAATACAATTGTTTTGTTTTAAACATGTCTATTATTATCTATTAAGTAATTATTTAACTAGATTAGAGACTTAACCAGGCAATAAGGCCTATGTTACTATTAATGAAATATTTATCTCATTCATTGATAAAATGGTCACATTTATATAGCACTTTTCTACCTTAAAGGCATTCAAGGCATTTTATATCAAGGAACTACTCACCCATTCACACACATTCATTGCATTTGCATTCAGGCCAGGAAAACAAAATAAGTTGCCTGGTCCTATTTCAATTGATTGTCCAAAGTGCAGTGTAAACCTGGGCACTTTGATTGAGGTGCAAGTGATAGCTTCTTCCAAAACCACCAGGTGCATGTCGTCCCGACCTCTTCTTGTCCGAATCGAATGTCATGTCATCAGACAGACGCGGGACAAACGTAGCTGCGCATGTCATTGCAGAACACACATGTGACAATGTGAAGACACATTAGGACAGTCCTACATGTGGCCAAACAAACAGGAATGAGGTTTTATCATACTTCTACATGTGCCCAAAACAAAGCGCAGTAGTGTGTCCATCACCAGCAACAGCAAGTTCAGAGTTGCAATTTATATCCACCCAAAAACTCTTGTTGTTGTTGTTTCGTCTGCATGTTTGCTTGATAAAAATCCAATTACAGCCTGCGGTGTGCATGTAAAGTTGAACCCAGTCCTCATTTGCGCATGTAAACGTTAATTAAAACCTATTTTAAAACATACTCGTGTTACGTCTTTTCAGTTACAACTCAAAACAAACACAAACAAATGAACCAGAGCTGCACAGTGGATTCTCAGCTCACGTGTACTTACATAATGCTCCAGTTCACTTTTGCTTTCCCAGTGTACTCACCAGAGGCAGGGCCGGTTAAGTGTCTTACCAAAGTGCCAACCTGTGGGCCAATGAATCTGACTACTCAACCAATGATGTTTATGTCAAGTGCACGATTCGAACCAGCAATCTATAGATCAAAAGAAGACCACTTGCACTGCACAGCTTGAAAATTATTTGAGGGTGACCTTTAGTTTTAGTTTGAATATACTTTTGCTTACTCAATACTTATTAAACATGCATCAGTACTTGGTCAACCTGCTGTGTCTGCAGAACATGAGCCTTTTTAAGCACAGCAGTTTCTTCAGGTGGATATAACAGCTTTTTGCATAAACCCAGTTACTATGTCAGCGTCTGGCACCATCTGACGGTGATATAAAATCCAGTTTGCATAAGAGGATTTTGGATTACTAATGTAGTGTATTTTTTGTTTAATAGAAAAAACATGTATGGAGGAGGTGCTGGAGGAGGTGGTCCACAGATGAATGGAGATATGCCCCATGATGGTGGTCATGGAGGAGGGGGCCATGCAGTAGGTGATGAGCTCAAAAAGACAGGAAGGTAAAGTGCAATGAGAACGAGGCATATATGAAAAGTGTCCAAAAGAAGACTGAATCTTTGTCTTTACAGGTTTTGTGGAGGCCTCATACTTGACATAAAAAGAAAAGCGCCTTTCTTTGTCAGTGACTTCACAGACGGTTTTAACATTCAGGCCCTGTCTGCCATGTTGTTCATTTATTTGGGAACTGTGACAAACGCTATCACATTTGGGGGTCTCCTTGGGGACGCTACAAACAACATGCAGGTATAATTCAAACCTGAAACTATAAATTTCTCTATGAATATAGCGCTGACTCTAAGGGTTGTTTGTGTTTCAGGGAGTCCTTGAGAGCTTTCTGGGCACAGCGATTGCCGGTGGAGTCTTCTGTTTGTTGGCCGGACAACCTCTTACTATTCTGAGCAGCACAGGGCCCGTTCTAGTGTTTGAACGGCTTCTCTACAATTTCAGCCTGTAAGAGCAAGCACAAACTGTTCACACTGCACAAAAGGACCTTTCTGCAAAAAGCAGCAGGAATATAGGCTTCAAAAGACTAAAACCCATACAAAATCCATATTATAATAATTATTCATAGATATGTATATTCTGTGTCAAATTCATGTCACAACATGACCTTACAAGTGAAAAGCTAAACAAGAGTAAACAGAGTAAAATAGGGCAGTAAATATATTCTCATAGTAACCCTTATTTTCTTTTTTCTTTAGAGATAATTCCTTTGACTACCTGGAGTTCAGACTGTGGATTGGCCTGTGGTCGGCGTTTTTCTGTTTTGTACTTGTGGCTACAGACGCCAGTTTCTTGGTTCAGTATTTCACCCGCTTCACAGAAGAGGGCTTTGCCAGTCTCATCAGCTTCATCTTCATTTATGATGCCTTCAAGAAAATGATCAAGTTGGAACACCACTACCCAATCAATTCTAACTACAAATTGGAGTATGTCACGCACTATGACTGTGCATGCATGGCTCCTATTGTACTGGGTAACGTTTGTATAATTTTTCAACAATTCGACATAAGTATAGCAATTATATATATAATATATATATATATATATATATATATATAAATATATATTTTTATGTTATAATTTTACAGTAAACAGTACAGGCTCTGATTCTTTGGATGGTTCTTCAATGTGGATCCTGAATGGAACAGAACTGGTGAGTTTTGTTATCTCCAAATACCATGAGTTCTTTCACAATAAGAACTACCTTATTTTGAGTGTGATTTCTCTGCTCAGCCAATAAACAGCACCTGGTCGACTCTGACAAAGAGTGAGTGTCTGATGTACAAGGGGGAGCTGGTGGGTGAATCCTGCATGTTCGTCCCAGATATCACCCTCATGTCCTTTATCCTGTTCTTCGGGACCTACACTTGCTCCATGTGTCTGAAGAAGTTTAAGACCAGCCCATTCTTCCCCACGACTGTGAGTTTGTCACAAAACCCTTCAATGCAGAGCTCTTTTCACCTAAAACTATACTGTTTTTCTATCAGGTGAGGAAACTGATCAGTGACTTTGCAATCATCCTGGCCATCCTGATCTTCTGTGGAGTAGATATGCTGGTTGGAGTGGAGACTCCTAAACTCATTGTGCCATCTGAATTTAAGGTCAGTGTCTCTGTGACACATTGTGAAATGTAAAGAGTTGAGAGTGTGAAGAACAACTTCAAGTGAATGTGGTGTTTCAGCCAACCAATCCAACTCGAGGCTGGTTTGTGCCCATGTTTGGAGGAAATCCATGGTGGGTTTATCTGGCCTCTGCTCTGCCTGCACTGCTCGTCACCATCCTAATCTTCATGGACCAACAAATAACTGCAGTCATTGTCAACAGGAAGGAGCACAAGCTTAAGGTCAGTCACACAACATTGTGCAGCACTAGGGGCGGCACTAATTCAGTTGGTAGAGTGCTCATCCTCTGTTCATAAGGTCGGCGGTTCGAATCCCACTCACGACATAAACATCCTTGGTAGAGTGGTCCAATCCATTTATTGCAGGGACCTCAGGTGAATTCTGCCATTGTGTCCTTGGGAAAGACAATTAAACGTCCTTGCTGTGTGCAAATGGGTGTGTGGTTTCTTGATGTAAAGCGCTTTGAGTCCCTTTAAGGTAGAAAAGCGATATATAAATGTGACCATTTACCATTTAGTAGTTGGATTGTTCCGGATAGAAACACAGACTGTTTCAGTCCATAATGGTGAGATGTCTGTACATTACCCAAAGCACACTTACAGGATAGTCACACTGCAGTTAAATATGCTTGCCATTCTTCTCATGAGAGTGAGAGATGTTTCATGGATGTGACTGCATGGAAAGAGAGAAGCAAGAACTCAACTATTCAACCAGTAACTGTTATTGCTGTAATTTGTAGCTGTGAACATTCCCTAAATGATTACATACAATTGTATGATATATTCAATACGGACAGGCGCAAATCATTCCTTCATTGTGTAACTTGTAATAACACTTTGGAATGGATAAACAAATAAGCTGTGGTTGAACAAACTTTTTCATATTTGTTGTTGCATGTAAGCATTTACCATTTACTGTTTTAAGGACTGCTAAGTGTGCTGTTTGTGTATAAACATGTTTTCTGCATGCACGTGTGAGCCTGCGTGACCTCTGACATTTAGTGTGTTTGTTGTGGCAGAAAGGGGCGGGGTACCATCTGGACTTGTTCTTGGTTGCTGTTCTCATGGTGCTGTGCTCCTTCATGGGGCTTCCCTGGTATGTGGCGGCCACAGTGATTTCCATCGCTCACATTGACAGTCTGAAGATGGAGACGGAGACATCTGCTCCAGGAGAGCAGCCCAAGTTCCTGGGTGTCAGGTAAAAGTCCTTAACAGTTGTGTGTATATATATATATAAATACATACACACACACACACACACACATCGACTTTGATTTTATTTATTATCCTTGTAATAAGAAATCTTAGGAGTGTCAGTTGGTCCTTTACTTTTATGTGATGAAGGTTTATATGTGATTTGTCATTTACAGAGAGCAGCGGGTCACTGGAGTATTTGTGTTCATCCTGACAGGACTGTCTGTTTTTATGTCTCCTATTCTGAAGGTATGGTTTCACTAATCATGGTACAGTTTTACTCGCCTTGTACAGTGTTGTGTTGATAAAATGCAATAAGTAATATTTGTAGTTACATTTAGGGTATTTTTGAAAACAGTTATTTAAATAGATTTTTTTTTATTATTTTGCTTTTCTTGTGCTTTGCATTGCAATGCTTTTAATTGCAGTCATATTAAGATTTCGACAATAATCAATACAATATAACATTTCATATACTAGTACAAAGATACAAAAAATAAATTACATTCATATTGAGATTGTTATTATTCCACTTGCAACAACGTAAATCCCTTTTTCTAGTTCCTAATCACACCAAAACATTTGTTTTTCCTCTTGACATGGAGGAGCAGCGGCTCTACTCCGAGCTCCTCCCATGTGACTGAGCTCATCACCCTATCTCTAAGGGAGCGCCCAGTAAATCAGAATCAGAATCAGAGGTGCACTCAGGTGGAAGATGGCGCTGGCCATGGCAGCCGCGGTGACTTGGTGCTACATGTTGTTTCGTCTGTTTTTGTTCGTAAATTGTGTGTCTGCGTGCTCTTACACCTGTGAAGAGCTCTTATCCACAACCCCTACGGACATAGTTCTAGTTTTCTTAGCATCTGCTATAGAAATAGCCCTTCTTTTGGCTAAAACCGTGAGATGACGCAGAGGACGGCGCGCTCGTGAGGGAGAGAGGCGCACGTACGCCATTACCTGGGATATTCCTTTCCAACGTGAAC
Source organism: Eucyclogobius newberryi (assembly GCF_026437365.1). Taxonomy (NCBI): domain Eukaryota; kingdom Metazoa; phylum Chordata; class Actinopteri; order Gobiiformes; family Gobiidae; genus Eucyclogobius; species Eucyclogobius newberryi. The sequence goes on from NW_027316278.1 coordinate 20,741,800, forward strand.
TCATTGCCCAACAAACTGGACGAGCTGGCGTTGCTGGTGAGATGAAACCGGGACGTCTCCTCTTCCCCCGTGTTATGCTTCACGGAGACGTGGCTCAGCGAGACCATCCCAGACTGCGCCGTTCAGCAGGAAGGATTCCAGCTATTCAGAGCTGACCATCAGAAAGAACTAACCGGGAAGAGGCCCGGCGGCGGTGTTTGCTTCTACACCAACAATGCCTGGTCTTCAGACAGTCACTGTGATCTCCAGGTACTGCTCTCCCAATCTGGAATATCTTTTCATTAACTTCAAACCATTCTACTCTCCACGTGAGTTTTCCTCCTTCATTCTGGCTGCTGTTTACATCCTTCCGCCGAGCGCGTGCACGCAGGAGGTGGAGCGCATCCTCACGGAGCAGATTAGAAAAGTAGAGCAGACCTATTCCGGATTCCCTGTGCATTATCCTGAGCAATTTTAACCAGGGAAATCTTAGCCATGAACTACCAAAGTACAGACAGCTTATTAAAGTCCCGACCAGAGAGGAGAACACGCTGGATCACTGCTACACAACAATCAATAACGCCTTTCGTGCTGTGGCCCGAGCTGCGCTGGGCTCGTCAGACCACGTCATGGTTCATCTGATCCCCACGTACAGACTAAAGCTCTATATATGTATGGACATCACGCACTGGGAGGTTTTCAGAGCTGCCACAGACAGTTTGGGTGAATACACGGACACTGTCATACATTCCATTCTGTGAGGAGAGCATTATACCAACACACACCAAAGTCACCTTCAACAACGACAAACCCTGGTTCACACCCAAACTGAGGCAGTTGAGGCAGCAGAAGGAGGCAGCGCACAGGACCGGTGACAGAGAGCGCTACAAAGAGGCAAAGTACGGATTTAGCAGGGAGGTGTCGAGAGCTAGATCCCAGTACAACACGTGTCTGGAGCAGCAGTTCTCGTACAACAACCCCGCCTCTGTGTGGAGAGGGCTCCGGCTTCTCACAAACTACAAGCCCAGAGCCGCCCCTTCTGTAGATGACAGAAAACTGGCCCAACAACTCAATACTTTCTACTGCAGATTTGACACCCTCTCCCACTGTGGCCACCTCTGCTATCCCGACCTCGGTCCCCCCCACCTCCCCCATCCCTCTCGTAGTTCAAGAACAGGATGTATGCAGACAATTTCGCAAATCCCACCCGCGAAAAGCTGCTGGACCAGACGGTGTCTCCCCGGCCACCTTAAGACACTGTGCAGGCGAGCTGGCCTCTGTCTTCACTGGCATTTTTAACACCTCCCTGGAGTCATGCCATGTCCCAGCCTGCTTCAAGTTGTCCATCATCGTCCCTGTCCCCAAGAAGCCCCGGATCACTGGACTTAATGACTACAGACCTGTGGCGCTGACGTCTGTAGTCATGAAGTAATTTGAGCGCCTGGTCCTCCCCACCTCACGTCCCTCACCTCACCCCTGCTGGACCCCCTGCAGTTCGCCTACAGAACCAACAGGTCTGTGGATGACGCTATCAACCTGGCACTCCACTTCACCCTGCAGCACCTGGACTCCCCGGGAACCTGTGCCAGGATCCTGTTTGTGGACTTCAGCTCGGCATTCAACACCATCCTCCTGCTCTGCTCCAGGACAAGCTCTCCCAACTCAATGTACCTGACTCCACCTGCAGGTGGATCACTGTTTTCCTGACAGATCAGCACAGGAGCTCCACAGGGCTGTGTACTTTCTCCCCTGCTCTTCTCCCTGTACACAAACTGCTGCACCTCCAGCCACGCCTCCGTAAAACGAATCAAGTTTGCGGACGACACCACCATCATCGGGCTCATCTCAAACAGGGATGAGTCTGTCTACAGGAGGAAGGAGGCTGGTGTCCTGGTGCAGCAGTAACAACCTGGAGTTCAACGCCCAGAAAACAGTGGAGATGATCGTGGACTTCAGGAAAGGCAAAGCCCCCCAGCCCCCCCTCACCATCTCAGACTCCCCCATCTCCACTGTGGAGACGGTATCACCATCACCCGGGACCTCAAGTGGGGGCTCACCATCAACTCCTTCACCGGGAAGGCCCAGCAGAGAATTTACTTCCTGCGGCAGCTGAAGAAAGCGAAGCTGCCAGCGGAGATGATGGTGCAGTTCTACACGGCCATCATTGAGTCCATCCTCACCTCCTCCATCACCGTGTGGTACGCTGGAGCCACAGCCAGGGACAAACAGAGACTACAGCGCATTGTGCCTCTGCTCAGAAGGTGATCAGCCGCAAACTTCCATCTCTCTCCAGGGCTCTGGGACGTTCAGGTCAGATCACAGCCGACCCTTCTCATCCTGGTCATGGACTATTTGAGCCACTTCCCTTAAGCAGGAGACCACTCCCCTCAGGCAGGAGGCCACTCCCCTCAGGCAGGAGGCCACTCCCCTCAGGCAGGTGGCCACTCCCCTCAGGCAGGAGGCCACTCCCCTCAGGCAGAACCTTCCGACATAAAAACAATTTCTTTCCCTCTGCCGTTGTACTCATAAACACTTCCTAAGCACAGTTCACTTTTATTGCACTACATACTTTATTTTATGTAAATATCATGTCTATTTTTAACTTTACTTACCTATTTTTAATACCCGGTAGTTATTTATTGTCCATTGTTTTTGTATTCATTGTTCAGTGGCAAGGCAAGGCAAATTTATTTGTAGAGCACATTTCATACACAAGGCAATTCAAAGTGCTTCACAGCAGGAAAAATGCATTCAAATCACAAAGAAATTACAGAAACAGAAATACAATAAAATTAACTAAATTAAAAATGATCAATCCAACTGATTTTCTAAACTAATAAAATCACAAACAAAAGAGAAGAGTGCAAAGAAAAAAACCTTTCAGTCATATGCGCAGCTAAACAAAACTGTTTTTAGCTTAGATCTGAACATTGTCAGAGCTGAAGCCTGTCTCACATCTTCAGGAAGACTGTTCCAGATTTTAGCTGCATAAAACTGAAACGCAGATTCCCCATGTTTTGTCCTGACTCTGGGCACCAGCAGGAGGCCGGTCCATGTTTTGTCCTGACTCTGGGCACCAGCAGGAGGCCGGTCCCTGAGGTCCTCAGAGTCCGAGATGGTTCATATGGCACTAACATATCCAAGATGTACTTTGGTGCTAGGCCATGGAGAGACTTGTACACAAGCAGAGCTGCTTTAAAGTCTATTCTCTGAGCCACAGGGAGCCAGTGCAGAGACCTGAGAACAGGACTAATGTGCTCATACTTCCTGGTTCTGGTCAGGACCCGAGCAGCAGCGTTCTGGATGTACTGCAGCTGTTTTACAACTCGTTTGGAGAGACCAGTGAGCAGGCCGTTACAGTAGTCTAATCTACTGGAGACAAACGCGTGGATAAGTCTCTCTAAATCTGGTTTTGACACTATATTTTTGATTTTGGCAATGTTTTTTAGATGGTAAAAAGCTGCTGATGTTATTGATTTGACGTGGCTATTAAAGTTCAAGTCTGAGTCCATTATTACCCCCAGATTTCTAATTTGGTTTGTAGGTTTTAGAGCGAGACTCTGGAGGTGACCGCTAACACTTTCTCTTTGTTTCTGTGGGCCAAAAACGATTATTTCAGTCTTGTCTGAGTTCAGCTGGAGAAAGTTGTTTTGCATCCACAAACTGATCTGTTGGATGCAGTGACAGAGTGAATCTACTGGTCCATAGTCACCTGCCGATAGTGAAACATAGATCTGAGTGTCGTCTGCATAATTGTGATAGGACACATTTTCACTGCGTATCAACTGACCTAACGGCAGCATGTAGAGGTTGAACAGAAGGGGACCCAGGACTGACCCTTGGGGCACTCCACAGGTCAGGGTCATGTGGTCTGAGACACAGCTACCAATTTCAACAAAGTACTTCCTGTCTTCCAGATAGGACCTTAACCAGTTTAGGGCAGTGCCAGTGATGCCCACCCAGTCCTCTAGTCTCTGTAAGAGGATCCCATGATCGACAGTGTCAAAAGCAGCACTCAGATCTAACAGAATTAAGACTGAGGCTTTGCCCGTGTCAGTGTTCAGGCGGATGTCATTTGTCACCTTGACAAGAGCAGTCTCAGTGCTGTGATGAGGTCTAAAACCTGACTGAAAAACATCAAATGAGTTGTTTATTAAGAGGGAATCTGTGAGCTGTTGGTAAACAACCTTTTCAAGGACTTTGCCCAAAAATGGCAGATTAGAGATGGGCCGGTAATGACTCAGTACTGCGGCATCAAGACTGCTCTTCTTTAGGAGAGGCTTTATGACCGCAGTTTTCAAAGACATTGGGAATGTTCCAGATTGAAGCGACATGTTAACTATGTGAGTGAATGGTGCTAACAAACTGTTCAGCACAGACTTTAGAAATCTGGTGGGTAACACATCAAGGCAGCATGTAGATGAACTCAGACTGGTGATGATCTCATGGACAGTTTTGTCAGTTACTGGTGCAAAGTGAGTTAGCTCTAAGTGTCTTGGTGGTTTTAGGGTAATTTTTTGCATTGTGGGATTTATAGCATTTTTAATGCCCTGAACTTTGTCATTAAAGAATAATGCAAACTCATTACACTTGGATGTGGAAATGAGTTCTAACGGCAGCTGAGCTGGAGGGTTTGTTAATCTGTTTACTGTGGCAAACGGGACACGCGAGTTGTTACTGCAGCTTCCAATTATTTCAGAAAAATATCTTTCCCTAGTTCTACATAAGATTAGGTTGTACATGTTCAGCTTTTCTTTGTAAATCTCTTTTTGAACCTGGAGCTTTGACTTGCGCCATTTCCGTTCGGCCCTGCGGCACTCCCTTTTCTGTGCCCTGACCGAATCATCATTTCTCCACGGCGCCTTCTGCTTATTTTTAACCATTTTAGCCTTTATAGGGGCGATGGTGTCCAGAACATTCAAAACACTAGATGTAACAGAGTTCAACAAATCATTTACATTAGAACATGAGACATTTTCAAAGTTTATCATTTCCATAAACAGTGCACCTGTGCCATCACTTATGTGTCTCCTCTGAACAACTGCAGGACCAACCGGAGGTTGGGGAGAAACAGACAGGTCAAAGAAGACACAGAAATGATCAGACAGAGCAACATCGATCACATTAACATTTGAAATATTTACCCCTTTGTAATTATGATATCTAGAGTGTGTCCTTTGCTGTGGGTGGGGCCTCTCACATGCTGAGTAAGACTGAAGGTTTCAAGGACAGCATCAAGCTCTTTAGCGTTTCTGTCACAAACATTATCAACATGCACGTTGAAATCACCTGTAATGACCAAACCATCAAAGTCTGTGCATATGACTGAAAGCATCTCAGTAAAATCATCAATAAAACTTTGTCAGTGCTGGGGAGGCTTGTATAAAACAATGAAGAGAATGGATGGAGACCGTTTTAGCTCCATTTTAAAGGATACATACTCAAATGATGAAAACACCCCAAAAGACAACCTGCGGGTAATTATTTCATCTCTAAAGACAGCACAGACTCCACCCCCTTTTTTGTTTTCTCGTGTTTCAGATTCAAACTTAAAGTTGGGTGGAGCAGATTCTATCAGAACTACATTTCCTGTGTTTTTGTCAAGCCATGTTTCAGTTAAAAACATAAAAACAGTGTTCGATGTTTGTTTGTGTTGAACCGAACCACCAGGACAAGTTCCTATGTCCGTGAATCCTGTTCATTGACAAATGGCAATAAAGCTTATTCTGATTCTGATTCTGATTCTGGTCCAGCGCAGCCGGAGGTCAGATGACAGGACAACAAAGTCGATCATTGAGCTCCGGCCTAGGGTGTCCTGGTGCCACGTGCACTGATGGACACCCTTGTGCTTGAACATGTTTGTTATGGACAGTCGGTGACCAGCACAGGAAGTCCAATAACTGAACACCGCTCAGGTTCACCCCTCTCCAGGTGTCACTGTCGTTACCCACATTGAAGTCCCGGTCGGTGCACTGTCCAGTACCCCTCCCAGGGACTCCAGGAAGTAGTACTCTGTTTACTCGAATAGTAGAGTACTACTAGAGTAAACAGTAGTAGTACTCTACTATTTCATTGTAAAATGTATAATATGTTATTATTGACCCAGTTTTTACAGAAAAGAGTTTTCTTTTTATGTTAATATTTTATAGTTCCAAATGAGTTTGTTTGGGGTGTACGGTGGCCGAGCGGTTAGCACTCTCGCCTCCCCAGAAGGAAATCGTGGGTTTGACCAACATCACATGATCTCTCTGGGTGGAGTCTGCATGTTCTCCCCGTGTTATCGTGGGTTCTCTCCGGGTTCTCCGGCTCCTCCCACCGTCCAAAGACATGCATGTGTTAGGCAAAAATTGGCAACTCTAAATTGGCCCGAATTTCTATTACTGTAGTTGTACCAAATTGGCCCGAATGAATGTGAGAGTGAAAATGGTTGTCTGTGGGTCTATGTCTATGTGTTGGACTTGCGACGAGTTTGCCCTTGTCCAGGGTGAACCCCGCGTTCACCCCGTTAGGCGTCAAGCGGTATAAAATGAAGGAAAGGATTGTTTGTGTTGGAAGAAGCTGTGATTGTACATTAATAGCCTGCATGAAAGACATTTCAAATCAAATATCACATTTTCTCTGTTTTTAATGAAATTCTTAATCATTCTCCTATTGGATGGCAGCCTGCCAAATAGACTAATGACTAGACACCACTTCAGAGAATTTATTATAGACGCATTGTTTTCTGTCTTTTAAATGTGATTCCACCCACTGTAAGGCTTTTGGAAAAACAGTTACATTCACATGATTTAAAAAAAAAATGTGATCACAGCCATTTTCCACGGAGCTGGAAACCATCCTTCATTAATTTAAACATTGTATTCATATTATAGATATCCTTTGCTTTTGAGTATTTGATAGAATAAATTATTGTTGACTGCATCACTCCACTAAATGTCAATATAGGGGCATGCATATTCAAAGGAGCACATTTAAACTATAATTGAGATTCTGTGTAATTTCTATCACTGTAGTTGTACCAAGCTAATGTCCTTTTCCCTTTTGTCTAGTTCATCCCCATGCCTGTATTGTATGGAGTATTCCTGTATATGGGAGTTGCCTCACTAAATGGAGTTCAGGTAAAAAAAAATTCCCCACAAATTTAATTCATTCATATTGATGATCGTACACTATATCTGATGTTGTAACTGTAAACAGTTCATGGACCGGCTGAAATTGCTTCTGATGCCAGCGAAGCATCAGCCAGACTTGATCTACCTGCGCCACGTGCCCCTCCGCAAAGTGCACCTCTTCACCTTCATCCAGGTGCTGTGTCTGGCCCTGCTTTGGATCCTCAAGTCCACTGTGGCCGCCATTGTGTTCCCTGTAATGGTAAGCCTCAATTACAGCACATTTGTTACATATTTTAACCATGAGTCTGAAGTAAAATTCCCCAAAAAATATATTGCATAATGATTTCATAGCCTTGTATTTTGACCATTATATAGTAGTATACTTCTTCCAAAAATGGGGACATATTTAGCTCAAAAAATACTAATGATAATTCTTTTGTTAATTTAGATTCTGGCCTTGGTGGCTGTGAGAAAGGGCATGGATTATATGTTTTCTCAGCATGATCTCAGTTTCCTGGACGATGTCATCCCTGAGAAGGACAAGAAGAAGAAGGAGGATGAGACAAAAAAACAAGCCAGTATTGACAGTGATGCTGAAGATGTAAGTTTTTACAACTACACATATGATGTGACACAAAGCATGTTTTGAGCTGGTGGTCGCTTGGTCCTTGCATTTGAATATCAAGCATTGTATGTTGTTTTCTCTGTGACAGTCTGATTACCCTTACAATGAGAAAGTTCCCAGCATTAAAATCCCTATGGACATGATGGAGCAAGAGCCCTTTTTAGGTGATAAGGCCTCTGACAGTGAGTAGAGATGAACTCTGGAGAAGCCGCCGTTTACTCACTTTTTCTTCTCAACTCTACATTTCTCTTGCTTCCTGATCTCCACTCGCTGCTTCCCACTCACCTATCATCTTTTGTTCTCTCAATGTTAGCATGGCCTATTGGTTTTCCAAAACAAACTCTAAAACTCCAAAACAAAATCTTTTCTTCTCTCAATTTGTTTGTGTGCATGTTCCTTGGAAAACATTAATCAGTGCCTCAGTGCTTTTATATTTACTGAGTCAGTGCTATCCCAACTAATGGAAGTGTTTATTAACAGGAGATAAGTCCTCTGCATTCCTTGAACACCAAACATCATGCTGAGCGCAGGCACTACTACCAGGCCGACTACACGTCCAGGTCAGTGAGGTCATTCACACGCTTATTCGTAGCTTATTCAATTATATATTATCACATATTGTAACGCTGCCTTTAATCTTATAAAGCAAACATGGCAAACCTTTATTTCATAGACAATGATGGATTATGAACAAACTGAAGTGTCACTGGTGCTTCTTTGGTAGCAACAATAACATATGACTTGGTCCTATTATCCTCTTGTATATAACAAAAGTGAAGAATCAAGGATCACTCATCACTTCATGCTAAAATATTTTTGCCCTGACAATTTCCGTTACCCACTTGATTTTAATAAATCAGATCAGGTTTGTATAGAACTATAATTCTGCACAACCATATAAAACACAACCTGTAAAATATTATTCTATAAACATTAGATCAATGATTATACAGCTGGAGCAGATATTACATTTGTATATTATGCCCTGGACCTCAGAGGAGGACCAGAATCCACAGGTCATGTGTTGAGGTCACATGTTGTGCCTGCACCCCCCATCTGCCCTACACTTGTGTGAACAGTGTGGACGAAAGCACCATTTGGGGCGGATTAGGTTTTGGGACAATGTGCGAAGAGCAGCTGGAATCACAGGACATTTGTGATGTCAACAAACAATGTGCTTAACATTTACTCCTTAAATGAACTTGGCTTTTTATCAAAAATATTCACATTTGTATCTACCTAAGCAGGAACAAATGCCTAAACATAAACCTCTTTAAGTTACATAGTGGAATTTCTGATGCAAAATATCATGGTGAAATTATATTATCAAATGGTTAATGAGTATTTGATATGTTTTAGCACATGTTTCTCAGAGTGGAGACTGAATGAGTTTGACACATGCTCTGATACTGATGACATGGTTCCTCCTCTACTCTACAACACTAATCCTCCCTCACTAAGACTGTGGCCAATTGCTTTGTGCTCAAATAACCCAGGCCATACACTGATCCAAGTTTGATGTCAATTTTACATGCACACATTTCAGTTGTGGCTCATTCATTGTTACAAATCTCCTTTAGAAACAATATTAGAACATTATGTCACAAAAGCCTCATGTAGTTTTTCTGTATGTGTTTCAGCCCCGACATGAGTCCTCTGAAGTCTGTGCCTCAGATTAGAATAGACATGGATCCAGATGATGACTACGATGAAGACAACACGTTCTACTGGAAGGGCCGAGGGTCTGAAACGTCCCTATAGAGACATGTCAATACTGGTTCATCTGTGCCACAGCAAATATCTCATTCTGACTTTACTATTAGTCAGACCAATGAATATCAAGAAAAATGAGGAGTGCTCTAACTATAAAACAAATATATTTTTTTCTATTAATGCAGTTACTCACTACTGTCTTGGCACTGCTCTGCCTCCTGCCTCTCACGCTGAATAATTATTGTTCCTCTATGCAAAGTCCTGCAACATGTTGCCAATCAATAGGAAATGCCACACCCTCTGCATTTACATGCACATTTCTCCCTGTACTTGTGGCAAAATATTGAAAAAAATGAACATTGAGTTCAGTTATGCTAATCTAATTTTCCTGTAGTAGGGAAATGCTGTTTTTATAGCTCTACCTCTTGTTTTAGAAGGAATTATCACTATAAACAATTGTGTCATGTTGAGTTTTAATACAACGTTGGCTTTGATACTGTCTGTCTTGTAGAGTTGAACATATGTATGAGATTTCTCTGCAGTAGTTCTGAAGAAAGTGTAGATATTTTGAGTAAATTAACAGTTTATTAACACTGCATATGCTGTATGTGCAGACAGGCTTCAGGCTTATGTTCTATTTTTGATGCGGTTTTCATTGTTTCACTTTCAAATTGAAAATTATTCTGTCACATGTCCTCCTAAAGGCTTTTGTTACTGTTTTAAATTAAATCAAAACATTCTCTATATTTTTAAATTAATGTGTGTAATTTATCATAAAAGCTATCTAGTTTTTTTTTTTTATTAACTACCGAACTGGTGAAATTCTGCTCATTTCTGTTCATGATTTTTCTTACTAGACACTGCCCTCTACTGTCAAAATAACAATACTACAAACGGATTTTTAACATTTTTTTTAGCCACTCTCCTGTTGTGTGTGATTAGAAACGTTAGTCAGAGCAGACAATTATTTAAGATCCTAAAAGTGGCAGCATGCACACTCATCACTAGATGGTATGATGCTTCATTAAAAATATTTTAACTAATACTAATAGAATGGCAGAATCCTGTGGCTAATGTTGCAAACACCGTTGTATGTCAGGTCATTAGTTGTGGGCAGCTCAAAGGATGCACCGCTGTCCCATCTTATTACCTCAACTAATGAGTTAATCTTCTCAGTCTGTCACCCAGAAAATTGTCTGTTAACTGTACAGTAATGGAGCATGTCAGCTGGAACAGGCATCCATTCAACAGCCTGACCAACATATTTGCTATTTTGAACCATCCAAAAAATATGGTCTAAATAAATTTGCTGTGACATACATGTCAAGATGCAAAATCACATTTAAGTTTATAAATCAAAATCTAATTTTATAAATAAAAAAATTCAGCAAATAAGAAGTGCATTAATCCTTTCATACGTTTTTTTTTTTTATATAAGTCTGAATAATGTCTGATCAAACTGGGAAGGCACATAGTACTTTTCCCCATTTACAGACATAGAAAAGTGAAATATCAAGGTAATTTTAGCCATTCATAGCTATTTACGAATGTCTTTATGTTATTACTTGAGCACATGGACAATTCCATAGTTTGCATGGTTTCTCTTGACCTGACTTAGAGAGACTTATCCATGCGTTTGTCTCCAGTAGATTAGACTACTGTAACGGCCTGCTCACTGGCCTCTCCAAACCAGCTGTAAAACAGCTGCAGTACATCCAGAACGCTGCTGCTCGGGTCCTGACTAGAACCAGGAAGTATGATCACATTAGTCCTGTTCTCAGGTCTCTGCACTGGCTCCTGTGGCTCAGAGAATAGACTTGGTGCCAGAGTCAGGACTAAACATGGACCGGCCTCCTGCTGGTGCCAGAGTCAGGACTAAACATGGACCGGCCTCCTGCTGGTGCCCAGAGTCAGGACTTAACATGGACCAGCCTCCTGCTGGTGCCAGAGTCAGGACTAAACTTCAGTTTTATGAAGCAAAAATTTGGAATACTGTAGTCTTCCTGAAGATGTGAGCTAAAAAGCAATTTTATTTAGCTGTGCACTGTGACTGAAAGGATTTTATTTGTACGCTTCTCTTTCATGTCTTTATCTGGTTTGTGCTTTTAATGCAGTTTCCTTCCTGTTTTGACTGAATTGTCTTAGTATGAATTGTGCTCGACAAGTTGGTATGGCCAGCATGACATGTGCTTTCTTTGATTGATTTGATTGAGTGAAATATAACAAAATCACCAATCACAGATTGCCTACTGTAGTTTCAGAGGTAGGTTGTTGCTTACCACCACCAGGTGTTGAAAGAAAGAACAATAGCAAGCTTTTCTGGTTCTTACCATGCTTGAAAGTACGATTCAAAGAAATGTAAGGTATCATCATAATTTAGCTCATTTCTGAACTGTGCCACCAGGTAAACATGTCTCTGCTTTAGCACTCTGTAATGAAAGGAACAGCCTTTGAAGTTCACCAAGGCATAATGCTGACTGAAAGAAGATGGGAAATCATTTTTGAAGCACCCCTTTTGTGACAGGCCACTACGAACTACACCATAAGCTTTAGTTTGGCGTAATCGCTCATTCGTCCTGTAATCATCCATTAAAAAAAGTTTCAAGGTAGTAAGCCTGAAATAATTTTTAATCTGACAGAAAATTACTTTCAGATGGAAGTAAAAAGGTCTTAATTTAAAAACGACAACTTTTTTTTTATGACCATAAGCTTTAATTAACATGAAAAAATTACAAGCTAAATTAATTGTACTTAGTGTACTTATAGGCCTCGTGGGAGATAAGAAAGCATTATACATATATATATATATATATATATATATATATATATATATATATATATATGTATATATATATACAGATAGATAGAGAGAGAGAGAGAGAGAGAGAGAGAGAGAGAGAGAGAGAGAGAGAGAGAGAGAGAGAGAGAGAGAGAGAGAGAGAGAGAGAGAGAGAGAGAGACTAGGTTAATCCTTATGTGGGACCAAAAGCCACTGGAGGACAACATGCCATCAACATGCCCCTCCAACCACCATGTGAAGTGCCTTGCCGAACAATGACAGGTTCCTCTTGAGTCACAGCTGGTCCACTGTGGCACCTGGCTTTCCCTGCAGTCCCACATCCAAGTTCTAACCAGACCTGAAGAGAAGTATAATAGAGAATTAAGATACTTTAAAGAACAAATACACAATTCCTACTCTCCCATGCTTCACACTTCAGTAGACTCAGGTGCTTTCTACTGTATGTAATCCTTTATTTACTACTTTGAGAATAATTTGTGACACAATCATTTGTGTAGTACTGATTTGGCCCAGAGACTGTGAGTGTGGCAGCACTTAATCCCCAGCATAATGTGACAGACTGTAAGTCAGTTGGTTCTGATGATTCAGGCACTTGGTGTTTGCTTGTGCAGCTCTGATACAGTTGTTGCAATCGTGTTCTCTCACAGGTTTGGCTGTCACTGGATAGGAGCCCATCTGGATCCACATATATTTAGAGAAGGTTTTGAAAAAATAGCTCTAACCCAACTGCTAAAAGGAGTTCCGTTATTTCGAGTCGAAAAGGAAACAACAGCCATGCATCCTCCTTCTCATTCATTGTATTTGTTCCTGCCTTATGTATCGTTCAATTTGTATCTGCGCATGCCATGCTAAAGCAGCTGAAAGAACATGTCCACAACAGTGAACACCAGATTCAATTTGTAGCCTAGACTGACTTTTCATAGATAACATCCTAATAATCTACTATGCAATAAAAAGTGGATTTTGATCATAGTACACAGGTTCTTGCTACTATAGCATGGGGCTAGGGGGGATGAGCATTCTGTGTATTCATATCCATGACACACCATCTTACATTGGCGGCACGATGGCTGAGTGACAAGCACACACATTTCACAGCAAAAAGGTCATACACAATAGATAAAATCTTCCAGCTAAACCTGACCAATCCAAGCTGAAAATCTGAAGATGTGTCCCCAGAGCATTGCACTTTTATACTCTGCTTTTGCACTTTTGCACTACTAATGCACTTGAAAATCACTACATTGGTTTATTGCATCTTTTACACCTTAAACTAGTTTCAAGTTTTGCCCTCAGCTGTAATATAGTGACCTCTTTCCAGCAGAGCAAGTCCATGCAGTCTGTCACTGTTTAGCACAAGTGTCGCCTCTGGAGGATGGAGATCATTCTTGGAAAAACACACAGGCATCATCTGGTGTGTGAACCCAATGTGGCATTGTCGAGGGGCAGTGGCCTGTGGAACTTACCGTATTTCCGCTGGGTTAGCTGCTTGAATTTGGCTTGAATATGTAAATATATGTTGCTGGTTGTTAAGTGGTCTTAAAAATAAATAATACACATACATACATACACTCAAACCTGAGGACCTACAATTGCTACCATAAGAAAATGGAACTCTCTTAAAACCAAATGAGGACAAACTGATTTCAAATTAACTGGGACTCGAGACATACAGCAATTCATCCGTTACATAGACTTGATTCGTCCATACATCACGGAAACAAATCAGTCTATTTTAATAGTTAGGCAGTAAAAATTACTATATAAACAATGGTAATTTATCATCATGGATTATTCCGATTTCCTTTGCACAAAGCACTAGCTCGAGCTTTCTGTGCTGATGCAATGACAGAACCGATGTGCGCAACATCACAATACATTATGTTTCTATAGCATGAGATAAGAAAAGAGCTATCATTCATACTGATATGCACCAGTGTTTATGTAGATGGACAGTTCTGAACGCTGGTTACTAACAAGAATATTGTCCAGGTCTGAGTCCTCATAGAAAAATAGGTTTAAAGGAAAGGATTGTTTGAGTTGAGTTTTATCCCCTTATCCAAGAAAGTGTATTTACAACACAAAATCAAGTAAAAATAGTAACGCTTATTTTTATGCATGTCTATTTTATCATAGTTTATATTCTGCTATTATTACTCATCGTTTCATCGTTTTGTTCACTGACAATGACAATAAACCTTTTTTTCTGATTCTGACCTCTTCATATTTAAACCCTGTACATGCTGCATTTTCCCTGTCAGTTAAATTCTCATGTGATGTGCCCTATTTTTACGGCAGCTTAAAGTGTAGTTTCTCTTCAGTTCCTTTTGTACCTGCAAGGAGGCTTTGAACAATATAATCTCTCATAAATTATAGACCTATTCATTTGGCTGAAAGAGGTGATCTGCCACATTCACATTGTGTTCTCTTTCTGTTTCTATGAGCGTTTCATATGTGCCGGAAAAGGGTGTACCAATATATCCTATCATATGATCATCATGACTATGAGACAGGAAATTATGTTCTTTACATTTGATTATACACACCCCCTCAAAGCATCCAGTAAGACTTTGTTCATTCATATATTTGAACCTAAGTTCAAGAACAAATTATGTATGATCAACCAAAGCAATATATCATCAAAGTGAGTTGCGTCACAAAACAGTACTCTTTTTAACTTCCAAATCCGTAAAATTTGATGAAGAAAGGATACTCTTTCTCAATAGAGTCTGTTGTTGTTATTCTGTTCATTATTTGAGGACAAGCTCTGTAGTCAAGTTAATAGTCATGAGATATCTAAGAGTTCATATTCTAACTTAAGGCTTTTTCTTTCAAAACATTATTATTATTGTGACATCTTAAAATATCAATATCAGATGTTACATCCATGCACTTATATTTTCAAAATAAATATTTTGCATAATTTCAAGGACTTGTACTTACATAGTAATAGGGCCACATAAAAACAACACTATTCTGGTGATGGGAGGAAAATCAACAGTAATGTGACATCAGAGATCAACGGTCACACATCAAAGTCTGCTTGAACAAGTAGTGTTTAGTTTACAGTGCATGTGTTTTCTCTTGTGAGTTTGGCTGTGCACTTCAAGCAGCCCTGTGCCACCAGCTACTCAACTGACAGAGTTAAAGGTGTTAGGACATATAGATTAAGAGCTCACTCCTAACCTGTTTGGTGAAGAATCCTTTTATTAGCACCTGTTGCCATTTCCAACATCTGCACAACAACGGTTAGGTCTAGATCAAACCCCCGCTGCCTCACGAAAGTCAGAATTCCAATATGGCGGCGACCGAAACGGAAATTACTGGCCCCAACATGGCGGCGACCGAGACCAGTCCCGCTGATACAGCTCAGACAATAATTTTCTCTCTTGGGTCCAAATCCGCTCTCTTGTCCCTAACCCTTAACCCTAACCCTAACCTTAACTTTAACCCTAACCCTAACCCTAACCTTAACCTTAACCCTAACCCTAACCTTAACCTTAACCTTAACCTTAACCCTAACCCTAACCCTAACTTTAACCTTAACCCTAACCCTAACCTTAACCTTAACCCTAACCCTAACCCTAACCCTAACCTTAACCTTAACCCTAACCCTAACCTTAACCTTAACCTTAACCCTAACCCTAACCCTAACTTTAACCTTAACCCTAACCCTAACCTTAACCTTAACCCTAACCCTAACCTTAACCTTAACCCTAACCCTAACCCTAACCCTAACCCTAACCTTAACCTTAACCTTAACCCTAACCCTAACCCTAACTTTAACCTTAACCTTAACCTTAACCCTAACCCTAACCTTAACCTTAACCCTGACCCTGACCCAGTGTCTGAAGCGTATCGAGGGCCGCCATGTAATTATTGTCTTTTTGGGCCGTCACAAGGGCCGCCATATTGGAGCCAATTCTGACTTCCGTGAGGCAGCGCGGGGCTGATCTAATACTGACCGCACAACAACCACTGTATGCCTCCACTCTAGCCCTGAGGCCACCATATCTAGGCCTTAAAGAGGCACACCTGCCCACAAGCTACAGTGCCCCACAGTGGCTGGTGGTGCAAACATGTAAAAGACCTCAATATGACTCTTGCAGTACTCTTCACTCAACTGTCCAGCAGACTTTTAGAATGTTATCGAAGTGGTTGGAATAAGTTTGAAGATCAATAAAATGTGTTTCTTAAGTTTTCTCGGGTCCTGGGCTGTCAAAATGAAGGGATTCAAACTAAACACTTACAATCCTAAAACAAATGTATGCACTTGAAGGAAGACACACCGTCAAGGCAGGATTTGAAAAAAAAAAATAAAATGTAGGAATATGAAAGCTGCTAATTCCTTTGGATTTTTACTAAACTAGAGATTATACCAATGCGTGACCCTGATAGGTGTGATGACCTTGATGTGTTGTGTGATGACAGCATATGGTAAATACAGTTTACAGGCTGAACATGCTGTTTTTACATTACATACTGGAGATGTAAGCTTTTGTTGCCTTTTATTCGCCCACTTTTCCTGGGACATTCACAAACAGAGGAATGAGTGGGTGTGTATTTTCTCATTGCAACATTTTATGTAATTACCTTTTATAACGTGAGACAAAATAACACCGAATTTATTTATTCTAAAGATGAAAAACTTGATTATATTTATTGCCTGAAACAAGATCAAGGCTTTGTCTGGTGGCTGTGCACCCAGTCTCTGTGAAGCAGAGGTTTCAAGTCAATTACTGTTTTTCTTTATCTTAAAATAAAGAAATATTTGACTGTTCACAGTTTGATGACCGAGGAGTTCAAACCTGGAAAAAAGACCTATTGCTCAGTGTTTAAGTAGTATCCACCAAATTGAAGGTTTACGGTTCAATCCCAACACTTAAAAACTATGACGACACATTCATTTAGATTTTGAGGTCCCATAATATCCACTTTTATATATTTCTGGTGGGAAAATACTTTGTTACCTTAATAGAGGTGAAAATAGAAAACAAACCTGGTATATAATATTGCATGTGTCCACAGTCTATAGTTTCTAGAACATTATTTCCTGAAGTAAAATGTTTTTTTTTTTATCCAGGAGGAGCCACAAACTGGTGAGCTGAATTGATTCTGAATGTAAGAAGGGAGGACTGTGGAATCTTGTAGGGCTGAAGTCAATCAATGACACATAGTTACCAAAATATGGCAATAGACCTGAATCTGCTATTGAAACACAAACGTGTGGAGGGAAAACACTGCTATTTGAGCACTGAAATAGTTAGAACAAGTTTGCAGTCAGAGGCGGGCCTTTTGAGCTCTGGAGAGGGAGACAACAAACATGCCAGAATACTGACACATACATGAATGAAGCACAACTCAATTCCAGGTACGTTTTCAATGAGAAAACAACATAACAGTCAAACTGCTTATAGGCTCCTTAAACTTGAAACTTAGCCAAGTTTACAACTTTTGAAACGTGTTACTTTAGAACACTAGTGAAGATGTAAACATATATTAAAATAATGCACAAAATGCATTCAACCCTTAGAACCCATATAACCCAATTCATTCCATTACATACAAAGCTTATCTTGCACAACCATTCTCAAATTTATGCGACCTCTTTTTTTTATACTGATGAGTGTTTCCCCCTCTTATTAGGTGCACATATGCTTATGGGCACCTGATGCAGATGGCACCCATGATCCCACAGCCAGGATCAGAGGTGAGAATATATCTGACTGAACAAGCAGCAAAGGAACAGGTCTTAATAAAGATATATCCTGCCTCTTTTATTTTGACAGGCGATTTCCATTTCAAAAGGTGTTTTCTACCTAATGGTTTTGCCCAATTACCTTAACTGCAGCTGGGCAATGTTCAAATCCCTACATTCCTCTCCAGTCTTATTTAACTATACAAGCCTTGTCTCTACACGATCAATTTAAATCCTTAATATACATCAAAGCAGTAGCAACGCGTATGCGCAGCACGTGCGTAAGAATCGATTTTAATAGTTTCTGGTTGGACAATCTACCAGCCATGTCACACGAGGGTCCAATGGGTGTAATTACGCTGTGTGTGTATCACTCTGAACTGAGTTCTACACAATATCACTCTGGACAGTCTCTCGCAGAACACAGTCAGGAAAAGGCTTAACGTCAGCATCTGATTGGTGGAAGCAGAACAATAGCAGAACAATAGCAGAATTAATTTATATCAAACAGTCACTCGCATAAAACACAATTCCCTTTGTCTGCAATAATAATATATACAGCAGAAAAAACTTGTCAGGACAAAATCATTTGTTTGGCATGAATCATGTTTTGTTTTCAGCAAGCCTTATGCAAAACACTGTTACCTTGTTCCTTTTTGCACTTGTGGTAAACAGTTACACGTGGTAAACAGTTACACATAGAAACAGAATTTGTAATGTTAATGAGGCTGTTGCCGTGAGCCCGTAACAGCCTTGAGTTGGTTTATGTCAGAGTGCATCTGCCTGAACCTAACTGGTCCATCTCAGTGCTTGCCAATCTTATTAGCCTTTGTCTGAGCTGACCTCCATTCAACCCCATCACGTTACATTTCATTCACAAGCATCCTGTTATTCAAGCCAGAAGCCATCATGGGTCACCTGCCATGGCACCGTTCCACCACTCATCATTTTATAGCATTTATAAAATCAGAATCAGAATCAAAAAGGGGTTTATTGCCATTTGTCGATGAACAAAAAGTCACGAACATAGGAACTTGTCCTGGTGGTAACACAGACAACAAACATTGAACACTTTATACAAAAACGGCATGATATGTACATTCTAAGTAAAGTATTAAATATAAAGTCAAGTAGTGCAATAGAAGTGAACAGTGCAATGAGTACAAGGTGCTTAGGCAGTGTTCATGAGTCTAACGGCAGAGGGAAAGAAACTGTTCTCATGACGGGAGGTTCTGGTCCGGATGGACCTTAGCCTCCTGCCTGAGGGGAGTGGCCTCCTGCCTGAGGGGAGTGGCCTCCTGCCTGAGGGGAGTGGCCTCCTGCCTGAGGGGAGTGGCCTCCTGCCTGAGGGGAGTGGCCTCCTGCCTGAGGGGAGTGGTTCAAATAGTCCATGTGCTGGGAGAGAAGGGTCAGCTGTAATCTGACCTGCTCGTCCCAGAGCCCTGGAGACGTACAGGTCCTGCAGAGATGGAAGTCTGCAGCCGATCGCCTTCTGAGCAGAGGCACAATGCGCTGCAGTCTCTGTTTGTCCCTGGCTGTGGCTCCAGCGTATCACACGGTGATGGAGGAGGTGAGGATGGACTCGATGATGGCCGTGTAGAACTGCACCATCATCTGCACTGTCAGATTGGCTTTCCTCAGCTGCCACAGGAAGTACATCCTCTGCTGGCACTGGTAATGTTATGTTTATTCAGTCCTTTGAACTCATGATTTTGACGTGGTTCACACAGCACTTGCCAAATTGACACATTAGCTTTGTTTACAAAATGCACTTAAACAAAACATTTCCTCGGCTCAGTATTTCACTTCTTTGGTTGATCAGGTCCTTTCAGTGTTGTCAATTGAGAAAGTCTTCAGTCAGTGATTTTTAGCAAAATTTGGAATCCGGAGTATAAGTCGCACCGGCCAAAAAATGCATAATAGAGACGAAAAAAAACATATATAAGTCACATTGGAGTATGAAATGCAGTTGCAAGTGTGAAAATAACAAATAATATCACATATCAGTCGCTCCGGAGTATATATTATAATTATATATGTATAAATATAAGTATAAGTCGCACCCCGGCCAAAACTATGAAAAAAGGTGCGACTAATAGTCCGGAAAATACGAGTATTTCAATTGCAGGTGTTTTATTAACAGAAAATCCCTTGAAAACATGAATTCTTACTGTTAGCAGGGTTGCCTTTCCTGACCTTTAACTTTGTCTGTTGGTGTTCAAGCAAAAAATAAATAAATAATAATAATGCAAAAAAACAACAACATTCCAATGGAGACAATCAGGTCTTGCAGTAGCTTTATGAATAATTCAGAATTAGAATTTTTTTAGATCATTAGTATGGTATATGATTTTACATTATTAATATTGTCGGGTATTCTCACTAGTACAAGTACTGTAAGGTTATTAATGTCCTCCCACTTGTGAAAGAGGGGGACATTCAAGGTTGATATTGATTAAAGAATATCATATTTTAAGAGTAAGTTGGGACACCAGCCATAGATTAGATAACTCTATAATCAAATATCAAAATTAATTGTTAATTAAATATGTTACTATAATTTTTTTTTTTTAAATGTATTAAAAAATAATTATGCTCGTTAATCTGAAGGTTTGTGAGAACGTAACCGTGACATTGACCCCTTTTCTGGAAATAAATTAACACTTTACCAAACGTGGTTTATGAAGATTATTGACCAAATAATTAAACAGATATATGAATTTGGAATATGCAAATGAGTCGATAACAGACGGAAACACTAGACATGATTGTTCTAGATCTATCTAATTGTGTGTTAGAGTTAATTCTAAGATTATATTATCAACCAGCCTGTGAAGTGCTTTATATGAACGGAACCAGGAGCTGTGAGGAGATGGGCCTGTGTGTCTGTGTCGCCTCCAGGGTTCACTCAGGGGTCACACTGCAGATCAGTCCTGCCAAAGAACCCCTGTGATCTGCGTTCTCCTTGGCTCTGAGGAGTTCCTCAGATAAAAAAGCTGTTGCACTGATTCACTTGTGAGGCTGGTCTGAAAAGACTGCCCGGGACTTGAAAAGTTGCAAAAAGGTCCTTTGCTTGAGTTTGCATGATGCAGTCTCAATCACGTTTAAAAACGGGCACAGAATTCTTATTTATGGGAGAGAAAAGTTAGCTTCCACAGGCGTGTTTCTGGAATGTCTTTATTCCGTAGCTTAGCTTAGCATCGCTAGGCCAGAGGCCCTCATCTCCCGAGATCCGATCTCATGGACCTCCTCAGATTGAACTTCCAATGGAGTTCAGATGGAAAACTACTGATGTCTTCTTTGTCTCTTTGACTTACCCCTGCGGAGTTGTACTTTGGCGTCATGGTTCACCCAATCAGCACGCACGCTGAGTCAAAGCTTGATAAGGGAAGAGATCTGGAGTAAATGCAGCCATTGTTCAGAATTAATGTTTGGCCACATAGTTACAAAGGTAAAATGATCCACAAGACAAGTAATAAAACAGTTAAATAACATTATAACATTATGTACAGTACAATCTGATGATTGTTTACTAAAACCGCATAGTCTTTTTAGCGTTTTAACTTTTGTCTTTGGAGGGAAAATTACTCTCTGAGTTCTTTTAATCCAAGTCATTTGATGGAAAAAGTTCTTTCCAATGTTCAAATTGTCTCTGCTCCTGCAGAGATGCCATGAATCGCCACGTGGGGGTTGTATGTGGTACCACCTTAGCCCGCATTCCTGTCACCATGGAAACATTTAGAGGTCATCTGCAGATCGCTACAATATTGACTTATAAGGCAAGGCAAGTTTATTTGTAGAGCACAATTTGTACACAAAGAAATTCAAAGTCTTTCACACAGTTTAAGATATAAAAGAGAAGAGTGCAATGAAAATCCCTCCAGTTATATGCGCAGCTAAACAAAACAGTTTTTAGCTTATATTTGAACATTGCCAGAGTAGAAGCCTGTCTCACATCTTCAGCAAGACTGCACCAGCAGGAGGCCGGTCTAGATGTTTCATATGTGATTGTACTTCCTGGTTCTAGTCAGGACCCGAGCAGCGTTCTGGATGTACTGCAGCTGTTTTACAGATCATTTGGACAGTTACAGTAGTCTAATCTACTGGAGACAAATGTAAAGGATTACTCTCTCCAAATCAAGTTTAGACATTACACTTTTGATTGTGGCAATGTTTTTAGATGGTAAAAAGCTGCCGATGTCATTGATTTGACGTGGCTGTTAAAATACAAGTCTGAATCCATTATTACCCCTAGGTTTCTAATTTGATTTGTAGGTTTTAGAGCAAGACTCTTGTGTTACTGTAATTCTAAAATATTAGATAATATATACTATTATATTTTGCGAAAAAAATATTTAGGTTGCTGAATGTGATTCCAGAGGTGCAAAAGTTGTGCTCACGATGTAAATAAATGTAGCCTCAATGGTGAAGAAGTGGGCCTTAACTCCTGTCACTCTAGAGCAAATGTGTGTCCTATTTGTGTTTATCTAGTTTAGTGAGTCTTCCTCTGACCCACAATAGTTCACAATCCATTTTAGTTTATGTAACAGCCAAAATTCTAAATGGCGTGCAAATGTTCATTCTTCAATTCCAATCTAGATAATATATACTTTTTTTTTCAGTTTCTATTTACTTTTGTTCAAATTGTATTTTTTTCTTCCTCTAATCACAATTTTAATCCAGTTTATGTTGAAACATTTCTGAATACATTATCTACGGATGGAACACAATGTACAGATACTTGTCATTTGTTGCTGATCTAATTAGCTCCCTGGTGACAGAAGGCTAATGAGGCTTATCTAATGTTACATACTGTCTCTAAGTAGAAAAAGCTTCAGTTGTAGTCATCTGGACTCAGTTTGAAAAAATAGACGTTTCGACTCTCATCCAAGAGTCATTGTCAATAACAGAATTTAGGTCGAGAACTCCGATATTAATACTGTTCTGTGGTAAGACCCGCCCATTGGGAGGAGCCTTCCTGAAGTAGAAAGAGTTGTTTGTTTCAACAGAAACTCCCCCTTGTATCTACCGAGCTAGCCTATTCAGAAACTTAATGGGCTATTAGAATCCTCTTTGTCTTTGTGAGACCCTGGCTCAACCACCCTGAGTACCTGATTAGCATCTAAATGCCCTTGTCCTGGTCCTCTACCTTTCCAGGGGTTCAGTATACCATTATAGATACCAGGAAGATTGAATCTTAGCCCTCCATTTCTGTTTAAAGAAGGTCTTTCTTTTTTAACAAAAATAGCTTCCTTGACTCCTCTTTCAAACCATCTTTTCTCCCTGCTTAAAACCTTCACCTCACCGTCTTCAAACGAGTGATTAGAGGCTTCAAGATGGAGATGCACGGCACTCTGAGGTCCTGAACTTGTATTTCTTCTGTGCTGATAAAGCCTCTTGTGTAGAGGCTGTTTCGTCTCACCTATGTAACGTTCTTTACAACTTTCTTCACTGCATTGGATCGAATAAACTACATTGCTCTGTTTTTGAGTCGGCAACTTGTCCTTTGGGTGAACCAGTTTTTGTCTTAAAGTGTTTCCTGGTTTAAAATAAACAGGGACTTCGTGTTGTCTAAAAATTCTCTGCAGTTTTTCCGACAGGCCAGACACATAAGGGATAGAAACACCCTTCCTTCTCTGTTCAGTTTCCCTTTTGTCCTGCTTCTTGGTTCTCTTCACTCTGTTGAGAGCCCAAGCGGGGTAAGATAAGATAAGCAAAGTTTGGTGCCTTGAATTTTGTATAAATGGACTTCTCTTCCTTTCTACGATCTTCTCTTCAGAAGCAAAACAAAGCATTGACTATAAGAAACGTGGACATGTAATCTAATCCTAATCTCAATCATATTCTCTGCTCCTTGTGTCTATTGATTTTTCCTTTTTTACAGCAGCAGCTCTCCTCGAGACAGCCTTTTTCAATTTTATTGAGACTGTGGACAAATTGATGAGCCATGGAGTCGATTTTGGCTTTTCTAATGGCCAAATTCCTTCATTTGATCAATCAGACATTAAACCGTGTTTATCGCATATTTATTAATGATGATTACATTACAATTATTTTTGTTTCTTCTTACCCAATTAGCATCTTTCTATACTTTTAAAGAAAATGTAACTTCATGTTTACCCTGTTTGTGCTGTTGCTTCAGCTTCATTATTTATTTGGACTAATTCAGATAAATTCTTAACTCTGATGACAAATCACAAGAGCTTATTGGTAGCATGATTGAAAGCTGTACTATGTAATGTGTATGTGCTTATAAAGATATTATTGCTTTGCCAGAAATGTTCCACAGTATGGCATAGAACCCATACATCCATCTCATGGAGAATGTTCCACAGTAAATTTTTAATTTCTATTTCCAGTGAAACAGGTTACGCCCCCAGGCTAATATTTTCAAGGTATTATTGAGCAATAAGAGCATATGTAATTAAATTAACGGTAAATAAATGGAGTTTATTGTCATACCTGACAAAGTAACAGTAACATTTACACTCCACCTAAAAAGTGACAGTACATAGTGTACATTCACCTCTGTTTATCCCACAAATTGGCTGGTGCCGTGTAGAAGATATACATTTTATTTATAATTCACATAACAAATTTAGACATTATTTACTGTATCTGAAAGTATTTGATTAAATTGATAAGGTTTGAAATGCTACAGATTTTCAATAATGTTTTCCTTTGATTTGTGCTACTGAGGCTGAGAGGCGCTGTGCTGATTTTGCTGAGGGATTTTTCTTCAATCCCCAGACAATGGAGGCGCTTGTGAAATGACCCGGGGCTTGGAGCATCTAGATTGGAGACAAGCACAACTTCAGAAACCATCTCCAACACCTCAGAGAATTCACACATTTCCTCTTTTGATCCTGTCGCATTATGTATCCTACTTAACTGGAGGAAAAGCTATATCAAAAGGCAAGGGAGAGCCAATATGGATTTCTGAACATGCAAGTTTTGTTTGGCAGAAAAGTTTGAATAATGAATAGGTTCATTTTTTGTAAAACACATATCATGTATTTTTTCTAATAGAATATGAACATATTAATAAAGATAGCCGCAAGCGGCAATGATCAGCCCTCGCCACGCCGCCGCCGCTAAAATGCCCCAATTGTCCTTTTATTACACCTACTGCTGAATCCGCTGTCACAACTTTCCCATCTTCACATTTGCTTTACCATTCAAAAAGCAATTTTATTTTGAATTCTTGGCAGAATCTGGCAATTTCCCCATTGGAATAACATTGGGGGTTTCTGTCATCGCTACGGCTACGTTGTAACAAATATGACATGGGTGTTTTGGGCTTTTTTACTGGCATGCCAAAATAGAATTTTGTGCAAAATTTGATACATTTTGAGAGAACTAAATTTTGTGGCCCCCATTCAAAACGCAATTTCGTTTTAAATTCTTGGCAAATGTGCGGCTTTTGCTGCACAGAGACCATGACTCTTAGAATAAACATTTTGATAACTTTTGATGGTCCACCCCTGAATATGAGTTTCACCAAATTTCAGGTTAATAGGACTAACACCCTAAGAGGAGTTTGTGAAAGTATAAAGTCTAAGCATGTTCTTATTTCAGAGATCTGGTGATTTCCCCATTGGAATAACATGGGAGGTTTCTGTCATCGCTAGGGCAAAGCCATAACAATAATGACATGGGTCTCATTGACTTTTTTGATCGGGATGCCAAAATGGAATTTTGTGTCAAACACGTAAAGCGCTCGTGTAGTGCGCACCT
The DNA here is from genome assembly GCF_026437365.1 of Eucyclogobius newberryi. Taxonomy (NCBI): domain Eukaryota; kingdom Metazoa; phylum Chordata; class Actinopteri; order Gobiiformes; family Gobiidae; genus Eucyclogobius; species Eucyclogobius newberryi. Next base: position 20,767,464 of record NW_027316278.1, read on the forward strand.
TTGCATGGGCTTCGCCCCTTTACAGTGGTAATGTTCCATTTCTCTACTACTAATTAGTATGCACGGGGCGTGCATGAGTGGAGGCCTTACGGAACTAACAGGCCTCTCGCCAGCTTGTGGCGCTCGGGCCTAATAATAATGATAATCATGATAATTAAAGATGCAAGCGGAGTGACAGGCCATGTGACCACCTGTCCTGCTTTTGGTTGTACAGTCCCATTTCGGCTTTGGTCATGCGTCCTGCATATCTACCTGACACCCCAGGGTTCAGAATAAGCAGTATCGTATCGCAAAATGCGACGCAATTTCTCTCAAATGCGATGTGTTCGTCAGAAAAAAGGGCTTTGCATGTTCAATGTGTGTAACCAAAGCGCCTAAAAAGTACTGATCACTCGTCAATCGATCGTCAATAACAGCATGACACATGTAGGACGCTGTGTTGACATGACGAGTCTCGCTGCTGTCACAGATCGAGTCTGAAAGTGGGAGGAGCCACGTGCGGTAAAGTTAGCGTCACAGATTCGGACTTCCAAGGCCAATAGTTCCTAAACGCAAAAGTCTTTGCAGATCATACACAGCCAAAATACTCATATTTACACTGCCAAGTGACAACCTCGTTTTTAACAATCAGATGCGTATTTTTGGCGCAGTGAATTACACTGATCCGAATGTGCAGCCGGAGCCGAGACGAGTGCTTAGGGACCGTCATCAAATAGCAAAACGAAAAATTTAAACGTTTTATAGTTGGAATGGAACGTCAAATAGAGCGGTACAATTTTAATAAAACAATAAATACACCATGATGGACACCACAGCAACCTTCATTTTTCCATAGGAGGCTTAACACATTTTTTGTGAATGTAAAGACAATTAATATGTAAATGAGACTCCTGCAAATAGTCATCTGATTGATGATGATATGGAAGAAAGTTGTAAATAAGTTAATCTAACTTGGTGTTAATTAATTTGTTCAACAACTAATTTTATTTGCAAGTTTTCTGGGTTTAAAATGTAAAACATGTTTAAAAAGTGTGTCATTTGTTAGGAGGTTTAAAAAAAAAAAAAAAGAATGTTTACAAATACATTTGAAATAAATAATCTTGTTAGCAGCACCGCTATACAAGTGAAAATCCTTAATCTGAACCCTGCACCCGCCTTTTATTTGATTTTCCAGAGATTACAATTGAGACCACACGCTCTGTCTGCATGCAAATAAACTCACACAGATGTAGAAAGGACTGTGGTGTAAACATCTTCATTTTTGTGCACGCTGCACACAGCAGCGGGTCAGTGGCAGCTATGAGAATATGCAGTGGGTACAGTGAGACTGTCTGACCAGTTAATGTAATTAACCCACAGTAACTAATAGGCTTTTAGTCAAAAATGAGATGGCATGTTTCCTTCCTAGAACTTAGTTTCAGTGGTTCAAATGATGAGAGCGCTGAAGGGAGTGAGAGGGGACAGAAGGGATATAATAAGAATAATCAGTCATCCTTATGTTGTACATCATACAAACAGCAGTGAAAAAGTATGAACAATTTTAATTGTTTTTCTGAAAAAAAAAAAAAAAAATATGGATACATATCAATATTGTGACCAACAGAACATTGTTGCATCCCTCGTCTTTTAAATATCAATTCACTCTTTATAATGCAGACCAATGGCTGTACCCTATTAAAAAGACAGTAACTGGTTTTACTGATTTTTATTTCAAGCGAGTTATTATATCAAGTTGTGTCTGTCCTACCAAATCCCATGACCTGTTGAGACTTTTTAAGGTGGTCACCCTAGAAGCATGCGTCTCTTCCTTATGATTTTCCAGCCTACATAACTCCTCCCCCCACAATCATTATCTGCAGTATTCCATTCATTAATAAAGCCATTTCTGATATTGTCACAGTCGAACAGTTGAATATACAGTTATGCGATCTCTAACGTTTTTGTTCATTATGATGTAGAGCATGTGTATGCCAAATTTCGATTGCCTTCAACAAACACATTTGGACCCCATTCAAATTTTCCAGCCGATGCAGTCGAGCCTTTTCATATCAAAGGCCTATAAGTGATACATCTCCTCATCCTCCGCGAGTGGTCTTGTTCCTTTTTTCTAAACTCGAATCCTATCATTGGCCAGGGAGCTTGAAGGATCTGCGCAGTATCTTTGCTGTTCCTAGCAATGCACTTTTCTGGATGGACCACTCCTCCAGTTTGGGAGCTACACTCACCACTTTATTAAATTGACAAGGCAAAGACTTCTGTGTGAGTAAATATTTGACGTATTTTGGATGAAAATTGTATGAAGAGGAAACCCAGGAGACCCCAGATGACCTCATGGTTTCATATGATGTTGTGTCCCTGTTCACCTGCATCCCGACCTCTGATGCAGTAGCAGCAGTGAGGATCAGACTGCACCACCCTACAGGAAAGGACCAAACTGACACCTGAACACATATGTAAACAGTTGGACATCTGTCTGAACACCACTTACTTTCAATTCCGGGGACAATTTTACAGACAGATTCATGGCTGTGCCATGGGCTCGCCCGTCTCTCCCATAGTGGCCAACCTGTACATGGAGCACTTTGAGAAGAAGGCACTGTCCTCATTCTCAGGCATAGCCCCAAAACTGTGGCTCCGCTATGTCGATGATACTTTTGTAACAATCAAGAAACAAGAGCTGGAAACCTTCTCTGATCACATCAATGCTGTGGACCCACATATTAGGTTTACAAGAGAAGACTAAGGAGAATCGCTTGGCCTTTCTTGATTGTTCCACGATCAGAGGAGAGGACGGGAAACTCCAAATAGAAGTATATAGGAAACCTACACACACGGACCAGTATCTGCTCTTTGGTTCCAACCACCCACTACAGCACAAGCTGGGTGTGATCAGAACCTTACAACACAGAGCTCAAGGTGTGCCCACCAGCTCAGAGGGCAAGAAGAAAGAGGAAAAACATGTCCGAAATGCCCTCTCAGCCTGTGGTTACCCCGCTTGGGCTCTCAACAGAGTGAAGAGAACCAAGAAGCAGGACAAAAGGGAAACTGAACAGAGAAGGAAGGGTGTTTCTATCCCTTATGTCTCTGGCCTGTCGGAAAAACTGCAGAGAATTTTTAGACAACACAAAGTCCCTGTTTATTTTAAACCAGGAAACACTTTAAGACAAAAACTGGTTCATCCTAAGGACAAGTTGCCGACTCAAAAACAGAGCAATGTAGTTTATTCGATCCAATGCAGTGAAGAAAGCTGTAAAGAACGGTACATAGGTGAGACAAAACAGCCTCTACACAAGAGGCTCTATCAGCACAGAAGAAATACAAGTTCAGGACCTCAGAGTGCCGTGCATCTCCATCTTGAAGCCTCTAATCACTCGTTTGAAGACGGTGAGGTGAAGATTTTAAGCAGGGAGAAAAGATGGTTTGAAAGAGGAGTCAAGGAAGCTATTTTTGTTAAAAAAGAAAGACCTTCTTTAAACAGAAATGGAGGGCTAAGATTCAATCTTCCTGGTATCTATAATGGTATACTGAACCCCTGGAAAGGTAGAAGACCAGGACCAGGACATTTAGATGCTAATCAGGTACTCAGGGTGGTTGAGCCAGGGTCTCACAAAGACAAAGAGGATTCTATTAGCCCATTAAAATTCTGAATAGGCTAGCTCGGTAGATACAAGGGGGGAGTTTCTGTTGAAACAAACAACTCTTTCTACTTCAGGAAGACAATGACAATGACAATGACTCTTGGATGAGAGTCGAAACGTCTATTTTTTCTAACTGAGTCCAGATGACTACAACTGAAGCTTTTTCTACTATGGAACACGCCTGGACGAATGAGGGATTACACCGACATGTATGAAGAGGAATCAAAAGTACAAAGGTTAAATTTTTGAAGGTACTGGGTTTCTACAAACCTGGATCACACTCTCTCAAAAGGCTAGACTATTAGAGTCTCTAGAAACATAGTAGGAGGTTTCTACAGCTGGAAACAGAAATGAAACCCACAGTTTTAGATATGCTGCAACTATGCTGGGGGGAATATGGCAACTTGAGCACAACCCTCTGCTTCATCCTTACCCCATTAACAATATTTGATATTCAGTCCACCCGTTTGTTCATTGCTGTGCACAAGTTGTCCCATTCAGATATTTCTGGCTACTTGCTGCTCCATTGATGACTGAACCTTAGAAGCCCCATTATGCCACGATCCTGACCTGGGGACCTGGATACCTCCCTGTCATCACCTGGCTAGATGTTAGCTTATCTAGCTGGAGGACCCTCTCCCTATACTAGATGAGTCCTTTGTCTTGAGTGTTTCTGTCTCTACCGTCTCAATCTGCAAATAGATGCACATTAATACTGAACCATCAGCCTGTCCATCTGTGGTTGTAAAATCTCTCCTTTACTGTGGTTCTCCTCAAGATTTCCAACTGGGTTTTTTGTAGTTTTTACTTGCCAAGGAGGGTCTAGGGACAGCGATGCTCTGGGACAGTTATTTGGTAATTTCCTGTGAACGTTGGTTAATCTATATTATTGACAAATTACTTTCAATTTTGAGAAGCCCTGCAAGGCAACCGATGTAAACATGCTTTCTCATTTTATTGAAAAATCAGCTTGATCAGACCCAACATTGCATCAAAAATCAAATTGTAATATTTCATTTCACATAGGTTTTGTGTCTTTTGGCCAAGATTGGAGGTTTTTTTTTCAAATAGAGCTCAAGCTCTTTTGTCTGATGGCTTTTAATCCGAATGTACTTATCTTAACAAAGAAGTTCCTCACTTTTAGTTACAATTAACTCAAACTCAATTGGTCATAATCTAAAATATAGCAGCATCCATGTGTTATTATATTATATATTCAAATGGTCTTTCATTCCATCCAACAAAACTGTGTTGATTTAGAATTGTTACTGAATTCAAGTTAAACAAAATATATTGCCCTTATTCCGCCCCGGCCACTTTTGCCTCTTTTTGCCACAGATCAGAACTTCCGTTTTCATCACACTTCTGGTTGAGCATTTTATTTTCACTTTCCATTCATAGGGGTACTTAAACAAACCTGGAACCAAGATAATTATTTAAAAAGTTCTCAATGGATAAAGTCAGTGAACATGTTCTCAGGTAGACAGCAGATGCTCATGGAGCAGTGACTTCAGATGCTCATGGACCTTTTAAGATACCAGTTAGATTACCAGATCACTAGGAGAATAGAAGTGTCAAACCCTCAACCTGCGCAACACTTTATATGTATAGACTATACAGAGTTATAAACAGCCCATCAAAAGCCGATTGCTCTTTTCAGGGGTGGAGTGCCCTGCTACATTGTCTTGAAGATATTCTAACAAATGCAGACAGAAGACCACACACATAAGATCCCTGTCTTTACCAAACCTTGCTTCCTTGTTTCCATGGCGACACACTAAATCTGCTCTTCAAATGAAATTTCATGCCTGGGCAGCACCCCATAACGTTTTCCTCAGAACAGAGTTTTGATAGATGTCATTGAAGTCATTATGATCAAGGAGTAGAGTATATGAACCATCTCGGACTCTGAGGACCTCAGGGGCCGGCCTCTTGCTGGTGCCCATAGTCAGGACTGAACATTGGGAATCTGTGTTTCAGTTTTATGCAACTTAAATCTGGAACAGTCATCTTGAAGATGTGAGACGGGCACTACTCTACTACTTTACCCTGGCAATGTTCAAATCTAAGCTAAAAACAGTTTTGTTTAGCTGTGCATATGACTGAAATGATTTTCTTTGCACTCTTCTCTTGTCTTAACTGATTTGTGATTTCTGTCATGTATTTGTGATATCCTGTTGTGTGAAGCATTTTGAATTGCCTTATGACTGAATTGTACTCTACAAATAAACGTGCCTTGTCTTGCTACACAGCTTACATAGGCTATTTCTGGGGAAGTCAACGATGGAGGACATTAGCTTTTTATTTTATTATCTGACATTTTGTCTTTTACTTATGTAAATTATGTAGGCAAGGCAGTGGTTTTTATCAAGCCATGTATCAAGATAATGAGAAGAAATAACATTATTAATTAAGAATGATTTGTTACATTAGAATGACTGACATTTAGCACGGCAAGTTTCAGACTAGTTTCAATGTGACTGGGTGTTTTATTTTCACAGTGAATATGAATCAAATTTCTCAGATTGGGCAGCCTGGACAGTTGTCCCATCTGTGTGTCGTGACCACAGAAATAGCACTAGGGGAGGTTTTTACACACAGCCCTGGGTTGGTTTTAATTATGACTAAGTCCCGGCAACGCTAAGAACCAGAGCATCCTATCTATGGGTGATACCAGGTGAAATGCGAGGGGCTGTTGGGGCTTTTGTTGGTGTAGCGGGAGCCGGGGAGAGTTTGGGACCAGGTGAAAGGCGGGTGGTTTAGGTGGGGCGGCTTTTGTTGGTGTAACAGGAGTCTGGGACACAGCTTTGTGCAGGGAAGAGTTCATCAGTGTTGACATCAGAACTCTTGATTTTACTAAAAGAGTCGTGAGTGGACCCATCTTAATGCCTGATTTGATCGGATATTCAAGATGGCTGGGAGGGCCCTTGGGTGAGAGTGGAGATGGGAAGGAGAATGAGGAATCTGTAGTGGGAGTATATGTTGTAAAGGGAACCCAGGGCTGCTCTGAGGGCAGGGGCGATGACAGGGATGCTGCCAGGCCTGTCACAGATGGGTCCAAGGTCTTTGATGAGGACCCTGTGGGAAAAAGACTCCTGTGCTGGCCGCGGTGAAGATTGTTGTGGTGCTGCTGCTGATGAGTCTTTCGCTGGAGGCAGTGGAGGTGATTGGGGAGCAGCTGGAGACAGTGGAGGTGATTGTGGAGCAGCTGGAGCTGAATTGTACCGAATCACCAAAGTTCCTATGTTTGTGAATTCTGTTACTGGATAATGGCAATAGACCTTTTCTACTCACAGACAACATGCTCGACGCTGTCCCGCACGTGAGTGACTGTTTACTTCCTTCACGCCCCTCACAAACTCGTCTTCTTCAGACTATTCAACACACAACTGTCTACAGACTAATGCTCCCTCTAGGTCACTGCAAACAATATCTCAAAACGGACAGACGCAAGAAACCTTTCGAAGTGGCTCTAGCGCGTATTATAACTATGAAAAATCACAGATATAAACACTCCATCAGTGAAACCATAAATCAGAGACCTTTAATTCATGTACCACGTGGGAAGACGTGCTAAATGTCAGGTCTTTATGTAGCAAAGCATTTCTAATCGATAATTTTATTTCTTCTCATAATCGTGATTTTATGTTTTTAACAGAAACATGGCTTGACGAAAACACGGGTAATCTAGTTCTTATAGAAAATGCTCCATCCAACTTCAAGTTTGAATCTGAAATGCGTAAAAACAAAAAAGGTGGAGGTGTGTGTGCAGTTTTCTAGAGATGAAATAATCACCCACAGGTTGTCTTTTCGGGTGTTTTCATCATTTGAGAATGTATCTTTTAAAATGGAGCTTAAACATTCTCCATCCATTCTCTTCATTGTTTTATACAAGCCTCCCCACCACTGCCAAAGTTTTATTGATGATTTTACTGAGATGCTTTCAGTTGTGTGCGCAGACTTTGATGGTTTAATTATAACAGGTGATCTAAATGTACACATGGACAATGTCTGTGACAGAAACGGTAAAGAGCTTGGTACTGTAACCTTTGGTCTTACTCAGCACGTGAGTGGCCCCACCCGCAGCAAAGGGCACACTCTGGATCTGTTAATCACAAAGGGAGTTAAAATATAAAATGTTAATGTGGTCGCTGTTGCTCTGTCTGATCATTTCTGTGTCTTCTTTGATCTTCTTGTCACCAGCTAACGCAGCCCTTGTTCAGAGGAGACACATAAATGACAGTACAGGTACACTGTTTATGGAAAATGTTCTAATGTCAATGATTTGTGTTTTGAATGTTCTAGACACCATTGCCCCTATGAAGGTTAAAGTGGTTAAGAATAAGCAGAAGGCGCCATGGAGAAACTATGATTCGGTCAGGTCACAGAAAAGGGAATGCCGCAGAGCGGAGCAAAACATTTTCATTATGAAATATACACAGGAAGAATGTCTGCATACAACCAATTAGATGAAGACCAACAGATGAAGACACTGGAGCGGCTAGTCCTGGACCACCTCCGCTCCACAGTGAGCTCAGCCATGGACCCGCTGCAGTTTGCATATCGGCCTGGCATCGGAGTGGAGGATGCCGTCATCTCCCTGCTGCACCGCTCTCTCTGGAGGATCCTGGCAGTGCTGTGAGGATTCTCTTATTTGATCTTTCCAGCGCCTTCAACATCATCCGGCCGCTGCTCCTGAGGGACAAGCTGGAGACGGCTGGTGTGGAGTATGACCTGGCAGAGTGGATCCTGGACTACCTCACAGACCGACCCCAGTTTGTGAGAGCCCGGGACTGTGTGTCTGACACTCGGACCTGCAGTGTGGGGGCGCCCCAGGGCACTGTCCTCGCACCATCTCCTCTACACTGCAGACCTCAGACACGACACGGACGGTTGTGTCCTGCAGAAGTTCTCTGACGACTCTGCCATCATCGGACTCATCACGGACGACAATGATGATGAGTACAGAGGACTGGCGCAGGACTTTGTGGACTGGTGTCAGCGGAATCACCTCCTGCGGGGAAGACCAAGGAGATGGTGGTGGACTTCCGCAGACGCCACTCTGCTGCCCCCTCACCAGTGAACATCCAGGGACAGGACATTGAGAGAGTGGACTCATACAAGTACCTGGGTGTTCATCTGAACCACAAACTGGACTGGACTCATAACACAGACGCACTGTACAGGAAGAGCCGGAGTCGGCTCTGCCTCCTGAGGAGACTCAGGTCTTTTGGAGTGACAGGGCCACTCCTGAAGACCTTCTACGACTCTGTGGTGGCATCAGCTCCTGTACGGTGTGGCCTGCTGGAGCAGCAGCATCACAGAGAGGGAGAGGAGGAAGCTGGACAAGGTCATCAAGAAGTCCAGCTCCGTCCTGGGCTGCGCTCTGGACTCGGTGCAGGAGGTGGGGGACAGAAGGGTCCTGGCTAAACTCAAGTCTATGCAGGACCATGAGTCTCACCCCCTGCAGGACACTCTGTCCGCTCTGGAGAGCAGCTTCAGTGACGGACTGATCCACCCTCGCTGTGTGAAGGAGACGTTTCACAGGTCTGCTGCAGTCAGACTTTACAACAAACACTGTTACGCATGAACATGTGTCATTCATCTTCATAATCATGTGTAATACTGTCATATTCATGTGAAATATTGTCATATTCAAGTGCAATACTGTTTTTTCAATATTCTCTGTACATGTAACAGCTGAAAATAAGAGTGTCACTATTGTTGTTATTATTATTATATAGTATAAGAGTTTTTTTATAGAAAGAGTTTTATAAGAGCTTTTCTATAAGAGTGTTTTTTATAAGTTATCTGTTTTTTATTATTTACTTCTGTACCTACTTTGTGTTGCAACACTGGAATTTCCCCATTGTGGGACAAATAAAGGCTTATCTTATCTTATTATTATGTAGAACAAGAAAAATGTATTTCTTTTAAATAATTGGGAATAGTAATAACAACGCATTCTGTTTGCGACAGTATACAGATTGACAAACCCTCCAGCTCAAATGCTGTTGGAACTCATTTCTGCGTCCAAGTGCAATGAGTTTGCCACATTCTTCAAGGACAAGGTCCAGAACATTAAGAACACCATCAATCCCACCGTGCAAATACCAATTCAACAGCCAGTTAAACATGTGGAGCAGACTCAGTTTGTACCTGAAAAAACTATCCAAGTAACCATCACCAGCTTGAGTTCTTCTACTTGCTGCCTTGACATGGTTCCCACTAGACTTTTAAAGTCCGTGCTGTGTAGTTTGTTGATTGCACATACTAAAATAGTCAACATGTCACTTAAATCTGGAACATTACCAACAGCCTTGGAAACTGCGGTTATTAAGCCTGAAGAAGAGCAGCCAGGATCCCACAATACTAAACAACTATCAACCAATTTCAAATGTACCTTTCCTGGGAAAAGTCCTTGAAAAAGTAATTTATCAACAGCTTATTCAGTTCCTCCCAATAAGTGACTCCTTTGTTGTCTTCTAGTCCGGTTTTAGATCGCATCACAGCACTGAGGTGACTCTCATTAAGGTGACAAATGACATCCGTCTGAGCACTGATGATGGTAAGGCCTCTGTTTTAGTCTTGCTGGATCTGAGTGCTGCCTTTTACACTGTCGATCATGGAATACTTCTACAGAGGTTAGAGGACTGGGTAGGCATCACTGGTATGGCTTAAATTGGTTGAAGTCCTACCTTGAAAACAGGAAATACTTTGTTGAGATTGGTAACTGTGTCTCTGAGAGCATGGCATTGACCTGTGGGGTGCCCCAAGGGTCAATCCTTGGACCCCTTCTGTTCAATCTGTACATGCTGCCGTTGGGACAGCTAATACAAAACAGTGGTATGTCCTATCACAATTATGTAGATGACACTCAGATATATGTTTCACTGTCGGCAGGTGGATATGGACCAGTGGATTCACTGGTCCATATCCACATTGCCTTCAACAGATCAGTGTGTGGATGCAAAACAACTTTCTCCTGCTGTCTTTGCCCCTCAGAAACAAAGAAAAAGTGTTAGCGGTCACCTCCAGTCTCTCTCTCTAAAACCTGTAAACAAGGTAAAAAATGTAGGAGTAATAATGGACTTGGACACGCATTTGTCTCCAGTAGATTAGACTACTGCAACAGCCTGCTCACAGGCCTCTCCAAACGAGCTGTAAAACAGCTGCAGTTAATTCAGAACGCTGCTGCTCGGGTCCTGACTAGAACCAGGAAGTATGATCACATTAGTCCTGTTCTCAGGTCTCTGCACTGGCTTCCTGTGTCTCAGAGAATAAACTCCTGACGCACTAAATGGCCTGATACAAAGGCGCCGGACCACATTTATCAGTAACTTGTATTCTTATATTCACATGTATCATCTGCACACAGAAAAACAGCATAGATAGGTTTGACATGACATGTCATGACCTATTTTTCCACTACAATCCCGTCAGCTCTACTTGTGTATGAGTCTCTTCACGGCCAAGCTCCTACAATACACCTCATACATGTGTGTGCCATATGAACCATCTCAGACTCTGAGGACCTCAGGGGCCGGCCTCCTGCTGACGCCCAGAGCCAAGACCAGCTATCCAACACTGGTCATCATAGATGCAAGTGTTAGCATAATCTTCATCGACGTCTATGTTAGGAGCATTCGACTTATAAAAACAAATGAAAAATCAACCAGATCTTAGTGAATCCCTGTACAATACAGCACCAAGGGATGCACCAATAAAAAACCTCACAAACAGGTTGACAAGGATTTTGCTCCATTTATCCAAATTTAGTCCGTGCCCATAAAACTGCTGCGAGACCTTGGGGGCAAAATATTAATTTATTGTTGCATGTGTTACCTTTTTCCTCCGCCACTGAAACACATGAGTTTGTCCTCGTGCAGGGCATGGAGCTTGAGGTTGTTCCAGTGCCAAGACCCACCGTAATGTTTTACTTTACTTTAGATTCTAAATTAGTGCATGACCAGTGACTGTAACCATGCATTCCATGCTGCCCTTACCCTGTGTGTCACATTGATTCTTGGAAATGATTTGTGTAGTAGTGCAATGTGGCCAACAGCACCATTGTTACAGCTAAACCTCCTCAGCCGGATGAGGAGCTGTGCCTCAAAGTGTTTGCAGTGTGTGCTGTAACACATGCCCAGCTCCGTGCATCTGTGGGAGATCAAAAAATGTATGATCTGCCCCATTACCAGAACTTACTGCGTCCATTTCAGAAAGAGAAGTAATGTAAAAATAGCAGATATGTCTCTATTAGAATAGTTTGAAAATGTCCTTCCAGGTGAACAAACTCATGACCAGTTAATTAATGTAACTTCCTATAAGTGCAAAATAATTCAAGTAAGGCCAATATAGTTATTATACAATAAAGTTTTTATGTACTGGCTATGTCCTACTGGGCACTTCATTATACATTCATCATCAGTGACTTGTCAGACCTACATGCTCCCTTTGTGTCAGTGTTTGAATATCAAACAGTGAATTCTTCAGTTCCTTGTGATGTATTCAACACATTTTTAAATGGGCTTTTTCTCTTAACAAACCACAGAGACATTAGCCAAAAGCTGCAATTACAATTTAGAGAATTGGTTTTGACTGCTTGTGCGTCTCGGCAGGGGTCCACTTAAAATAAAACATAAATCTAGAATGAGTTTTGTTTCAATGTCGTTCCCTCAGGTGCTGTTTGAGTCAAACATGGAATGACAAAAGATCTGTTCAGAGACAGTGTAAAGCTGAGAGCCCAACCTGTATTTCAAACAACTACATGGAAAAACCTTCAGAACTACACATGTTGTGGAAGTTTGCACACAAAAGATTATCATTCAGCTCTGTTGAACTATGTATTACCATTTTTGACATTCACACTCTGAGCATGCAGTATTAGTTTATAGAGCAACGTAATTGTGATCAGAGTTGGGTGTAATGTGTTAGCTGGTAACGCCTTAGAGTACTTTTTTACAGTAATGAGGAAAGTAATACATTAGATTTGTGCACCCATGGAATCTAGTACTCCCCAAGTTACTTTTTCACATTAGTAACGCATTCGTTTTGGTTAGGTCTCATCTCTCCACCGCAATCCCAAATACATTTTCAGATGGACGTGTTAAAAACCTCCTTCGTTATAACCACCGTTTTATAGCGGAGGCGAAAACAGCTTTGAAGTGAGTTTGATTTAAATAAACTACAGTGCAAAAACAAGCGCGTTCTGTTGTTGTGCGTTGGTGCTCTTGTCAATCAACAAATTTTGTTTTAGGATTTGTTTGAAAAATGTTTGGCCCGTGGGCTTTATTAGAAAAGGAAAGACAGCATGCAATTGGGGACGAGAGAGAAGGGAGGACATGCAGTACTGTACATCATCAGAGTCGGGATTCAAACTCACGACACTACGGCTGGCTGCACTTGGAGACATGTGCTGTGTCGTATATGTGCTGTGCCTTAACCACTCGACCACCAGGCAGCATGTCTTTCATTGCGTGAGGACACGCATACACATGCTTATTGTATGGCATTGTATTGTGATAATCTGTCAACATGAACGATAAATAAAGTTCAGTCAAACGCATTTACTTTGCTTGTTTATTTGATATTTTAATGGTTATGTTACTGTGTTCAGTAATGAAAGGGATTCTCGGCAAACAATATAGGTTATACAATACAATAAGGGCAATTATTGGTAACGGAATATTACTCTAACGCTTTACTTTTATGACAAAGTAACACAGTAACGTAACGTGTTAGTTTTCCACGGTAACGTAACGAGTTACTTTTAAAAGTAAGGCTATACAACACTGATTATGATATATTCATATTACTTCACAAAATCTATGTTGATTAATGGCTTGATTGTGTCATATTTGTGCAGACGAAAGCTTCTTATGCCAACGCGGCAGAAATAGCAAATGAGATTTTAAAAAAAGGTTGTTTTGCTGAATCTAAAACATGACACAAAATCAATGGGTAAAGATTTTTTTCCATTAACCTGGAGACTGAAATGAAGGTAAGGACTGAGTGCAATGAGTGCTGAAGGAGTTCTTTGTAACAGGCAAGTAGGACATCGTTAACATACATACATTCATTGCCTATAGGCACAGATTACAAGAGGCACTACAGCAAACATAAAATGCTTCTGTCTTAAAAGTGACTTCTCATGGCACTCACTGCTGTTATTTAAGGCAGTGCCTGTAGAGGACTACACCCTGGTTCCAATACAGTACTATCATTCTTTTAAAAATGACAAAGTTGTGAGGTCATCAGTGACCCATATGATGCCTGGAGAACTCAGAACAACCATGGTCCTTAATTGTGTTAGTGTGAGGGCCCTGATAGGGTTTGGCATCAAAAGACTTTAACATCTTTTGGTCAGTCTGCCTCCAGCTACTTAACTTTAATGGAAAAGGCAAGTTGTTTTAAACATTTTATTGGCTAATAATACTGTAGCAGTGTGATAGACCTACCATGTGCAAGCTGTGCGCTGACCGGACCCGCTGTGGACTGACCAGACCCGCTGTGGACTGACCGGACCCGCTGTGGACTGACCGGACCCGCTGTGGACTGACCAGACCCGCTGTGGACTGACCGGACCCGCTGTGGACTGACCGGACCCGCTGTGGACTGACCGGACCCGCTGTGGACTGACCGGACCCGCTGTGGACTGACCAGACCCGCTGTCCTGCTGTGCGCTGACCAGACCCGCTGTGGACTGACCAGACCCGCTGTCCTGCTGTGCGCTGACCAGACCCGCTGTGGACTGCCCGGAACACATTTAAGAGGCTCAGGCTCGTGCTGGTGAGTCGCTCAGTGCTATTGTGACTCCTCAACCATCCAGTGCTCTTCCAGATTCACTCCGCCCCTTTGTTGCGACGTCAGTACTTCAAATAGCGCTCGCAGCTTCAGACGCGGCACTTGCTCTGCGCTGAGGCGCGCGTATCATCACTGTTCAGAGGGAGACGCACGTGAGATGTGCTGACGCTCGAGCGGAGCCCACACAAACTAGAGCTTACTTTAAATTTTGTCTCTGTATGTCCCTCCTCCAGCAACGTGGATCTTTAACTTTTACTTTATTTCACGGAAGTTTTATTTGCAGTCGACAAGGTAAGAAACACCGTGTTTCCCCGTGTCGAAACAAGCCTGGTCCACACAGGAGCTCTTTGTCAGGGCAGGAGCAGTGTCCTGTCGTGCGTGTGCTTTTGCCCGAACACGTGAATGTTGGTGCAGCCGATTAGTGTCCAACCTCTCCCCCGGACTGCTGACACAGAGAGGGGGAAACATCAAGTTGTTGGACATTTACTATACGTCAAACTCGGGTCAGAATACAAAATAACAAATTGTTATACTGCAGACATGAATCGTCGTATAAACCACTATATAATATATATATATATATATATATATATATATATATATATATATATATATATATATATATATATATATATATATATATATATATATATATATATATATATATATATATATATATACAATATACAGTGGAATCTTAACTATTATTATAGCAGCTATATTTTTGTAGTGTTTTCAAATTGTGTGCAGCACTTTTGTATTTTTATTTTTTAGTACATGTTTGAATCTGTAAGGTCCTACTTCTTTTATTTTGCATTTCTTTTAATTTTTTTTTATGTGAGGCTTTGATTAAAAGTTTGTCAGATTCATTTTACATCTCCAATTCTGTTTAGCTCAAAACCCAGAATATGGTGTAAACAAACAATCAAACAAATTAATTAATTAACAAAAATGTAATTCATAAATATGTTTGTATAACACTCATGTAACCTCATGCAGGTCATACATAGAAAGGCAGTGAGTAAAATGAGATTTCAACTGTAATGCGTTTTGTAAACTGACAACAATAAAATAAAAAAACAAGGGTCCGGATGCTCCGGATGATTTTTTTTCAATGATCGCTAGGTTAATGCAGCAGTGCAGGCTGGAGGATTAAAGCCAATTTTAATTCGACCTGATTCACCCTAAAATGCTTAATTATAGATCTAAAATCAGTCCGTTTTAAAATTTAAGCTGTTTAGAGTATAAATAAAAGGCGGGGCTCTTGGTGGAGCTGGAACTCTCTAGCTCACTTGGAAAACAAAAATCAGACGCTTGCTCCTGCCAAGATTATTATAGGTAATGATAAAGAGGACGGAAGTTGTAGCTGTGCTTGGAAGGACTTAAACACACATTGAGCATTGCTTGATCCTTGACCATTACCCATGTTGAATACAACATCTTAAACAATAATATTTGTGAACTTGTTATTAAGGTACACTCAGTAACACAATCCAGGTAGAAAACGTTATGAAGTCAATTCAAATGCAATTATAATCATTCTTATTTTGAAAATTGTGCTTTTGGTGTGTATACAGATATTGATGCAACTCAGAGTAAGTCTACTAGCCTTTGGTTAGTGGCACTCAAATCAAACACATTTCAATAGTTAATTCCTAAGACGATGCTGTACTGCATGTCCACACCTCCAACCCACCCGTCACGACATTTGCACATGCACCATAAATAGTTTTCATGTGACATACGTACAGACCTCTACTTACATATTCAAACTCAGCTCCTTCAATTAACCCCTCATGCATTCTGATGATCATGTTTTATTTATTTACTCTTATTTTTTATTCAACCGACGGAGTGAAGAAACGGTGGTGCTATTACATTTGCCCTGAGTGTTCCTGCTGTCAAAGCCACAGCAAGGGCAGAAAGTGTACTTATTTCCTGCACTGTTTGGAGAGGTGAGCTATAGTGCTTGTCTTGTTTTAAATGCTTTCTGATAGCAAAGAGCAAAACAACATTGAATTACTCTTTCAAAGGTATACTCTTCTTATACAGCCTCTGATACTGTCTGATACCATTCTTCTATTATAGTCCAGGCAAAGTAACACATTTTTTAGCCAAAAATAGAACTAATTGTAAAAGATTTTTTTTTTGCACAAATAATTTCTATGAGGTGTCCAGAACAACATACTAAAAGTCTTAAGAAATCCTAGTTGAGGAAATATGTTAAATTCTCATCAATCCGAGATGTGTGCCAATGAGGCGAGGCAACAATACACCACTACTGCCAGAATGTGGTGGCACTAGCTGCACAAACTCACAGTTGTGTGATTTATCAGTTGAATAAGTGTAGTTGGAGATGTTAATCGCTAACTTGGGTTCGGGAGCAGGACCACGCCTCAACCTCTTACTTAGCCAGCAACCACACCTCCACTCTTTAACCACGCCTCTAATTACCCAGAAGGCCTATATATGCACAGGCCAATCCCAGCATCTCTTGTTGTCTCTGCTCTCTCAACCCCACCCTCCCACCCCATGTCTCTTATCATCTTCACCTTATCAAATAACCATCCATGGAGGGGGGGTTCTGAATCGGCTGGGCTGATTACCCGAGACAGAGCCCCAGTCTCTACCCAGCCAACTCTCATCAATCTCTCATCAATCTCTCGTCGATCTCTCGTCGATCTCTCGTCGATCTCTCGCATCAATCTCGCTCATATCGATCTCGCTCATATCGATCTCTCTCATATCAATCTCTCTCATATCGATCTCTCTCATATCGATCTCTCGCATATCGATCTCTCTCATATCGATCTCTCGCATATCGATCTCTCGCATATCAATCTCGATCTCACATCGATCTCAATCTCTCATCAATCATCGATCTCTTATCATCGATCTCTCATCGACCCATCATCGATGTCTCATCGACCCATCATCACTATCATCAATAAACATTCTTTCGTATTCAATTGTTGTGGCGTGGTCCTTGCTAGTGAAGACCCAGATTGGAAGAACTAAGCAAATAACAAACCAGGAACTGATAATAAAATAAAATACACCCCAAAAAAAACCTCCCCTGTGGTTTCTACCTTGTCGTGGTCGGGAGGCTTGTGTGCCTCCGTGACCCTGAAGACTATACCGGCGGGGGTTATACTCCTGGCAGGTGCAACCAAGCCAGGTAGTTTTCAGGTTGAAGGCCAGTCCAAAAGCAGCATTACCATCACCCATTGGCAGTAGATGATTGGATGAAGATTGGGCCGATGTATTTGTCATAGTATGCATGGTGTTTCTGCCTATGCAAATTAAGACATATTCAATAAGTGCAGAGCTCATGTGCATATTCAAATTAATTTCAAAAGAAACTTCTAATACAAAATGTTTTACTTTTCATGTATACTTTCATCGTGTAAAGTTTTATTGTGGTAGGAGTAAAGGAAAAATCGGCCTATTTGAGTGTATTTTGAGCATATTCGATTTGTGTATAGCTCATTTGCATATCAAAATGTATTTTTAAAGAAACTTGTAATACAATTTTTTTTGTTTTTCATGGGTACTTTCATTGTGTAAAGTTTCATTTTGATAGGAGTAAAGGAAAAAAATAGCCCCATTGGGATGCATTGTTGCCTCGCCTATTGGCACACATCGGTTTGATGAGAATTTAACATATTTCCTCAACTAGGATTTCTTAGGACTTTTAGTATGTTGTTCTGGACACCTCATAGAAATTATTTATGCAAAAAAAAAATATTTTACAATTAGTCGGTCGTAAAATGCTACTTTGCCTGGACTATTAGTGATTTACCTGCAAGGACCACACCACAACAATGGAGTATGAAAGAATGTTTATTGATAAGAGACTCGGGATGGGGGCTCTATCTCGGGTAATCAGCCCAGCCGATTCAGAACCCCCCCATAGATGGTGATGTGTTAAGGTGAAGATGATAGAGACATTGGGGTCGAGAGAGCAGAGACAACGAGAGATGCTGGGATTGGCCTGTATAGATAGGGCTTCTGGGTAATTAGAGGTGTGGTTAAAGAGTGGAGGTGTGGTTGCTAGCTAAGTAAGAGGTTGAGGCGTGGTACAGCTCCTGAACCCAAGTTAACAAATACCCTTGTCAACTACACATATGGATGAGTTGTGAATGAATGATGCATAACGTTCAGCGACTTTGAGTGCCTGCCAAAGACAATACAATCAGTAGAGGATTATATGATTCATATGTTTTAGAAGAAAATTATGGCAATATTACAACATACAGTATTTTCTGTAGCTGATAAAAACTATATTGTTCTAGTTCCAATTATGTGATGTCTTATTCAGATTAAAACATTTATCAAGAGACAGAAAATGGATTTGGGGCAGCAATCAAAAGGAGATTTTCCCATATTTCCTTGGACTCAAATCCTCTTGCTCTTCCAGAACAGTTTTCACCTCATCACGCAGCTAGAAGTATTTAGACAAGAAATAAATGATTTATGTACTGCACTGGGTATCGTTAAATGGCATGGCTGCTGGCACTGAAAATATTTAGTGTACCAAAAAAGTGCCATGAAGGTGGATAAGTGCTATATAAATACACTGTAGTAGTAATAATAATGATAATAATAATAATAAATAATATTATTAATAATGATAATGATAATGCAATTCTTGGAACATTCCAGGCTACACGTTTGCATTGTCATGGAGACAAGCAGGTGGCAGACCACCCAACCAGAAAAGTTACATAGCCTAACTTTAAATAATGTTTAACAAAAAAAAAAAAAGCCTCATTATAAATGTTTGGCATTGATAAAGACGGTTGCTGGAATTCTGTTTTTTCTTATGTCCCCAGTTTACGTCTCACAGCAATGGAGAGAGAAACTCTGCATTTAAACTGCCCTTCCACTGTCAGTAAATGCTTTTGCTGACTCTAACCTGTTTTGGGCCAGTAGGGATCTCACTAAATAGGAACGACAAGATAAATATGAAATGTCTGCTTATGCACACACTGTATCGTATCGCTTGCAGGCTTGGAAGAACACCTGCTCCATCTATTATTGCTGGGCAGTAGATTCTCACTTTTTAAATTGTACTGCAGTTTATATGCTGAGTTTTTGTAAAGTGTCACTCCCAGAGCTGAAATATACAGATGTCTTTTATGCAGATTAACAGACCTCAGATCACAGGCACTTTTAGCTCCAAAGATTAAACATGCCAATATAGATTTTTCTTTGGCCCAAGATGAATGAACCAAACATGATTAGGGATTATTTTTTCCCCTTAGTTGAACCAGACAGTGTTTTAGAAGGATTATTCTGGAAAGGAATTTAGGTTGAGTCCACATCACATCTCAACATTCTAAACTGCCTATAGTTGGAGAGCAAGTCAGAAATCTATGGTAGAAATAGCATTTTAACTGTCAAAAGGCTGATGTTTTCACATGATTTATGGTCAATATCTTTGCAATTGTTTGTTTTTTGAACAAAAACTGGCAAAGTCCAGTGGCTTCTCAGCACAAATGAAATAAGGTGAAAACTGTTAAAACAATAGTTTCACAAAGTAGTGTAATTGTTAAAAGGACTTTATGTCATAAAAGTTTGCAAATCAAATCCCTATAAAATACTTTATGGAACATTATGGCATCATCAAATCATCTAATGTGAACAGTTTCCCATGTGCTTTCACTTATTCATAATGTTTCAACACCCACACACATCCGTCACATTTAGACATGCTACACAATGAGTCTTGAGTCAAAAATATTCAGCCAGTCTTGCAATAATTGAGGCTTTGTGAGATCAAGGTTCTGCTAAAACAACTAGTAGTGAGGCAGATAAATACTTGGGATGGGTGATATATTGGTTCCAGTATTCTGCAGTATTGGTATCGGTCAATATTTTAATATATATTTGTTTAAGCGTCTAATGAGTTAAATGCAAAGTGCAATTGGGCTAAACATATGTCAATCAACAAATGATTTCATATCAAAGGAATACATTCCGTTATTCTCTTTATTATTATTTAAAAGTGAAAGTTTTTGTGAACTTAACTTCAGCTTGAAATCGATTTGTGGGCCTTGTGATGAATTTTAAAATGTATATAATGATATCAGCAAATATCGCCAACAGTGGCAAGCCAAATATTATCGTATCGGCTCAAAAAAATCCACATCTGCCCAGTCCTAATAGCATAATAGATCTATTCACACTCTTATTATTGATGATGCAGGAAAAATATCAATACTAATTATTTTCTTCTCAGGAGAATGTCACATCAATGTTAAATATACTTAACGCTTGTCAAATAGTTTAATACATTCAATGAAATTGTAGCAGGCTCGGGTCTACAAAGGGTTGTAATCCACACTTTTGAGATTGCAAAAGTGTGGATTACAACCTTATTTAAAAATCTGCCCATTTGTTTGAGGCACCAAAATAATTACACTTAATGGAAGAGTATTTTGCACTCCTTTGAAACTCAGCTGCTCCCTCATTCAGCTTGAACCAAGGCCTGTGAGGCGCTTTCTGATTAATTTCGTGAAGTTTTTCCAAAAACGTAGACATTTTTATGACCTTTTCTTTATCCTGGGCATTCCGAGCAATGCAGGGCATTCAGCACGCCTCATTACTGTCCTCCTGACGTGAAAACACACGTCCATGCTCAGATGCCCCGGCTGATGCTCACACTGGGGCGGGTGTGGAGTAAGAGCCAAATAAGTAAAACAGCTCTGAAGTCCCGCTCCAAGTTTGTGTGATGCGGATCAGGCAGAGCTCCGGCTTCTTCCACATGTTTCCCTTTCATGCCTTTGGTTGATATTGTACACAGCGCTTCTAAAGGCGAGGTGGAGAGTGTCTTTCTGGACATTTGATTTGACTGATAAAAGTGTATTGTGAACGCAAACCGGACCAGCTCAGAGAAAGTCCCCAATCGAGTCCACTTCCATTTCTATTGCAAATGTGACCTAAATCTGTATTCCATATGGCTGTTTGTGAGCTACAAGTTATTGTCATCAATTTTGCACATCCAAGGAGCTAGATGGAGACCATAATGCACCAGTATATGAATTACTCACAAGTCATGAGGTTACATGTTGGGCAGCACTTGAGCAGCATTTTAAAAACAATATCCTGCAAGTGCCTGGCCACTGTTGTATTATACACATTCAAAAAAATGGTTACATAAAAGTATGTGGTGGTTGTATTGGTGGTCTTCAAAACAGGGGACACTCATAATATTTTTTACATTATTATACGACAGCACAAATACAGTTAGGGAGAGAGCATGGGTATACAAGGGTATACCCATGGACTGGGAGGAGCCAAATACAATTTGGCTCCTCCCAGTCTCGCTCCCATTCAAGTTCAATTGGAACATTTGTGCCCTTATCTATGTAACCGCTGCTGGCAGGAGTTATTTTGGTTATTGGTTATTTTAGAGCCAGATGTTCTTTTTTAAAATGCTATACATATTTTGCTATTGTCTCTGTTTTTAAAGATATGAACCATAGTAACTTACTAATCAGGTGCCTTCTTTCCTCTGTCCTCTCCAGTTCTCTTTAGTAGGAGGTTGTAAGAGAAGTGGCGACAGTATGACAACCTTATGTCCACTTCTGTATACAGTCTGGCTGATGTTGGTCGAAATGACAGTAAACCAGACCTTGTAACTTTCTAAACATGTATCCTTTGTTGTTGTGCATGTTGTTAATTCACGATGGTACAATGCATTCATATAAATGCATTGACCAGTAATAAGTACTCACACAACTTGTTCATATCACGTCTAGCTATCCATAAGTAGACTAATGAAAAGGGAAAAATGTTTTACCAACAGTATTTAGGTTTTGATTGTAAGAGCTGCTGTTTGTTCATAGTCTGTCTGTGAGTAACAGTAGTAGCAAATTAATGCAGGAGAAAATTATACAAACTCACTAAAGATGTATTTGGTGACATCTCCTCGCCTGGGTCTACGGGGTTGCTAAAGGGTGCTAAAAATTTAAAATGTTTGCTCCTTCATTTGACTCCTGTTAAATAACTACACTTAAAGGCGCAATGGACGATTTTTTGGCGATTTGAGAACTCAGGCGGAAGTGCACATGCGCACTCCCCCGTGACTGATACAACACACACGTGCGTTTGTTTATTAGCGCGACGGATTGCATCGCATCTCTCGTCTCCCGTAGTTTTCAGTCTTCTTCTGAGTCAGCTCAAACTGTCTTTCTCCGTCTTCATTTTGTCCCGTACACTTAGGGAACTATATTATGATAGATCAATGCGCTCAGACACGCGGAACCGTGCTGCTCTCGTGGGGACGAGCCAGAACGAGGCAGGACTAATCGGCAGTCCACGCCACGAGGAAATAAGATTCAGATTTGGGTCAAAAAAATCGTCCATTCAACCGTTAATAGAAATACTTCTTTAAAACTTGGATGCCCCCTCACTAGGTCTGGCTTTTTCACCGCTGTGTCCGTTCAAAGACTCCCAAAACTGCAGCATTGTTCGGGATGCTCATAGCAGCGCTGAAGTGACTGGGAGATTGCAGGAAAAGCTCAAATAAAACAGTGGATTAACAAGAGTATGAAATTACAGCTGGTCTTTAATGTGTATTGATAAGTACAGTAACAACATATAACAGTATATATTGAGGTGAAGTGAATTGCTGCACTGATCCCACCTCTGCTCTTCTTTCCCATAGGTTTAAAATGAATGAAGGATTTGAAACCAACTTCAGTCAACTTTATGATAACTGGACATTTTACAACTCCAGCCAAGAGAGAGTCCTGCACAGAAACAACATCACCTATGTGGGATTTTACCTGCACCCACCCTCCACCGCTTCCATCTTCATTGTATCTTATCTACTCATATTCCTGGTGTGCATGGTCGGGAATGGAGTGGTGTGTTTCATTGTGCTGCGGAGCAAAAACATGATGACTGTGACCAACCTGTTCATCTTAAACCTGGCTGTCAGTGACCTCCTGGTGGGGATCTTCTGCATTCCCACCACACTCCTGGACAACATCATAACAGGTGAGGTAGGGCTGGGTGTTGTGATGTTTTATTCTAATTTGACATAGCTTCAAAATAGTATTTCAGTATTTTAATGTTAAATGACAGAGATGGGGCCAGTGATGGCAAGAAACAGGCCATATGTTTTTCCTTTTCCATTATGAAGTGAGAGATTCATTATTCTTTCACAATTGTCTGTTGCTGTGCGATCTACTGTCTGGAACTTTAGTTAGAAAAAAAAAAAAGTGTGATTTGCATGGGGATCTGCAGGGGATCTCAAAAACTGATGCTTAAAGGGAGTAAAATTGGTGGTGAAATAGCTTTATGATTTTATACCATTCTCTGTGATATTCTTACATTCTTAAGGGCAAGTCCTTCATAATCATATTCTGTGAACATATCTGACAGTGTTCTGTATTCAAAATAAAAGAGACTTTGAGACAACGGCCTTGTGATGTTTTGAAAGCTTTGATCTCAATAAATACATTGTGTGACAAGGCTCCCTTTAAACAGGTCTCCATGATCTTATTTGACAGTTAACTTTTTCACAATTGCAGTCTTGGCATGTTGAGCTTGGGAATTCACACAAGCTATGTACCAAGCGATAACAATGACTAAATATTAAATATTCAAACTATAAAGACAGACATGTGATAGATATAGATTTAATTAATCCTGAAGGACATTTAAATAAGCTGTAAAATATGGCTGTAGGACTTTGACTTGATAACGATGGTGAGAATTATGTGTCAGGATGATAGAATCTGGGAAGAATAAGTTGAGAGGGATGATGATATGTAACAAAAATGGCAGTCATCAGTAATTTGTAATAGGTTTATCTCAAAAGCTCTCGAAGTGAAAGTGGAGGCAATGGATTGATTGTGTTGTATGTTGCTTCTGGTGGGATGTGGGTGGAATATGAAGTAAGTAAGTATATATCTGAAGGTCGGCTCTGTGCTGGCCTGTGCACTCTAACTTTGTAGTTTAAGTCTGATAGTTTAGTGATGTGTGTGTTTGAAAGTGCAAGTGCAGTGACAACAAACATAATAAACCTATGGTTACAATCCTGGCTGTTTACATGTATCTGTTTCAGAAGAGTACATTATCTTGACCAGTTATGCTTTTTGTGCTCATATCTTACTACTTTACAGTGACTCTAATTGCACAACACAGCAGTCCCAATGACAGATGAAGAATGACACATTATTTATTTTTCACGCACCAGAAAGAGGGAAGAATGTTCTAATTCAGCCGGAGGTAGCAATAATCCAGATAATGAAAAGTGAGGCAGCAGTCATAGACCTTTGCAATCTTTTTTTTTATATTTAATGATTAGTTATTGAGTGAACACGTGGTCTCATGTAGCGATCTGCAGATGACCTCCCAGCGTTACCATGGTGACAATCCAAATCAAATCAACAACATCAGCAGCATTTTACCATCTAAAAAACATTGCCAAAATCAACGGCCTGCTCACTGGCCTCTCCAAACGAGCTGTAAAACAGCTGCAGTACATCCAGAACGCTGCTGCTCGGGTCCTGACCAGAACCAGGAAGTATGATCACATTAGTCCTGTTCTCAGGTCTCTGCACTGGCTCCTGTGGCTCAGAGAATAGACTTAAAGCAGCTCTGCTTGTGTACAAGTCTCTCCATGGCCTAGCACCAAAGTACATCTCAGACATGTTAGTGCCATATGAACCATCTCAGACTCTGAGGACCTCAGGGACCGGCCTTTTGCTGGTGCCAGAGTCAGGACTGAACATGGACCGGCCTCCTGCTGGTGCCAGAGTCAGATCTAAACATGGACCGGCCTCCTGCTGGTGCCAGAGTCAGGACTGAACATGGACCGGCCTTTTGCTGGCGCCAGAGTCAGGACTGAACATGGACCGGCCTCCTGCTGGTGCCAGAGTCAGGACTAAACATGGACCGGCCTCCTGCTGGTGCCAGAGTCAGGACTGAACATGGACCGGCCTTTTGCTGGCGCCAGAGTCAGGACTGAACATGGACCGGCCTCCTGCTGGTGCCAGAGTCAGGACTAAACATGGACCGGCCTCCTGCTGGTGCCAGAGTCAGGACTGAACATGGACCGGCCTTTTGCTGGTGCCAGAGTCAGGACTGAACATGGACCGGCCTCCTGCTGGTGCCAGAATCAGGACTGAACATGGACCGGCCTTTTGCTGGTGCCAGAGTCAGGACTGAACATGGACCGGCCTCCTGCTGGTGCCAGAGTCAGGACTAAACATGGACCGGCCTCCTGCTGGTGCCAGAGTCAGGACTAAACATGGACCGGCCTCCTGCTGGTGCCAGAATCAGGACTGAACATGGACCGGCCTTTTGCTGGTGCCAGAGTCAGGACTGAACATGGACCGGCCTCCTGCTGGTGCCAGAGTCAGGACTAAACATGGACCGGCCTCCTGCTGGTGCCCAGAGTCAGGACTGAACATGGACCGGCCTCCTGCTGGTGCCAGAGTCAGATCTAAACATGGACCGGCCTCCTGCTGGTGCCAGAGTCAGGACTGAACATGGACCGGCCTTTTGCTGGCGCCAGAGTCAGGACTGAACATGGACCGGCCTCCTGCTGGTGCCAGAGTCAGGACTAAACATGGACCGGCCTCCTGCTGGTGCCAGAGTCAGGACTGAACATGGACCGGCCTTTTGCTGGTGCCAGAGTCAGGACTGAACATAGACCGGCCTCCTGCTGGTGCCATTCAGGACTAAACATGGACCGGCCTCCTGCTGGTGCCAGAGTCAGGACTAAACATGGACCGGCCTCCTGCTGGTGCCCAGAGTCAGGACTGAACATGGACCGGCCTCCTGCTGGTGCCAGAGTCAGGACTAAACATGGACCAGCCTCCGGCTGGTGCCAGAGTCAGGGCTAAACATGGACCGGCCTCCTGCTGGTGCCAGAGTCAGGACTAAACATGGACCGGCCTCCTGCTGGTGCCAGAGTCAGGACTAAACATGGACCGGCCTCCGGCTGGTGCCAGAGTCAGGACTAAACATGGACCGGCCTCCGGCTGGTGCCAGAGTCAGGACTAAACATGGACCGGCCTCCTGCTGGTGCCCAGAGTCAGGACTAAACATGGACCGGCCTCCGTCTGGTGCCAGAGTCAGGACTAAACATGGACCGGCCTCCTGCTGGTGCCAGAGTCAGGACTAAACATGGACCGGCCTCCTGCTGGTGCCAGAGTCAGGACTAAACATGGACCGGCCTCCTGCTGGTGCCAGAGTCAGGACTTAACATGGACCGGCCTCCTGCTGGTGCCAGAGTCAGGACTTAACATGGACCGGCCTCCTGCTGGTGCCAGAATCAGGACTAAACATGGACCGGCCTCCTGCTGGTG
Source organism: Eucyclogobius newberryi (assembly GCF_026437365.1). Classification (NCBI taxonomy): domain Eukaryota; kingdom Metazoa; phylum Chordata; class Actinopteri; order Gobiiformes; family Gobiidae; genus Eucyclogobius; species Eucyclogobius newberryi. Next base: position 20,794,240 of record NW_027316278.1, read on the forward strand.
CCCAGAGTCAGGACTAAACATGGGGAATCTGTGTTTCAGTTTTATGCAGCTAAAATCTGGAACAGTCTTCCTGAAGATGTGAGACAGGCTTCAGCTCTGACAATGTTCAAATCGAAGCTAAAAACAGTTTTATTTAGCTGTGCATGTGACTGAAAGGATTTTTTTGCACTCTTCTCTTTCATGTCTTAAACTGTTTTGTGATTACTTGTGTGAAGCACTTTGAATTGCCTTGTGTATGAAATGTGCTCTACAGATAAACTTGCCTTGCCTTTGATGCTGTTTAATATGTGCAATTTGGTAATATTTCCCATAATGTTCTACATAATGTGCAACTGAATTCCCCACTTCTATCAGTCCTCCTGACTCTGCGTGTGTGCTGATTGGTTGAACATTGGCGCCAAACCAATCAAGGGGTCAGTCAGTGAGGGTCATAAGAGCAAAGTAGTTCCATTGAGGTCTTCCAGGAGGAAAAACCCATGACCTGGGAGGAGCGAGAAACACTCTTGAATGTCTCCTTGTTTAAGCTAAGCTAACTAAGTTACGATAGGGAACAAAGACTTTCCAGAGAGACACACCAGAGGAAGCTAACTTTACTCGTTCCCAATAATCGAAATCAGAATCAGAAAATATTTATTGCCATTGCCAATGAAATTCACAAACAAAGGAACTGACTCTGGTGATTCGGTGCAACATACAACGATGAGCAATAATAAAACAACAGATATAAAATCAAAAAGGGCATGCATTAAAGAAAAACACATTTACTATGGGATAAAAATAGGCTTATATAATAGCTGTAATAAATGTAGTATCCTTTTCTCTGACCACTGACCCAAACAGAATAACAAGGGAAGAAAACCCATCAAGTCAATTAGCTTTGGCTTTCTAGTAGAGTCGGGCAATACTTAAGGGCTGTGGTGAACGGGTGATGCAGGCTTATACAAAGGCATGTGGAGATAAATAGAATCATGCTGTCAGAGAAGAGGACAGGCAATTATATGACAGACCAAGACAGGAGCCGTCGCCAATTCCCCTTATTATTAGTAGCATGTGTGCTCACAGTGTGTATGCAGACATGCTTCCTACCACTGGTCCCTCTAATCTGCGCCCTGTTCCAAAGGAGTCTGCGCACAGAAAATCTGCACTGCACACAAAATAAAAATCCAACCTAAATTGAAAATAAACGAAACACATAAAAACAATTCACCCTGGAGAGACAAAGAGACCACGAGAATGGACTGTTTAGCAAGCTTTATTCGTGAGTTATTTGGCGCTCAGACCCCGGCGGAAGACGTTGCGATCATGGGCACTCCATGATCTATTTGTATTAGATGTCTCCCCCCGGAGCCTGGAGACTGGTGGTGGTAGATGTGGAGAGAAGGTAGAGGATGAGGGGAATGCAGAGGAGGAGCTGGGGAGGTGGTGGGTCGCAGTACGGTTTGAGCGGCCGAGCCATCTGCCTGAGGGCTTAAATGCCACCGCCTGGTGCTGATTGGGAGCGGGGAGGAGTCACTGAGAGCGTTGATTGGGGATGAGGAGCAGGTGCGAGGGCCATGGTACAGACGCCCCCTGACCTTTCACCCTACTTCTTTGGCCAGGAAAAACTGCATAACCTCTTTGGGATAAGCGCAGAAACCTGGGAGAGTCCATGGTGAAGTGAGGGATCTGACTCTCACAGACGGACAGGCGGGCGCCCGCTTGAGTGCGATGATGGCGCTGGGGAGAGGGGTCCTTCCATGGTGGCCTTGACGTAGATGGGTGGAGTTAGGTCTTCCAGGCTGAATTTACGCAGGCTTCATTTGTCCAATGTAAGTCAGTGATACACACACACGTTCGCACGCACACAGATCTGATTAAGAAATGCTGGGAAAAGCCAGCCCTTTCAAGACACTTAGAATTTACATTATCAATCTCCTTATTTCTCTTATGTGGCTGTAGGCGTAAACCCATTTGAATGAGTAGGAGTAAATCCATCGGAATCCTTACATAAAACACATCCATACATAGCACTAAAGGAATGCTGTGGACTTTGAGCTATGGTCCTGTATATGACTCTCAGAATCACAATGTATTTGTGTCAACAGGGTGGCCTTTTGGAAGCCTGGTGTGCAAAATGAGTGGCATGGTCCAGGGAATATCTGTGTCAGCATCTGTCTTCACTCTCGTGGCTATTGCAGTTGACAGGTAAATAAAATGTCATCATTTAGTCAAAAAATAGGTCATTACATGTATTACGAAATGTCTTTTGTTCCCTTGGATAATATTTATCACATGTCATATTTTCACACAAAAAATGACCTGCATGTCACAGTGTCGACTCATTCAGACATTTGGTTGATAGAGAATTGTTCCCTCTTTATTGATCAATATGCATGTGATGAATTGTATTCTTTTTTCAACCTTTGCACACAAATATTTTTATAGTCAGTTTCTTTAACCCTTCGAGGCAACCACTGTTATGATTTCGGGCATTACAAAAATAAATTCAATAAACTTGAATTGAAAATTCTTTCAGCAAAAAGGCTTCAGGCTTATGTCATTAAATGCGTCTGAATATCCTCCTGTTGTTACTGATGCCAAGAACTTTCACACACAGTGCTGAAACAAGTAGTTGGATGAATTAATTTATCTAATATTGTGTTAATAATTTGAGTGCTCATGTTGGGATAACCTGGTACAACAAACCTGACAATAAGAAACAAAATAAAAGTGTTTCTGCTAATAATTCGAAACTACAAAAGCATTTGAGATAAAGGAGGCGGTGTGAAGGCCACTGAATTTACCAAACATTTGTTAGTGGTGACTCTGGCAGATGCTGCAAACAGGTCTGAGTGTAATAATGAGGGCAAGATCAATAGTCAATATCTTTCATGCATAATCCACGTAAACACAAGCTACAACTATTCTTGTTTATGATTCTAAAAAAATATTAGTGTTACTATATTTCATTTAGGTTAATGTGCAGTTATATTTCAACTCGTTTTCCATTTTGCAGCTGTACAAAGTGTAGCCAATTACATTTTGTACAGGTGAATTCTCATTATGCAGCATTAGGAGGCTTGTTAAATTGCGACCCAGCATGTGCTCAACACAGATGGATTTTAGCATTTTACAGGTGGATAAGAGCAGTTTAAAACCTGAATGACCTGAGCTGCTCTTTTATTCCTCAGACTCAAAATTATGCCATCATGGCAATGTTAAGTGGCCCTTCAGGGGACATTGGCCCTGGTAAAGTCTCGCACAAAGAAATACAGCATCCAAATGACCAAAGTCAACCCATGCCCTAAGTACATACACATTTGTAGTTTAAAAACATGTAATGCTGGGTAAAATAGATACACACACATAAAATGTGTAGTGATTGGAGCACTTGGGGCAGTGACCCCCAAACTGGAGGAATGGCTTGAGCAGATCCCAGGAAAAACCGAGATGTTATTTATATTATATATATATATATATATATTATATTATATAAATAACATCTCGGTTTTTCCTGGGATCTGCTCAAGCCATTCCTCCAGTTTGGGGGTCACTGCTCCAATCACTACGGGCACCACCGATACCTTCTCGCTCCAGGCCTTCTCCAGCTTCTCTCTGAGGCCTTAGTATTTCTCTAGTTTCTCATGTTCCTTTTTCCGGATGTTATCATCCCATGGTACGGAAACGTCCACCACCACAGCTTTCCTCTGCACCGTGTCAACCACCACTATGTCCTGTTGGTTCGCCATTACCATTCGGTCTGTCTGTATCCGGAAGTCCCAGAGGACCTTGGCTCGGTCAAATCATTGACTGACAATTATTACTCTAAAAAGCTCTATAAACCAAAATGAGTTTGTGTGGTTTAATAAATAAAGATATCAAAGTATTGCAGAGTAAGTTTGATTAATTCTTAAATAATTTGAATGGAACCTCAGCAAGTTTCAGCCACTCTCAGGTCTTACGTGTCCGAGGGAGGCCTCCTCCGAGCTCTTTGGGTCTTTAGAGCTGCCCGTGGCGCTGATCTTTGTGCAGGGTTTAGCATTTGAAGATATAGAGTAAGAAAGAGCGTCCAGTGATGCATTAGTCCTGAGGAGTTTCAGAAGCCATTTTTCATATTGTTAGTCTGTTTTTTCCTGGAGCACACAGGGCTGAAACATGAGGCGAGAGGTCGCACCCCTGACGGGGGACCTGATGCGGCTTGTGTCCAAGAGGGGGGGCTTGGTGGTCTTTTTATCTGCCTTCAGAGGTGTGGCTTAATGTGGGAGTGACTTTAAGGTTGGCTTTTTACTCTCAGTCAATTTGGACAAACTTAACTTAAACCAGCAAAATGACATGTAACCATAACTTAATACTGTAATATAGTCAATGAACACACATCATAAGCAAGTCGTAAGGAAATGCATTAAATATGACATAAACACATTTCAAACACATAGGGGAGGTCATAACATGCATACATCCGTACCTACATACGTTCATACAAATTAATGTGATAGTGATTTTATTGAGTTGCCAAAGATAAAAAGGGTCTTTTGGTGAGACAATGGTGAACGTTTTTAAACTGACGAACTTGACTCAAAGAAACACCTGCTAATGTTCAGGTTTTATGATACATGAGTTGGAAATCTGGAAATTATGATTCGTGTTATCTTGAGTTTTTGTTTGGTCATTTGATTTTTGGGGGTGAATTCCAGTATTTATTGTGTTGGATTTCATGTTTACATTCATTGTTTATTTGTCTACTTTGTACAGTTCAATCGTTCAGGAAGAGCGTTTAAAACTATTACTGCATGTCTTGGGGTTCATTTATCACAAGCTACAGTTAGCAGGCTAACTGCTGTTTATTGCTAACTTACATGAAAAACAGAATACATCTAAATCACTGCCACTGTGTGGAGCCGTTAATTCACCCAAAGCAGGGTAAAGCTATCTCTAATTTGCTGCTATTTCTAATTAAAAAAATTATCGTCCGTTGGTGGTGATTTTGTACATCCGTGAGAATGAGCGGCTGTTTTCCCATGGAGCTGATGCTGGTTCTGAATATTTTAAGACTAAAAGGAGAGTAAATTTGTATCTGTCGTCATTGAATGAAGCGAAATGTTTCCCCCCAAAAGTGGGCGGGACTCATTGCAACAGCAAGTGTCTGTATTACCGGAGACATTATGCTGCTGTGTTGGCAGTATAAATATTTTGTTGTATTTTGGAGCAAAACGATAACATTTTAACAATTGGTATCTCCCGCCTATCTGTTATCACGGTTTGTATTCACCCAAAAGGGGGCGTGGCCATAGCGCTAGCCAAAAAGTACCAGTATGACCGGAGACTACTGCAGCAGGCCAGCTTACTCGGCAGACATGCTTGTTTGGGATGCTCTGAATCGGTGTGTATGACAGCACGCTCAGTTGGCTGATCTAGCCATCTAGGTCAGGGGTGGGCAATTGTTTTCCTCCGAGGGCCATATTCAAATCCAGGCAAGTAGCGGAGGGCCGGCCCGCAATCATTGGTGTGAAAATAAATAAATAAACTAAATGTCAAATAAAATATCACTTTTCTGTCAAATATAGGTTATTTAATCTATTATTTAATTAATTTCAAGTCATCTTTATTAAGGATACAAGTGCAGACAGATGTTACAGACAGTTAAAAACTAGAAACTAAAATCTTCTCGGGGGCCAGATTAAAACATGCCGAGGGCCACAGCTTGCCCCTGGGGCCTCAAATGCCCAGGTCTGGCCTAAGGGCAAATATTCCTTGGCATGTTTGGCGGGCCGGATTATAAAGACAAACGGGCCGTATGTGGCACGCAGGCCGTAGTTTGCCCACTCCTGATCTAGGTGGTGCAGATGCTGTCAGTTTCTCAGTCCACGTACTCGTGTGCTTGTGGACTTGTGTAACGTCATCCTCCATGTCAAGTTTGCTTCTGGACAATGGTCGTTGGAAATCCCCGGATGAGAACTTCACTAAAGAATCTGAATCAGAAAAGGTTTATTGCTAACTTTCTTTGGTGATTCGGTGCAACATACAGCAATAATAAAACAACATATGTAAAATCAAAAAAGGCATGCATTAAAGAAAAACTATTTACTTACTATTAATATACTATAAGATAAAATGTAAAACAAAAGGCTTACTATGTACACAAAATTTACAGTTAACTTGCTCTGCCCGGTTCACCGAGGATGCATCAGACGAGACTTGTCTGTATTCTGCACAGTATATTTCCCACAATGCACTTCATATAGCACACGCATTGGTGTGCTATATGGTGTGTGACCTTTCGCCCTCCGCCTGCTGCCCTCTGCCCGCTGCCCCACACTGGACTCTGATGACTACAGCTGAATCTTTTGGTGGCTGACACTAACTCAACAATTATATATCCTTTTAAAACAGGGGTTGTATACTTTATACTTGTTTGTATAAAATACTGACAAGACACTGTTCTCTCACTCACATTGTACATTGCTGTTGCAGATTCCGTTGCATCGTGTACCCATTTAAGCAGAAGCTGACCATTTCCACAGCCACGCTGATCATCGTCGTCATTTGGGTGCTCGCCATCTCCATTATGTGTCCCTCTGGGGTGATGCTGCAGGTGACCAAGGAGCACACCATCCGCGTTTTACTGGGCTACGACAACAAGACCAGCCCCTTCTACTGGTGCCGCGAGAACTGGCCCCACCAGGAGATGCGCAAAATATACACCACGGTCCTATTCGCTAACATCTATCTGGCTCCCCTCTCGCTCATTGTAATCATGTACGCTCAGATTGGCATAACGCTTTTCAAAACAACAGTGCCGACAGGAGGCAAGCCGGGCCACAACAACCGCCACACTGTGTCCAAGAAGAAGCAACGAGTCATCAAAATGCTTCTTATTGTAGCATTGCTTTTCATTCTCTCCTGGCTCCCACTTTGGACGCTCATGATGCTAAGCGACTATGCCAGCCTTACAGAACAACAGTACAGAATCATAAATATATACATTTACCCTTTCGCCCACTGGCTTGCCTTCTTCAACAGCAGTGTCAACCCGATAATCTATGGATTTTTTAATGAGAATTTCCGAAGAGGGTTTCAGTCCGTGTTTAAGTTTAGCTTGTGCACAGCGAACGGACCGCGGAGGAAAACTTACTCTCACAGGTTGCAAGGAAACTCTGTGCTGCCGGAAAACCATGTGCAAACCTGTATGGAGCCCATCTCTCTCAATAGCCTGGATAAGGTGAATTCCCGTAGAATTAACCATGTGACTGAACCGGGCCTGGTTATGGAGGACCTTGAGAAGGGATCATGCAGCAGCAGTGGTGGAGTGACCGCGGTGTCAATATGAATATATTCCCATCAAGGTGACACAGGTATTTGCCTTTGTCATACAAATCTTAAGATGTCCACACTTTGCATAAGTAGATGGCACAACTAACCCAGACAGTCGTTTTTAATAAGACTTTATACATTTAAAGGTAAAGAAAAAATAACCCTAAAAGCATTTTAGTTTTTTGTTACTCTGTTTCAAGTTAACAGGTGATAAACAATTGTCTAATCAAAATGGTGAAATAAAGTACAAATTACAACTGCCATTGTAGTAAAGAATATGGGATTTATGGACGATATAATGTTTTACTGATCGTGCTGCTCTACAACATACCTCTGTGAAACTGTACAAAACAAATGTTGCATCAAACTACTTCAATGTTACTCTTGATATCCTGTGAGTAAATTGCCTTACATGTCTTGAAAATGACTATAAGCATATGTTTGATGCCATTTATATATATTCATGAAAATATGATCTCGTTCTTGAATGTACTTTTAAATCTCAATTTATGTTTTAATGTAGATTTAAAGAGGTGGGGACATGTGCTGTCTGCTTTGTGAAGCTTCGGTTCTGTTGTTACTTGATGTGATTCTTGCAGGCTAACAGGGTATGCATTCATATACAATGCATTCATAACAGGGACTATCTGGGCAAAAGCACTATACTATCTATCTGCCTTTCTAAATATAAATAGTAGGCTGTAAGTATAAAGAGTAACTCATATTCTAGATATTACTATGTGCATATTATGTGCACAAAAAAATCCTGCTACAATGGGAAGATGCACAAAAGTGAAGAGAAAAGAGTGGAAGAAACTCATTACAAAAGCAGAATATTTTATTTGTAATGAGATACAAAATCTATGTACTAAAAGTGACAGAATGTCACTGCTGGCATCAGAAACATACTGTTCAGACCATATTAAGTTGAAGTAACATTCACATTATTATATAGCCTATATTTTGGACTTTTTAAGTATGGTAACCTATAGAAGAATCTTAAATCTTAGTTAGAATAAGCTTATACATGCTTCATGGAGCAAGGTGTTTTGACCAGATTAATTGTCTGTCCAATTAATTTTAATCAGAAAAATGCAATTTGTTCTGTACATTAAATTTTAGGTTGCTACTCATTATGATTCTGCCTAGAAGGTTCTCACACATGACTAGTTTGGGGTGAGTTACTCTTTAATACTACATGACTTACTACCACTTCTGTAATTGAAATGTGAAAGGAATGGTGATAAGGGGGTACAGTGCACTTGAGTGTGACTGTTCTTGTTAACTCCTGCACCACCACCACCAGCCGTCCTTCATGACTCAATTTCAACCCATTTATATCAAGTTCATAATTCTTGACCCATTGGATATTGCCATTTAACTCTTGTGTCGCATCATTAGTCATTGCAACCAATGAATTACATTTGTGTATGTGCTGGGTGACTGACCATCTGGACACTGTGTGGGGACAATAATTGGATGTTTGCTGGTGGCACAATATTGGGCGTCATTAAAGCAGCCTTAAGGCATGGAAATATAATGCCAAAAGATTATAAACATCAGGACACATGGGATGGGTTCTTGCATCTCTCCCGCAAAATAGAACAACAAAAATAACACGAGATGCACACATTCTCTCTTCTGCTTTAGTTACGCTTAAGACAAATGTGTCATGGGGATTTGCAGCAATTGAAACATTTGCAATTTGCGGCACTGCATTTAGGCCACAAAAAGAGTTAGGATAATTTCAACCCTTAAGAATTGAATGTAATGAATTGGTACTTTTTCTGTGCCTGTGATGCATTTCTTTATGTGCTCTGGCCCTAAACAACCGCAAATGAAATGACTAACATATTACTTGGGGAATTGGCTTAAATGACTGCATATGAAAGTCTTGTGAATACGCATGTGTGAGTTTTTTTGTACATATTTGTTTTTCAATTGTATAAAAATGAACTCCTAAAGACATCATGGTTGTTGTTATTTACAGTAAGAGAACATGAAGTGTTTTTAGAGTGCATTAGGATGTCCGGTTAAATTGTGAAGGGCTATTCACTGTACTATGAATTACCTCTGTGATTGTCTGCACAAATTATATCATCAAACTGCCATGTGAATAGTCATTGTCGACAATAGCTGATTAATGTCAGTGTATTATGTGTTAGTGGTGACAATGATTTTTTTTTTGCACAAAGAGGGTGGTTGTGAATGATATTGTTAACTGTATTTTGTGTTATTTTTGTTTTTAATATTGAAATAAGATGTGCCTACAAGGTCAAGGCCATCCTCTTGAAAAAATAAAATGTATTTGGATCTGTATGGAACTTTTAGTGATGGGCAAACTCCCTGTCATTTTAGCTGTTAGGCAGGTTTGCTGACTATTCTGCCACTGTTACAAGTCATTTATTGTGTATTCATAGTATACACATGATTAAACATAACTGCAAAATATAAATTGCATATTAAAACTTTTTCTTAGGGAACAATTAAAACCATTAACAGAACACAGTTATTTATACGCAAAATACATTTCACCCTGGAGAGACAAAGAGACCACGAGAATGGACTGTTTAGCAAGCTTTATTCGTGAGTTGTTTGGCGCTCAGACCCCGGCGGAAGACGTTGCAATCATGGGCACTCCATGATCTATTTGTATTAGATGTCTCCCCCCGGAGCCTGGAGACTGGTGGTGGTAGATGTTAAAAGGTAGAGGATGAGGGGAATGTAGAGGAGGAGCTGGGGAGGTGGTGGGTCGCAGTACGGTTTGAGCGGCCGAGCCATCTGCCTGAGGGCTTAAATGCGACCGCCTGGTGCTGATTGGGAGCGGGGAGGAGTCACTGAGAGCGTTGATTGGGGATGAGGAGCAGGTGCGAGGGCCATGGTACAGACGCCCCCTGACCTTTCACCCTACTTCTTTGGCCAGGAAAAACTGCATAACCTCTTTGGGATAAGCGCAGAAACCTGGGAGAGTCCATGGTGAAGTGAGGGATCTGACTCTCACAGACGGACAGGCGGGCGCCCGCTTGAGTGCGATGATGGCGCTGGGGAGAGGGGTCCTTCCATGGTGGCCTTGACGTAGATGGGTGGAGTTAGGTCTTCCAGGCTGAATTTACGCAGGCTTCATTTGTAAATGAGATCACTTTGAACTAAAATTGTGAAATAAAGTAACTCAGTGTTTCACATTTAATTTGCAAGGACCACTCTAGAGACTTTTATTTTGTAACATGTGGGAAAGGAACATACTGTATTTATGCAAAGTGCAGTCAGCGCAATATTAACTTCAGGAGGCACCCAAAGTGACACATTCAGTACTTTTCCTGATATTTTCAGTCTTTTCACTTTGTACTTGACTATGTTCAATACATGACACCAAAAATACATGCACCAGTTTCTGATGGAGAAACATGCATTTGCCTTTTCAATAAGCAGAATATGATGGGAGAACTTTATGTTTTTATCATTATAGTTTGCAGTTGGTTCTTCTGAATTAGAAATATTAAGCAAATAAAAAATACCCCCCTCCAATTTTTTTTTATTTTATTTTTATAAGTAAAATTTGCTGTAGTATCTGAAAATAGTGATGTTTTTCATCATGCTTTTGTGAACAAGTGAAAAATTCATAAAATGTGTGAAAGTTAAATAATTTCACAAATGGTCTACTGTACCATTTTATGGAAAAAAGAAAAGAAGAAATACAAAAAATCCTGCTTAAATTTGTGATATGTCTTTCCAAGTGTCTATACTGTCAAATATGTATTTGTCACAAACAAATTGAATTTCTTCATTAAAAATATATATTCATATATGACTGCTAATTATTGATCATAAGTAATTAACACTAACCTAAGTTAATGTTGGACATATTTGGATCGGCAATAATTTTTTTGTATATTTGACATTGGTAAAATGAATAGTCATATGCACAGTAATTCCCAGTAAACATAAGTGGAAGTTGGAGATGTTAATCGCCAGCTGAAGTTCAGGAGCGGGACCACGCCTCAACCCCTACTCCACGAGTAAACACGCCCCACTCTCTAACCACACCTCTAATTACCCAGAAGCCCTATTTATAAGGCCTATTCACAGCATATTTTGTCGTCTGCTCTCTCGACCCCACCCTCCCACCTCATGTCTCTATCATCTTCACCTTAACACATCACCATCTAGTGGGGGGGTTCTGAATCGGCTTGGCTGATTATCCGAGACAGAGCCCCCATCCTGAGTCTCTACCCAGCCAACTCTTGTTGCTCGATCGTCGCTGTATCGTCGTTATTACATTAGGCCTGCATCTGTTCCTCTTCGCTTCTCTGCCCCGGCCCATCAGCTCCCCACTTCGCCTGGACTCACCCATCCCCCCAGCACACAGTCCCCCTGCCAACCACTGACTGTCACAGCAGCACAGGTGAGGAGTGAGCTGAAGAGGATTAAAGTGAGGAAGGCAGCAGGACCTGATGGCATCAGCCCCAGGCTCCTTAAGTCCTGCGCAGATGAACTGTGTGGAGCTGTGGAGCATGTCTTCAACATGAGCCTGAAGCTGAGGGTGGTACCACAGGTCTGGAAGACCTCTTGTCTGGTACCTGTGCCTAAGACGCCGCGCGCCAAAGACTTCAACAGCTTCAGGCCGGTGGCTCTCACGTCCCACCTGATGAAGACACTGGAGCGGCTGGTCCTGGACCACCTCCGCTCCACCGTGAGCTCAGCCATGGACCCGCTGCAGTTTGCATATCGGCCTGGCATCGGAGTGGAGGACGCCGTCATCTCCCTGCTGCACCGCTCTCTCTCTCACCTGGAAAAGCCTGGCAGCTCTGTGAGGATTCTGTTCTTCAATCTTTCCAGCGCCTTCAACACCATCCAGCCGCTGCTCCTGAGGGACAAGCTGTAGACGGCTGGTGTGGAGTATGACCTGGCAGAGTGGATCCTGGACTACCTCACAGACCGACCCCAGTTTGTGAGAGCCCGGAACTGTGTGTCTGACACTCGGACCTGCAGTGTGGGGGCGCCCCAGGGCACTGTCCTCGCGCCCTTTCTCTTCACCCTTTACACTGCAGACCTCAGACATGACACGGACAGCTGTGTCCTGCAGAAGTTCTCTGATGACTCTGCCATCATCGGAATCATCACGGACGACGATGATGCGGAGTACAGAGGACTGGCGCAGGACTTTGTGGACTGGTGTCAGCGGAACCATCTCCTCATCAACGCGGGGAAGACCAAGGAGATGGTGGTGGATTTCCGCAGACGCCACTCTGCTGCCCCCTCGCCAGTGAACATCCAGGGACGGGACATTGAGAGAGTGGACTCATACAAGTACCTGGGTGTTCATCTGAACCACAAACTGGACTGGACTCATAACACAGACGCACTGTACAGGAAGAGCCAGAGTCGGCTCTACCTCCTGAGGAGACTCAGGTCTTTTGGAGTGACAGGGCCACTCCTGAAGACCTTCTATGACTCTGTGGTGGCATCAGCTCCTGTACGGTGTGGCCTGCTGGAGCAGCAGCATCACAGAGAGGGAGAGGAAGAGGCTGGACAGAGTCATCAAGAAGTCCAGCTCCGTCCTGGGCTGCGCTCTGGACTCGGTGCAGGAGGTGGGGGACAGGAGGGTCCTGGCTAGATTCACATCTATGCTGGACCATGAGTGTCACCCCCTGCAGGACACTCTGTCCGCTCTGGAGAGCAGCTTCAGTGAGAGACTGATCCACCCTCGCTGTGGGAGGGAGAGGTTTCGCAGGTCTTTCCTTCCTGCTGCTGTCAGACTTTATAACAAACACTGTTAGTCCTGAACACTCGCAATACTGACCTAACCATGTGCAATTCCGTCATATATGTAATTACTGTTGTGATTCATGTGCAATTACTGTGAAATTCATGTGCAATCTATGTGCTGTCGTGACACATATTCATGTGCAATTACTGTCGTTATCACATGCAATGGTATTTATGTATTTATTTATTTGTCTATTGGAGTTTTTGTTTATAGGAGATCTTCTACTGAAAGTGTTTTTCAGACTTCCTATAAGTGATCTGTTCTTTTCTTCTGTATCTGCCTCTGTATCGTCCTGCGTTGCACCAATGAAATTTCCCCATGTGGGACAATAAAGGATTATCTTATCTTATCTTATCTTATTATCAATAAATATTCTTTCATACTCCATTGTGGTGTGGTCCCTGCTTGTGAACCATAGTTATTAGTTACCACCATGAGCGTCAAATTTGAGTGAAAGAGTGTTGGATGATTGCGGAAGCATGTAAATGTGACTGAAACATCTGCTGCTGGAAGGTCACCGGAAACAGACACAAAAAGAGAAGAATATTGCCGAAATATGCCTCAGACTGTCAGATGGGAATGAGATGAGTCATGAGCTGATACAGAATATGAGAACAAAAATAAGAAGATGAATGTAGGGCAGAAATACTTTCCATCACATGTTCTTGGTTGCACTGGTTTAAATGAACTCTGTTCCAACTTTCCTTTATAAGGGCAAATCCTAAGAGGGCTTAAAGTCAAGGGCAAAACTGAAGTCAATCTCAGAGTAAGCAGACATGAATAACATAATTGTACAGATACCTTAGCGCACATTTACTTCATGGCACGCAGTAAAAGTGGAAGAAGATGTATTCTTAATCCCCCCCAAAAAGAAACGCATTGCATTAATTTCCTGATTTCACAGAGCAAATATTTGGTATGTATTTAAACATAAAAGGTCTGGAACAAAATGGTTTCTAATCTCATAATCTAATGAGGCCAACTATGCAGAAAATAATTTAGAGCAATTCCTACTTACACTAAATATACATACAGGATGTGGCTGGTTCATGCTTGGAGTGACTTGAGTGACTTATCGAGGGTCCAGACGGCTGTCAGTCTTCTGTTTGCAGGAAGGAAGAGCGACAACGTTGCACGACAGAGCCCAGGGTGCCTCTGGGGGATGGGCTTGGACAGATGGACATGTCTCTGGGTCCATGAGAAAGACAGCGCGTCAACAAGCAAACAGCACACTCAAATTCATTGCCTGTTCCAGAACTAATGAACCACAGTTTGTCCAATGAGGTTGTCATTTAGTTTTGTACTGTTTCTTTTCGACATTTTACAAATTGCAAAATTAGAGAGAGAATTATAGACTAAACTAAATTGAGACCTAATAAGATAAGATAAGATATTCCTTTATTGTCCCACATGGGGAAATTTCATTGGTGCAACGCAGGTAGATACAGAGGTAGATACAGAAGAACAGGTCACTTATAGGAAGTCTGAAAAACACTTTCAGTAGAAGATCTCCTATAAATAAATAAAAACTCCCATAGACAAATAAATAAATAAATACCATTGCATGTGATCACGACAGTAATTGCACATGAATATGTGTCACGACAGCACATAGATTGCACATGAATTTCACAGTAATTGCACATGAATTGCACATGAATTCCAACAGCAATTGCACATATGACAGAATTGCACATCAGTATTAGGTTAGGTCAGTATTGCGAGTGTTCAGTACTAACAGTTTTTGTTATAAAGTCTCACAGCAGCAGGAAGGAAAGACCTACGGAACCTTTCCTTCCCACAGCGAGGGTGGATCAGTCTCTCACTGAAGCTGCTCTCCAGAGCGGACAGAGTGTCCTGCAGGGGGTGACACTCATGGTCCAGCATAGATGTGAATCTAGCCAGGACCCTCCTGTCCCCCACCTCCTGCACCGAGTCCAGAGCACAGCCCAGGACGGAGCTGGACTTCTTGATGACTCTGTCCAGCTTCCTCCTCTCCCTCTCTGTGATGCTGCTGCTCCAGCAGGCCACACCATACAGGAGGGCTGATGCCACCACAGAGTCGTAGAAGGTCTTCAGGAGTGGCCCTGTCACTCCAAAAGACCTGAGTCTCCTCAGGAGGTAGAGCCGACTCTGGCTCTTCCTGTACAGTGCGTCTGTGTTATGAGTCCAGTCCAGTTTGTGGTTCAGATGAACACCCAGGTACTTGTATGAGTCCACTCTCTCAATGTCCCGTCCCTGGATGTTCACTGGTGAGGGGGCAGTGGGGTGGCGTCTGCGGAAATCCACCACCATCTCCTTGGTCTTCCCCGCGTTGATGAGGAGGTGGTTCCGCTGACACCAGTCCACAAAGTCCTGCGCCAGTCCTCTGTACTCCGCGTCATCGTCGTCCGTGATGAGTCCGATGATGGCAGAGTCGTCAGAGAACTTCTGCAGGACACAGCAGTCCGTGTCATGTCTGAAGTCTGCAGTGTAAAGGGTGAAGAGAAAGGGCGCGAGGACAGTGCCCTGGGGCGCCCCCACACTGCAGGTCCGAGTGTCAGACACACAGTTCCGGGCTCTCACAAACTGGGGTCGGTCTGTGAGGTAGTCCAGGATCCACTCTGCCAGGTCATAATCCAAACCAGCCGTCTCCAGCTTGTCCCTCAGGAGCAGCGGCTGGATGGTGTTGAAGGCGCTGGAAAGATCGAAGAACAGAATCCTCACAGAGCTGCCAGGCTTTTCCAGGTGAGAGAGAGAGCGGTGCAGCAGGGAGATGACGGCGTCCTCCACTCCGATGCCAGACCGATATGCAAACTGCAGCGGGTCCATGGCTGAGCTCACGGTGGAGCGGAGGTGGTCCAGGACTAGCCGCTCCAGTGTCTTCATCAGGTGGGACGTGAGAGCCACTGGCCTGAAGCTGTTGAGGTCTTTGGAGCGCGGTGTCTTAGGCACAGGTACCAGACAGGAGGTCTTCCAGACCTGTGGTACCACCCTCAGCTTCAGGCTCATGTTGAAGACATGCTCCATAACTCCACACAGTTCATCTGCGCAGGACTTAAGGAGCCTGGGGCTGATGCCATCAGTTCCTGCTGCCTTCCTCACTTTAATCCTCTTCAGCTCACTCCTCACCTGTGCTGCTGTGACAGTCAGTGGTTGGCAGGGGGACCGTGTGCTGGGGGGATGGGTGAGTCCAGGCGAAGTGGGGAGCTGATGGTCCGGGGCAGATAAGCGAAGAGGAACAGATGCAGGGCATTGTCCAGCTGTGGAAGAGGGAGCATGCAGCTGTGCAGGGGGAGGGGCGGGTGACCGATCAAACCTCAAGAAGTGAGCATTTAAATCATTCACCCACTGTAGATCCCCCTCTGTCTGGGCAGGGGGGATTTTGAAGCCCGAGATGGTTTTCAGGCTCCTCCACACTCCCTGAATGTTCTTTTGCTGCAGCTGCTCCTCCATCCTCCTCTTGTAGCCGGCCTCAGCCTGCCTGATCTTCCTCCTCAGCTCCTTCTGCACAGTCCTCAGCTCCTACTTGTTCCCTGACCTGAAGGCTCTCTTCTTCTCCTTCAGCAGAGCCTTCAGTTCACGGTTAATCCATGGCTTGTTGTTTGGAAAACACCGCACCGTCCGGGAGGGAACAATGTTCTCAAAACAGAAGTTGATGTAGTCTGTGATGCACTCTGTGATGGTGTTGATGTCCTCCCCATGTGGGTCATAAAGCTCAGTCCAGACAGTGGTGCTGAAGCAGTCCCTCAGAGCCTCCTCGCTCTCAGCAGACCACATCCTCACCTCACGGGACACCACAGGCTGCCTGCGCACGATGGGTTCATACACAGGCCTCAGATGTACAAGGTTGTGGTCCGAGCTGCCCAGGGGAGGGAGGGGGGAAGAAGAATAAGCCTCCTTGGTGTTGGCAAAAAACAAGTCCAATGTTCTATTCTCTCTGGTGGGGCAGGTAACATACTGGGTGTATGTTGGTAGAACAGAAGAGGGAGAAGCGTGGTTAAAGTCACCAGAGATGAGGAAGAGAGCCTGTGGATGCTGTGTTTGCAGCCTACAAGTGCAGGAGAGCAGTGCTTCACAAGCATTTTCAGCATTGGCAGACGTGGCCACATAGACTGCGATCAAAATCACATGTGAGAACTCCCGGGGCAGATAATATGGCCTCATGCCAATAGCCAATAGTTCAATATCCTTGTTACATAGCTGCTCCCTCACTGTGCAGTGTTCGGGTTTGGACCAGCTCGTGTTCACATACACCGCCAGACCTCCACCTCTTTTCTTCAAGCATTCTCTCGTTCTGTCCGCCCGCAGCAGATGAAAATTGTCCAAACCTACAATAGAGTCTGGCATTTCTGCTGTTAACCAGGTCTCTGTGAAAATCAAGACGCTGCTGTCCCTATAAATCCTCTGGGACCGCATGAGGCTCGCTATTTCCGTCATTTTATTTTGAAGGGACCTCACGTTACCCATGACTACGGCGGGAACCGACTTCCTGTTTGTCCCTCTCTTCTCTCGGAGTTTACGTCCAGCCCGTCTGCCTCGTTGCGTTTTCCTTAGGATGTCCGCCGGGATAACGTGATGATCTCCGGGTAAGACGACAGTTCTCCGCAGTTTCATGAGTTCCTCCTTTGTGTAAACGCGGTACGGCGCCGGGCGGGGGGCGGGGCCGGAGCCGGGGGACTCAGAGCCAAGACACATCGCAACGACACGACGAAAACACTCAATCCAGCCGAATAAAGTCAAAACAAGTTAATTTAAAGCGATTCCAGTGCGTGTCCCGATCGTTCGTGAAGTTCCTCTTTCATATAAACGTGTATATAAACGTGTACCGACGACACGCCGTACTTTAACGCGGCCGGAGGGCGCGGGGGGGGGGCTGGTGGGCTGGTGGGCTGGTGGGCTCACTCGGAGCTAGCTCACGTCACAACAACACAACGAACGCAACAAAAAACGCTCAAATCCAGCCGAAAAAAGTCAAAAACAGTTGAATTAAAAAACTATTCCAGCGCGTGTCCCTATCGTACTGTAAAATAGAAAAAATATACTAATTATATTTACAAAATATAGGAGATAAAGCACAATAAGTGTGAGAAAGAAGAGAGAGCGTTTACACCGGGCTGCCAGCTGTACCAGCGCCTTATGACCTATCTGTGGTATATTTTTATAATGAATATAACCAAGAAGTGTTCATTTGACATCTTAAAATTCAAAACGAGCCTATCAAGTTAAACTCATTTATGGTCTATATGTCTGTATTCAGTGAGCCTTTTGGCAAAATAATAATCATACAAAGGCATTAGAATCAGTTCACATGACGAGACACATAATTTAGCCAATTCCAAACGAAAATTATTGATTGACTTCTCACAAAAGAGTGCAAATGAAGAAATGCTGATTCTGATTCTGAATTACCGTATTTTGCGCACGAAAAGGCGCACCGGATTATTAAGCGCACCATCAGCTATCTGTGTACCATGTGTACTGGTCCATACATAAAGCGCACCGGACGATAAAGCGCATAAGATAAACAAAACAGACGGATAAGTCAGAGTCAGAGCTTTATTAAACGCGTTCAATTCAACATTGTTCAACATCAAAACACACTCTGCTATCGCTAACAGACACGTTAGCATATCCAAATCAATTCTCAGTCAAGATCACTTGTAAACACGTAAAATACAAACACAGAACACACTCTGCTACCGCTAAAAGACACGTTAGCATATTCACAACAACTCCCAGCCTCGTTCAGTTGCAACACGTAAAATACAACACAATACACTCACTTTTTCAGTTCATTCCTTGTCATCAAATCCTTCAAATGCAGTTGAAGTACATCCCGCATAGCTATGACCAGACGTCCTGATTTACCTGGGACAGCCCCGATTGTTTACGTCCCGTGTTCCGGTGCATTTGTCCTGGTTTCGCACAGACTTTGTCCCGTGTGTCCCGGTTTAATGTCTGCTGGGGCGCATAATGGTAAAAGCAGCCAAAACGCCGATAGTGCTCCGTGCTAAAATCTCTTTGGTCATGTGATGCCGGATCTCGGATCCACGCGGCAGTTCAGTGATGATACCGGCCTTCCTGCCTTCCGGCCTCTGACCACAGATGACTGATAATTTACCTTGTAAGCGCATTTCTTGTGATAATATAACAGATCCAATGGTCTCTTATATCTTATTTTTACCGGTAGGTGTCTGCGTTGTGACTGAAGGAAAATTATGTTTACATTTTGACAATCGTCGCGTGCGCCACGTGTAGCGGTAGACTACTGTTCCCAGAATGCTTTGCATAAATGTTGTTGGGAATTCCGGTTCCGGAGTACTGTAACTCCAGACTGGGGTCGACGTCTCGTGTCCCAAATCTTCTTTATACACCATGTACCACACAAAATATCTTCGCGGTCAGTGAGCACAACCAGAAATCAAAGCCGCGGTAGCGGCGATGATGGCTCTCGCCGACCGTGTTTTGTTGTTGTTGTTGTTGTTGTTTTATGGCGGTTGGCATCCGAGTGTTGCATTACCGCCAGACTTTATTCCTCAGACTTTTCGTAGTCCTCAGACTCTGTCGTAGTCCGTTGTTGTTGTTGTTGTTGTTGTTGTTGTTGTTTTATGGCGGTTGACATCCGAGTGTTGCATTACCGCCAGACTTTATTCCTTAGACTTTGTCGTAGTCCTAAAAGTTCTTCTTCCAGTGCCTTGACTTCTAGTGCTTTGTCCTCAGACTCTGTCGTAGTCCGTAAAAGTACTCCTTCCATTGCTTTGGCGACCGTGTTTTGATTGCCATTGCCCCGACACTGCATTCTCTTAGACTTTATTCTTTAGACTTTATTCTTTAGACTTTATTCTTTAGATTTTGTTCTTTAGACTTTATTCTTTAGATTTTGTTCTTTAGACTTTATTGTTTAGACTTTATTCTTTAAATTTTACACCGTACCCTGCCTCCTCCCTGTATCTCCATCACCTAGCAACAGACACCCGCCGCTAATGCTGATGCTAACGCTAATGCTAAGACCACGGCACGAGGAAATGTTCCATCAAAATAAAAGAGGAGGAGGAAGTGAAGGCATTAATTGCGCCCCTGCTGGCCAATAGTGAAAATACACAATATCTGTAATGCACTTTTTTCATAGCGTCTTGAGGAGAATATAATCCATGAGTTTCAAACAAATCAGACAATGTTGAGTTTTTCACACAATGGGTAGGGGGCGCTATAGAGTAAATTTGTTACATAGGTATTAATTATTTCCAAACTGACCATAAAAACGCATTAGTGAGTGAAATATGAGCTCCGCAGATCAATTCCAATAGGCGTGACTTGTCCTTGAAAAAAACAGGTAATTAAGCCTTTTTTTGAGGGCGTGTTAATATCAAATACTTACCAATACCAATATCTATTAAATTTTAATGTCTTTAGATGCAAAAAGTGTTGTTTTGAGCGCGATCGGACAAAAAACCTAGGGCAAGTACGATTTTGAAAAAAAAAAGTCAATATGGCTGACTTCCTGTTTATCATAGAGCGGTACTGCCAGGTGTGTTTTACTCGTCAAAGGTCAGAGGTCAAAGGTAGCTCTATCACTGTCCCAAGTTTCATGTGCCTAGGCCAAAGATAAGATAAGATAAGATAAGATATTCCTTTGTTGTCCCACATGGGGAAATTTCAGTGGTGCAACGCAGGTAGATACAGAGGTAGATACAGAAAAACAGATCACTTATAGGAAGTCTGAAAAACACTTTCAGTAGAATATCTCCTATAAATAAAAAGTCCCATAGACAAATAAATAAAGATTAAGAGTTTCATGTGTTTTCTTTTTTGAACTAGTTGGCACTGTTGCGACGGGCGTTCTCGCAACCTCCATTTTATTGGAGTTCGGGCCGAGCCGATCGCGTCTATGTCCCATGTGGGACATTCATCAATGTTCAGGGGGTCAAAAATGCCCGAGTTGTGGCAAAATGACCATGAATAATAATAATAAGAAGAAACCAGGCAAGAACAAAGACTCGTCGCATTCCATGGAATGGCTGGAGCCAATTTTTTTATTTAAGGACATAGTTCATCGGAGGAACCAGATGCAATGTTTTAAGTGTATATAGCAGAATATGCTAATTTTCAACACCTGTCCATTTAGAGAGGCCAATTTAGAGTTGCCAATTTGCCTAACACATGCATGTCTTTGGACGGTGGGAGGAAGCCGGAGAGAACCCACGGTAACATGGGGAGGACATGCAGATTCCACCCAGAGAGATCATGTGATGTTGGTCTGGTCTGGGAATCGAACCCATGATCTCCTTCTTGGGAGGCAAGAGCGCTAACCGCCTTTGCCACCGTGCACCCATGATTAATAACTCTAATCTGACTGAATTGTCCCTGTCAAAACATCTTGAAAACTGAAAACCCTGCATTCAGTGCTGTTCATGGAAGGTGTGCTGATTTTATTTTAAGTAAACATTTTTTTACTAAATGGCTGCCTGCCTTGGGGCTGTCAAAGTTATCGTGCATGTGATTGATCACACAGGAGTGACATTGCTCCTTCTCAGTTCATTTTCAACGAACCTGCGCGACAATGTAAAAATATCCTCCAGGTCAGCAACAAGCGAGAGTAGTGCTCACAAAAATCTTGAGCTTGTGCATGTGGACGTGGACACGTTGGACTGCGACACAATCCTGAAAGTTTAAAAGTGTTCAACTTATGTTGCTGTCATCAACGCTGCAGTCAAACAGAGAGCGTTTCTATGACAGAGCAAAGAGGAGGACTCACAATTCACAATTAAAAGGACTAATAGAGAGTTTTTGGATTGCAATCTGAGTCTCATTTCCTCGTGGCATGGACAGCCGAGTAGTCCTCCCACACGACAATAATTCCCTGCATGCAGCTGCACACCTGCAGCCTCGTACTCAGGATAGCAGCACGTTTCCCTGGCTGTGCATGCGTGGTTGATATGCCGGTGTGTGTTTAGCGAGTTCCCTCAGTGTACAGTACAAAAATGATGACATGTTCGAGCTGGCTCACTAGAGACAGAAATGTGCGGAGACAAGAGATGCGATGCAATCCGTCGCGCTAATAAACAAACGCACGTGTAGCAGCGGGGCTGTTACCTCATGCACGAGGTTTGATGGTAGGCGTCCTTTTGGAAACAACAGAAAGGTGGAGCGATGAGTGGGGACTAACAGTCGCTTGTGTTCTCAAATCGGCGAAAAATCCTCTATTATTCCTTTAACATGAATGAAACATACTTGCATGTGTCCAATTATCATATTTCACAAAACTACTACTGGGATCTGCCTAGAAAACAAAGCTTCTGATTTTCCGGTCCAGATTAGATTTTTCTGTCAGTGTGAAGCAGATCGCAGGGGCCTAATTTTTTCACACAAAGAGTGTGAACTATTTTAAAAAAGGTGGACTGGTTAAAAAAGGTCAAATGAGACCATTAACAAAAAGTGAATTCATTAAAACCAACAGTAAAATGTGCTTTAGGATCTTTGTGAGGGCACGCACACTCAAATGGATGACAGAGCCTTCTCATGCAAAAGCTGCACGTGCACCATCACACACTCGCTTCAGACCAGTCAAGTATTTTACATTTTTACATCACTGCTTCTCTGTTCAGATGCCCTCCCTTCTCTGAGCCTCTCCCCCGCTCTCCCCCACTTTAAATCGCCAGGTCTTTAGTTTGTTACACGGAGCAAAACAGCTATATCATTCCTCGCTGGTCAGCGCTTGTCAACATGAAGGTGAATTTATTTTCAAAGTCTTTGTTGCAGCATTTCTAGAGCATTTAGGGATGTGCAGTGCAAATTTCTAGTTGTGAGATTACGCTCCAGTGTTGTACCTACGCATTTAGTAATCTGGAAAAAGGACCAAAACAAACCCTGCAAAAATCATCCACACAGCTTTTGGAACAATTAATGATATAAATTAAACTGCTCACCTCTGAAGTATCTGGTGGACCCAGACAAGACCCCGAGCCGATAACTTCCGTTGTTGGACTTTGTAAGCACCGGTAAAATTGTCTAATTCTTGACACGTTTTTTTTTAGCCAGTGAAGCTGTGCGCGCCTACCATTTTTTGCCGACAGGTAACGCCTATAAAAGGGTGCTCACTTTAGCTCTTGTTCTCTGACCACTGACACCGTTGGCATTTCTGGGTTTATGCTGAGGGTTGGGTTCCCCATCGTTCACAGGTACAAGGTGTGAAAATATGCTTCTATTGGATTCCATCACTTTCTAAACTACTGCGGCTTCTGCCGCGACTCCTTGGGCCTCACCCCTGCATCGTTTTACACTGGCATCACGGCTCTCTTGTGTAAAGGTACTATCTTAGATTTATTTTACCTTTGTCTCTGTCATGAGCCTAATTGTAGCCCCTGTATGTATCTGGTGGCTCGCTAAGTCCAACTGTCAGTCACCTTGTTGTCCACGTTTGGACGTTTCCGCTGTCATATGCAATGCCAGTCTGGCGTAAAGCCTGTGGATGGAGTCGTGGTGCGTCAGTAAAGTGGTACGTGTTGCCCCGTGTAGGAGGGTTACTGTTGCACTAATAATATTGTCTAACTAACATAGGTACATGGAAGATCCTTGGAGCAGCTGCATGGAGCTGTGGCCCTGGAAACTGCTGTCTTATATTCTCTGACTTGTTTTTAGGGCTGCAACAATTAATTGAGTAATTTGAGTAATTTGATTAAAAAAAGCTTTTATTATTTGATTGCCTTAATGATTCATTTAATTTACATTTTTTATTTAAAACATGTGAATTTCTGGTGCGCAGAGAGCAAGGAATGACTTTTGTTTCACACGGAGCTTGTTCCGCTCTGACCTGCAGCCGCTAAAGCACAACAGAGAGAGCGGTGTGTTTTAAACTGATGAGTTTTACTGGAAAGATGAGTTTAGTTGAGTGAAATAGCACTGTGTTTTGAGCTGTAACTGCAGTCATTTCGCAGCATTAGCTCTGTGTGCCGTTCACTTTAGCCTCCGTGTCTTCGCCCTGTCTTTGCAGACTTTCTGTTTCATACATGCTGTCCTCTGCGCTCTTTCACACAACAAAACTATGTTTCCCTGTCACATTCGTGACTTTAAAATCCGCCACTCTCTCTCTCTCTGTATATATATATATATATATATATATATATATGCTTTTAAATGGTATACAAAATGTCGGTGTAATCCCTCATTCGTCCAGGCGTGTTCCATAGTAGAAAAAGCTTCAGTTGTAGTCATCTGGACTCAGTTAGAAAAAAATAGACGTTTCGACTCTCATCCAAGAGTCATTGTCAATAACAGAATTTAGGTCGGGAACTCCGATATTTATCCTATTCTGTGGTAAGACCAGCCCATTGGGTGGAGCCTTCCTGAAGTAGAAAGAGTTGTTTGTTTCAACAGAAACTCCCCCCTTGTATCTACCGAGCTAGCCTATTCAGAAACTTAATGGGCTATTAGAATCCTCTTTGTCTTTGTGAGACCCTGGCTCAACCACCCTGAGTACCTGATTAGCATCTAAATGTCCTGGTCCTGGTCCTCTACCTTTCCAGGGGTTCAGTAACCCATTATAAATAACAGGAAGATTGAATCTTAGCCCTCCATTCCTGTTTAAAGAAGGTCTTTCTTTTTTAACAAAAATAGCTTCCTTGACTCCTCTTTCAAACCATCTTTTCTCCCTGCTTAAAATCTTCACCTCACCGTCTTCAAACGAGTGATTAGAGGCTTCAAGATGGAGATGCACGACGCTCTGAGGTCCTGAACTTGTATTTCTTCTGTGCTGATAAAGCCTCTTGTGTAGAGGCTGTTTTGTCTCACCTATGTAACGTTCTTTACAACTTTCTTCACTGCATTGGACAGAATAAACTACATTGCTCTGTTTTTGAGTCGGCAACTTGTCCTTAGGATGAACCAGTTTTTGTCTTAAAGTGTTTCCTGGTTTAAAATAAACAGGGACTTCGTGTTGTCTAAAATTCTCTGCAGTTTTTCCGACAGGCCAGAGACATAAGGGATAGAAACACCCTTCCTTCTCTGTTCAGTTTCCCTTTTGTCCTGCTTCTTGGTTCTCTTCACTCTGTTGAGAGCCCAAGCGGGGTAACCACAGGCTGAGAGGGCATTTCGGACATGTTTTTCCTCTTTCTTCTTGCCCTCTGAGCTGGTGGGCACACCTTGAGCTCTGTGTTGTAAGGTTCTGATCACACCCAGCTTGTGCTGTAGTGGGTGGTTGGAACCAAAGACAAAGAGGATTCTAATAGCCCATTAAGATTCTGAATAGGCTAGCTCGGTAGATACAAGGGGGGAGTTTCTGTTGAACCAAACAACTCTTTCTACTTCAGGAAGGAATGGGCTGGTCTTACCACAGAAGAGTATAAATATCGGAGTTCCCGACCTAAATTCTGTTATTGACAATGACTCTTGGATGAGAGTCGAAACGTCTATTTTTTTTTCTAACTGAGTCCAGATGACTACAACTGAAGCTTTTTCTACTATGGTATACAAAATGTACAAAATTAATCGATCACTTGATTAATCACTAAAATAATTGATAGCTGCAGCCCTTCTTGTCTTGTTTTACTTCCTAAACGAACTATCTTAATGTGTGGCAGGCTCCATGAGTGCGAATGTGAGCTGAGCTCTATTGAACTGTGAATATAAATAGTTTACAATACGAAAATAAAACTTGTGTGTGAGCACCAAATCGGGTGAAAACTACAACAGAAGGCCCTATTATGGACCTTTAACCCACTAAACCTGTGGTTTGGTCATGCACCTGAAACATGGCCACATATGTTTCACGTTTCTAGACCTAAATTGCAGTTAATTTAAATCATTTATTTAGATTTGTGAAATGAAATAGAATTCAACTAAATAATATTACTCTGCATTATTCAATGTGGAAATTCCACACATTCTTGCTACAGTTCTTTAACTCGCAAACACAAGGAAGCCTTGTCTTTATGCACTGCAAGATAATTGGAATACTGTGCCCTGATGAGAATAATAGGGTCTTCTTTCACTCATTTAAGAATATTAATTAGTGTATACCATTTACTTTCCACAGCAGTGACATGTGAGTCAGTGATGACGTCAACTGGTGTGACAGATGCATGACTCATGTTTATTACTTATGCAATCACTCATTCATTCATTTATTTTGTTCTTGCCGTTGGGGGTCGCGGGTGACTGGAGCCTATCCTAGTGACTTTGGGCCTTAGGCGGGGTACTCCCTGGACAGGGGCCAGCTCGTCGCAGTGTTGTATACAATCACTAATTACTGTAAATCTAGATTGTATTTACACTTTCTAAATGGCGAGATGACATGTACTTTTAAAATAAGCATCAAGTTTATGCTTAGCAAAAATTATACTTAAAATTAGGCACTGAAAATAAATGAAAACAAGAAGGCAAATAAATACATAATTGTATTTGTTGGGGATTTTTTTCTTTGGATCCAGCTGACCTATAGGGCAACCTGTCAAGAGCAGAGGGCAACTGCAGGGAATCCATATCCATATCCTTTAGCTTGGTATGGAATGATTCTGTTGGAGGATTCTGCCTGTTGTACATACAGAAGGAGGGGGACACCTGAGGAATACCGAC
Organism: Eucyclogobius newberryi; assembly: GCF_026437365.1. NCBI lineage: Eukaryota > Metazoa > Chordata > Actinopteri > Gobiiformes > Gobiidae > Eucyclogobius > Eucyclogobius newberryi. The sequence goes on from NW_027316278.1 coordinate 20,820,848, forward strand.
CAGACGCGGGGAGAACATGTAAATGCCACAGAAAAAAAAGACTCCATCAAACCCAGGAATATACAACCCGTAACCTTTAGCTGTGACACAATACAGCCACACCATGCCACTTATAAAACCCTGAGTTTGAATCCGGTTCTGACAATTATCTGTATGTCCTTCCCTAGTCTCATCCCCGTTTCAAGCTTCACTGGCCTCTCCAATAAAGCCATACAGGCAAAAAATCCTTGAAGAAAATCAATCTTGTATCATTAAGCTGGTTGAGCTTTACCCTCATCTCAAAGACATTTGAGTCAGCAACGACCTTCATAGACAGTCCAGGTAAACTGCATCAAAGAGAACAGCTATTTAAGTGATAAGACAACTTGTTCGGGGAAAATTATATTAGGTCATAATAACCAATAAAAAGAGTATTTATAAATTGAAAGTTTAATCAAACCAGGAATAGAACCATTGTATTTTTGGAGAGTTTTATCATTAGAGCTTCCGTGATATATATAAAACAATAAAAACAATGTCTCAAACTTTTAAAAACACTTTCAGGATTTAGGTCGGCAGGACAACTGAAAAAGATAATAGATGGTAAAGTGGACTATTTGGAGCACTGATTATTTGGACTTAATTATACGCTGATCATGAAGGTTTCAGAGTGCTGTCAGATCTGCTACACCAAGGCAGACCAGGCATAACCCCCGCGCATATTTGTCCATTAATCCTTGTGTTGCTCATCTAAGTTATTATGGTAATATTTAATTGTGCTGCTAAATTATTATTACTCTTGTGTGTTAGATTGTACATGTTATCATGGAGCCCTTTAATTAGAGTGTCAATGAAAGGGGCTGTACCTGGACGGCGTGTGGCGTTAAAAGTAGGTCAGCCACGCCTATTCATGTGTGTTGAGTGTGGCCCAAGTGTGTTGTGGGTGTTGTAACGCTGCGTGTCTCAAACGTGTATTCTGAACCGTGGATTTAATAAAAGTTGCAAAACGGAATGTATCGTCGTGTCATTCGAGGGTGCAACACTTGCAGGAATTTACTGCACTGAAAACTCCTTGAGCTGTGGGACTAGTTCCACTCTGTGCAAACAATGATTAATACAGTGGGACTCCATTTGTGCCATTTGTCATATTGTCACGTCGCACTAGAGGATTCAAAAACCTTAATTGATTTAATTACCCAATACAATTCTGTCATTGTGTTTGAGATGATTAATTGTATTATGCAGGACTAAAACAGATGTGACTGTATTGTTTCCTTGGAGGAATAGTAGTAGTAATAATAATAGAAGGTTGACTTGTGTAATTAGTACATGCAAGTAAAACAAATCTTAATAAATCATCCAAATAAATTCATCCAAACTGTCCTCCAATCTCAGCAGCACATCTCTATTTTCCTGTTGTATTAATCACTGACATCCAATGGTCAATAACAGATAACTCAATAATCAAAGCAAAAGAAATCTGATAACCCAAAATAAGGGTGCAGTTCTTCATGGGAAGCCCTTTTCTTTTAATCTTTGTCTCTGCTACATCACTTTGACTTTTAATGTATTTTAAAATATTTTTTGTGGCCCGAATGCTTTATTGACAAGAAAGAGAAGAGGTAAATGGGGGATGAGAGAGAAGGGAGGACATGCAGTAAATTGTTAGAGTCAGAAATCAAACTCACGGCCAGCTGCACTTGGAGCCTGGCGTACGTGTGCTGTGTCTTAACCACTCGGCCACCGGGCAGAACGACTTTTAATGTATTTTTTATGCTCAAGTGTGAACAAATCAGCTGTCTACATTCTTTTTCTATAATCTGACTACTACGATAATTAGAAAATGATCTGACTTTTGGTGTATACACTAATGTCCCACTGAACTAAGACCTTTTTTTGTCCTGCAACATTCATGGCATGACAGCTGACAGGATGAAGATGACAGGATGAAGATGACAGGATGACAGGATGAAGATGACAGGATGACAGGATGAAGATGACAGGATGACAGGATGAAGATGACAGGATGAAGATGACAGGATGAAGATGACAGGATGACAGGATGAAGATGACAGGATGAAGATGACAGGATGAAGATGACAGGATGACAGGATGAAGATGACAAGATGAAGATGACAGGATGACAGGATGAAGATGACAGGATGAAGATGACAGGATGACAGGATGAAGATGACAGGATGACAGGATGAAGATGACAGGATGACAGGATGAAGATGACAGGATGAAGATGACAGGATGAAGATGACAGGATGACAGGATGAAGATGACAGGATGAAGATGACAGGATGAAGATGACAGGATGACAGGATGAAGATGACAGGATGAAGATGACAGGATGACAGGATGAAGATGACAGGATGAAGATGACAGGATGAAGATGACAGGATGACAGGATGAAGATGACAGGATGAAGATGACAGGATGACAGGATGAAGATGACAGGATGAAGATGACAGGATGAAGATGATTACACAACCTGCTTTGTGAAAGGGATTTTTCCCCCCAACACACTATTGTGATTGAACTCATCACACGGAAATTCGTATTCAGTCAAGTATGAATTCATAGGGGGCATGTGTATAGTGAATAAACCGATGAACCATTCAAGACTAAAGAATCAATAGAATGTTAATGTGTACTGTACATGATTGAATGTGAGCCCCGGACCAGCAATGCTAATCCTCAAAGTTCAGATGAATTGTTGCTCAAGTGGTGACTTAATCAATGGCGTAGATAAAAAGTAAAGGAAATCCCATTGAACTCGTTTAACCATTTTCATTATGGTCATACTCTACGTACTCCACGTATGTATCATATATACTTCCACTGGGGCCAACTCTTAGTAAGTTCCCACAAGCTCTTTCAGATAATCCTAAACCTTTTGATATAGTTCAAATATTTATTAAGTTTCACACCCTAGCAATTATCTGTGCTCAACAAATGCAATATATAATCTCCTCCTTGCTGTGCTTCTCTGTATGAGTTCTCTGACCAGACTGCTGTGGTGCAAGAGTTAGAGAGTGCTTGCTTTTGCTGCAGAATAATGTTTCAGATGTCTTTATTTTTAATTCTCATCATGCATCAAGAAATTCCCAGAACAGCCCCCATTGGAGATTTGCTCCAGCTCTCTCTGTAATCACCATTGACACCAGCAGCTGCCTCTGGAGCGCATGGGACTGGCACATGTCAGTGTGTATCCAGAGACGTTCACATACGCCGCCCGATGAGTCTAATTATACACACTAACAGATATCAGTTTCTGTGCTGACGTCTTCACTAGAGGTGGCAATGGGGAGGAGGAGGCATAGCATTCAATTCTACACCCCTGAGTCTACACCCTATGAGTCTACACCCCTGAGTCTACACCCTATGAGTCTACACCCCTGAGTCTACACCCCTGAGTCTACACCCCTGAGTCTACACCCCTGAGTCTACACCCCTATGAGTCTACACCCCTGAGTCTACACCCCTGAGTCTACACCCCTGAGTCTACACCCCTGAGTCTACACCCCTATGAGTCTACACCCTATGAGTCTACACCCCTATGAGTCTACACCCCTGAGTCTACACCCCTGAGTCTACACCCCTGAGTCTACACCCCTATGAGTCTACACCCTATGAGTCTACACCCCTGAGTCTACACCCCTGAGTCTACACCCCTGAGTCTACACCCCTATGAGTCTACACCCTATGAGTCTACACCCCTAGGAGTCTACACCCCTGAGTCTACACCCCTGAGTCTACACCATATGAGTCTACACCCCTATGAGTCTACACCCCTAGGAGTCTACACCCCTGAGTCTACACCCCTGAGTCTACACCCCTGAGTCTACACCATATGAGTCTACACCCCTATGAGTCTACACCCCAAAGAGTCTACACCCCTGAGTCTACACCATATGAGTCTACACCCCTATGAGTCTACACCCCTATGAGTCTACACCCATAGGGGTGTATCCTTATAATTTATTATTATAAATTATTTCTGTTTTTTAATATTTTATATTATATGTAACAATGGAAATGTAACAATGGAAATGTACTGGGTGTCTTGGTTAAAACATGCCACATGGATAAAATTAGCTAAAATCCTGTGGGAACCAAGATGACATAGAAAGTGAGCAAGATAGCGAGACTCTGTTACAGCCAATCAGATTCAATTAGCACTCGATATCTCTTTATCTTTGATCAAGTGTACAAGTGTTACCATAAATGTAATTAAATGTTTCATTGGATGGCTAACTGTTTATGGCTAACTGTATTTTATTGGTTGTTAGGGTGAACCTGCTAAAACTCAAATGAACATTCTGATGCAGGGTCTCAATGTCTCAACTCCGGACAGACGAAAGACAGAATCCCAGCTCCAGTGAGGTGGGATTTACTGGAGCAAAGCTGACTGTCCAGAGGAGAGTGACAAGATCAATTAATTATTGAATTTAAATAATATTCAATAATACTTTGGAAGAGCTCTAATGTTCCCTTGCCACAGTCACAGGTGAAATTCTCATCTAGAGTAAAGTGGGTGAGATTCCCTGTCTTAAACCAACATACCTGGGTGAAGAATCAGTGTAAAATGGTCCTGGGTATTTCTGGTATGCCTGCTTAAAGTGTATGTTTTTAAATGATCCACACCCACCTCATTATTGGTGATCGCTGGACTTGGTTACAGCTGGACAGAGGGCAGTGACTCCTGATTTGTTGAAAAACCTTACTAACGATAAGAGGCTGGAACAATACGGCTGCCAAAATTCCTAAATTGTCATGTACTGAAGATACTTACTGATGATATTTTTTCAAAGAAAATTCTAAATGAACTTGGGCACATTAGCTTTTGTGAAATGATTACCAAATCATTACCAATCAAAAAAACAAAACAAATAATAGACAATTCATGTCTCATTGGCCCAACCAGACTTCTAAAATGGGTCGATGTTGGCACCTAGATTATAAATCCAATATTCACTAAGTTGCAAAACACTTTTGAATTAGGACAACCGCAGCTACAAAATAATTACAGCTCCTTGGTCTAATCACTGACGAATACCATTGTAAGTGGCAAAAAAGGAGGAGATTCTGTTTAACAGTGTTAATTTCATCAAGTACAATATTTTGTGATAATTGAATACTGCAACTATAAATTTGATGTAAGTTTAATGAAGAGCAAAGAACTTGTAACAAACATTTTGGTTCCACAACAGCTTTAACATTATTATGGTTTCACTTTACAAAAGTCGGAACGTGTCCTGTCAAGGAGCTGGGCCCAATGTTCTGGACTGATGGAGAACCTGCTTCTGTTTCTTCCTGTGGGTGTAAGGGAGCTCAAGCTCAGGATGGAGAGTTCATTAGGTTAGGTGAGTTCCATTATGTCCAACTTATGTGAGTATTATTAATTATAATTAGTTTTATTTGGTCAGTGCGTGTTCAGCATTCTTGTACTCAGGAGGGAAGGTGGGTGAAATGTGCAACAACAGTGTGCACAACCCCCCACTGGTCTCCCTTCCAGATACTAATCAGGTCCATCCCTGCTTAGCTTCTTAGAGCTGACAAGATTGGGCATTGACAAATTGACATGGCCAGAGTAAATCAGCAGTGTTCAGATGGTAATTATCTTACTTTCAGTAGTTAGAACAGATCTTAAATTACATGTCCGTATACGGTAATCTTTAAACTATAAAATGATACTAACAAATACATTTTTTGCATTCTCAAAATGGTTCATTGATAGCCTTTCATCATAGATAATTTCTTTGGCCATTTTAGATGCCCCCCCCCCTTCAGCTATTGATTAGCAAGTAGATGATAGAAAATATACTGGTTATGATACCTTTAATTGTTAACTGTATATGATAACACCCCCCACCACCACCTGCCCGCCCTATGCCCCTGCTGGTTGAAGACCCTGATGTAAGCAAAGACTTCAAAAGTCTCTCTGTTGCCATTTTAATATGTCAGACAAGACATGAGGCTGACAGCGTCTGCGGCACATGTACAGTAGTCTTACGTCACGTTTCTGTAGTAATGCCAAAAGCAGCCACCCAAGTGCAAAGTAGTTTATAGTGTGTCAGCTCTGAGGATAAGCTCTCATCAGTCATGCACAGCTACAGGCTCAATGCCAGTGCGAGGACTTCTGCCATGGCAAAGACTCACAAGAGCGGCCCTGCGATCACACCACTGAGCAGCAATGATGCAAAGTTAAAAAGGTGCCTTTGTTCTTTCTATACATACGCCAACATATTAGCAGCCCTGACATTGCTGTGCAATGTTAATTATTTCTATAACTATTTTGTATTCATTCACCACCAAACATTGTCCCTTCCAGTGTTCAAGACAAAAATATTCCACATCCAGTTTTACATGTATTAATCGTTTCATATGAACCACTATTAGCCTTGTTGACCATTTCTTGCCCCGCGCTGTCTGTGCTCCAGGATTAAAGGCAGCTTGTTCTCATCACATTTCTCCAGACAGCTCAGAGTCTCCTCACACCAGCGCTCCCCTCTTATACTGCACAGGGACGGATTTTAATATTTTCTGCTTCTAAAAATGAGGACCTATAGTGAGCAGAGATTAGTGTGGTGTTTTGATGTGAATGTTGGAAACATAGCCATTTTTTGCTTTCACCATTTCCCCACAAAATATTGAATGCAACACACTGCACAGTTATACTCTGTCTCCCTGTAGAAAATCCATCAGTTGCAACTACACTGTGGACAGGATGAGTGGTTGCCTTTGAAGGAAAGATGAATATGGCCAAGTGCAGACATATCCTGGAAGAAAAACCCCTTCCAACAAGACAATAACCCTGAGCACACAACTAAAATAACAAAGCAGTGGCTTTGGAAAAACTCTGTGACTGTTCTTGACTGGCCCAGCCTGAGCCCTGACCTAAACCCAATTGAACATCTCTGGGGAGACCTGAACGTTTCTGTTACCAACGTTCACCATCCAATCTGACGGAACTGGAGAGGATCTGCAAGGAAGACTGGCAGAGAATCCCAAAATCTAGGTATGAAAAACTTGCATCATCCCAAGAAGACTCAAAAGGGTGCTTCTACTCAAGGGTCTGAATAATGACCATGTGAGATTTCAGTTTTTCTTTTTTAATAAATTTGTTAACATTTCTACATATCTGTTTTTTCAAGATGGGGTGCTGAGTGTCCATTAGTGAGAAATAAAATTCACTTTTAGAGTTAATAAACAGAAATAACAGAAAAAATAGAATGTTGCTGCATTTATTTAACGCAAGACAATGGATCCAATTATAGTTTCAGCTTTCACAGACTATATATCTGATATGATTTAGATGGATAGCTGTAATTCACCTGGAGCATTATGTCAATTGGCTTTTCTCATATTAGGTTGTTGTTCCCAAGATAATGTTCAGAGCACACATTTGCATTTGTATAAAATATGCACCTGGTCTGTGTTAACAAAATTGTGTTAGGTCTGTACACAGTACGTGCTAATTATCCATGGTGTTCTAAACAAATCTAACTAGTAACTTCCAGGCATACTCCTCACTGAAAACAGGTTACATTCTTTATTATCAGACACTGTGATTTGTCGGTTTCAATTATTATTATTTTTTTTTTTTTTAACATTTTGTCCAGTACATTTTATTGCTTGAATTCTCATACTTTCAAGATGCGTAGAATGAGGGAATGGAGAGGAATTGTTTTTGACAGATGTATTGTAGATAATAATATTTATATATTTCACTTTTTCCACCGATTGGCCTGAGAAGATTAAGGAAGAATTTGAATCTACCACGTCTTCCCCAAATACCTTTCCAATTTGGGTTGGCTTTGCTGTTCATATAGTAGGAGAATGTGTTTAATTTGGGCTGTGTAGTAATAAAGGCACAGCTTTTGCAGACCAAAACCACCCACACATAATTAATGCAACAGCCAATGACTGCTGACTAAAATATAAAGAGTATATTTCCAGCTGTAACAATTTTCAAAGACAAAACAGGCATAATTATTTATGTCATTTATTACTATGTGCTCCCCATAACAACAAACAGCATCAGTAGTGCACACTTGGATCGAGACAAAAACAATGGAAAGCATGAGAGTATCTGCTGTCACAATACACAGGCAGCAGCACAGGGATGATACAGTACAAAGACGGGCCACGCAGAACGTCTGTCTGAGGCTCAGGGATTGTCAATGACCTAGAACTATAACCTACGTCTCCTAACTAGCTCTGCGTAGCATTAGCAGCAGTGCGGTTTAGGCAGCGTGGAAAGAAAGTAGGAAGGAAATACTGACAACTACAGACACCATAAAAACATGTTATGGACTCACTTGTAATTCTAGCTCTGATTTATTGGTTATTATATAAAATTGGTTTGGTCATGAAAGTAACCTGTCGACTACAAAACAGCTGTAAAAAAACAGCTTTCTTACAAAAAGTTAAACATCTCAAAATTGAGCTTGTATATTTACATCTAATTGTTTGCTAAAACAATGTTATTGCTATAAAGCAGAAATCCATGTTTAATTGAGGTGAAACAGAACTTGACTCATGGTTAAAAGCTTATTGCCCAACTGGTACTGAACACACTGAGGAACAAAGCATAGCCGTACTTTCAATAAATATATGCACTATACATTGGCTATATACAGGCATTATTATACATTGGCACACCAGAGTGAGAATGAGGACAAAAAAAATGTTTTTTTTTCTACTGCAGTCATGCATGGTGGTTGAGAAAATAAATAATGTTTACTCTCCAAAATGTCCCTCACCTTTAAAGAAGCTATTTCAAAATAATCTGAAAAACAAATAAAAACACTCATACATAGTACAAGTCCAGCTTTGGTGCTTTCAGTACGGCTTTTGTAGCGGCACACGTGAAATGAGGCAGACAGAAGGAGGCAGAAGGTAAAGCGTCATGAGAGAGAAAATCAGTTCTATTTGCACCAAAGCCAAATGACCTTTGTGTGATGCACAAAACTGCCTTGGTGATTATTTTATGTTTTTTTTTCACTTTGGTCGAATACATAAATGTTAGTTTTCTAAGCTTGATGTGTTTGTAAACCACTGAAAAGAAAATTGTAGTCCACTAGTTAAAAAAAAGAAAGAAATCTGGGCAATCTAGATTATTTGTACATCTCAATTTCTTTTAGTCCAGTCAGGGTTGCCGAAACTTTTTTCAAGGGCCAGATATTGAAACATAGACCATGCTTGAATCCACAGACCATTGTTCAATACATCAATTCTTTTTTTTACAAGTTACTTTTATCTGAGGGTTTAAAGTGGCACAACATCTTAATTCTGTTTCTGAACCTTAAAACAGGTTTGCCAACTCACAAGGAAGTGAGTAAATTAAAGTAAGAATAAATGTATCTCATTGATTCAGTAAGATTTATTTTCAGTTTAATTCTGTTCTTTGTGTGTCATCACTGTAATCTGAAAGTAAATCATATTTGGTAACATTTCAATTGTGATTGGCTCGTACAAAGCTTGTGCAGTAATGACAGTATCAGATGGTTTGATTGATCTAACTTATCCCATATATATATGCATTATCATATCATTCATTTACACACATTCTAAATCTGCCATCTGCGGCATAAATGCACCTATTGAGAGTTCATGTTGGGCACAACCTCTTCACACTGCGCCAAAAGCCCTGAGCCAATCACACCAGCTCCCACTATAGAGACAGTTAGTTTGTGATCAGGATACAATAATTCAAGCTTTTCATATGGAATAAATTACTTTGACATGTTTTGTGCTATAACAAAGGAAAGATATACATATTTCCCATCTGACATAAATGAAAATTCCCTTTGGACCGTTTACCCTATGTGTATTACCGTATACACCAGTAAGTGAATAAATATGTGTGTTTCCATTCAAATGCTGTGGAGTGGAGACATACAGTCAAACGTCAAGGGTTAAACAAAGTGAACCAGCACTTTTCTCTTGCTCTGTGTTTGCATGCTGTGTTACATGTGGCGGCAGAATGCTGGGGATGAAGCTGGATTTTCTAGTGTACACCAAAGTCCTCCAGGGTCAAGTGTCACTTTCATCTTTCCACTTGAGAATAAGCCGTTGGCCATTGACCGGAGCGAGTGGAGTTAAGGCGCGGAGCTGGATGTCCATGGGGAGGGGCTGCAGCGGGGCGTAGCTGTCGTGGAAGCCTCCTCGGAGCAGTGGCGTTTTTTGACACGCCCCTCTTGAGCGGGGCAGAGGTTGTTCGCGGTTTGGTTACGCTGCGTGGTGTGCTTGATGCTCTGCCTGCTGTTCTTGACGCTCTGCTTGACGGAGTTGATGCTCTGCCTGGTGGGCTTGCTACTTTGCCTGATTGGCTTGATGCTCTGTTAGATCCTTGTTTACCACCCCGAGAGCTGTTTGCGGCCGAGGCTGTGAGTGTTTCCAGGAGCTGGGAGGCTGATCCGAAGCGCACAAGCTCCTCTGTCTCTGCCGCCTCAGAGAACAAAGATACTGCGCCGCTGCGCCGGCTGCACGACTCACAGCACAGTTTGTTATAGCCAGGAATAGAGCAATAGCGTGCTAAGACCTCCATTTGACAAAATATGGATTTGTCTCCGTTACATGGCTCATCTGAAAGTCAAATTTGTACATACAATAGAGTCATACATTTTTGTGAATTAATGGTAACAGTTATGAATGGTCTGTTGCTGCATTTTCATACAAAATAGGGATAAATGTGTAATAATTGCAATAAATACTACAGAAATGATGGTTTATAGAGATCAGGATTGTGGTATCACATCTGAGCTAATGGCAGGGTTGGGTCTGATTAGTACTTGAGACCACTGGAAAACCCAGGTGTCACAATGGAGTCATTGTGTCCGTAGGCAAGACAGTTGCATAGTATGAATGATGTGAGTGATTTTTGTTTGGAGGGGTGTAGACTGATCTCACTTCTGTCCGTGTACCCCACGGCAGCTGTGGCTATATTCATGAATAATGCATGAAAGTGTCAAGTGATTTTAAGTGACTGGAAAAGGACTATATTGTACCAATACATTATTTATTATGCTTTTCACCAATAGTGACTGAAGGACTGTCACTATCTACAGCTCTTGTGTTCACTTTTTAACATCATTTTTGCTAATGTTGGCTCCAATTGAGTTGCTGCATGCTTGCCACAAAGCTGATCTCTATTGTAATACATTGTCATCATGTTGTGTTTAGTTCTAGAATTTGATGATGCCACATGCTACTTCTGGTCACCATTTTGAGGACAATGATGTGATGTATTGTATACTATAGAATGTGATTAGTTCATGGCGTTGCGAGTGTGAGGAGCTCACCGTGGCAGGGCCTGGGTCTACACTGCCGTACAGTTTCTGGTTTGTCTCCTGAACACTGCTCTCCAATACGACAAGTGACCAGACGCCTCTCCCAGCCCTCGCCACACGTCACAGAGCACTGTAATGGAACCGACAAGAGAATGCTTTACGAGTCCATACTATAGACGCATCACATGTTCTAGAATGCTTCAATTTTACAAATCTCAAGTCTACAAATTTGCCTTGTCACCACATACGCATTGGAACCCAAACTGGGACTACACCTTGGACCAGGACCAAAGAATGTGTGATTGTAGCCTGTATATTTGAATAACATTTTACATTGGTAATTGTTTCTTGACATAGTTTTTGTTTCAGGTGGATTGGCTCACAGATGTTGTAACCATAAACACGCTCACCAGCCTTCTACCCTCATTAAATGCTCTTTTTTATGACCATGAAAATCAATGGAGATAATATAGGATTAAAGAAGAGCAATGTTCAAGCATCTAACATGATACATTTAGAGAACTAACAAAACAACATCCAATTAGATGTTCAATTGGCTCGGGTTCACAGCTAGATGTCAGATTTATTGGATTGTTTGAAGGTTGCCAGATCTTTCTTAAGTAAGATGTATGCTGGATGCTGATTCAAATGAATAAGACGGACACCATTTTACATTGGGTTATTTCAAATGGGGACAGACATGCATCAATAATATTGTGTGCATGTTATGTATTTGATGTTATGTTTTAGTTTTAGATTTTAATTATTCCATTTAAAGGTGCACTGCGTAACCTTTCTAGTGGAGGGTACGCTACCTGCTCGTACCTATGAAGATGTTTTTGATTGGCATGGAATGTTTGACAGTATAGCGTTAATCATATCTATGTAGTATTTCATTGTTTTCTCCATAGATCTGGGCTGGTAACTTCATCTGGTGGTGCCACAAAGCAAATACATCTCCATGGAGAAAGGAATGTGGTGGGAAAACCATCAGAAAAGTGACACGGTGCACCTTTAATGAAGTAATGAAGTAATATTAATGCATCAACCATTTATAAATCTGCATAAACCAAGCTAACATACTCTTTGTGCTAGCTAACATGTATGAATAGGGTCATGTAAAGAAGAACATTAGGCATAAAATCCCTATTAAATACATTTTTAAAATCAATGACATGATATTACATTATTATTGATCCTACAGAATGGAACTGGTTCCTGCCCAAAGTATTTAAAGTGTGGCTCATCAGTTGGAGAACATCTGTGGTGATCACTCTGAGTGTCAGTACAGAATGAACTAAGCAAATAAACAAATTATGAAATTATTTTCTTAAGTGTTCTGTATAATTAGTAAGTACTGAGTATAGCTAAGAGCTGTTTTAATGAATTATTGGTCTATGCAAAGGTTACTTCATAGTATGGTCAAATCCTGCTTACATGAAATTAACTACTGCAAAGTTGTCAAAATATGCTTCAGAAAGTCACAAAAAGCAAAATATTAGAACTTTAAGCTGTCAAACTTGACGTCTTTCTCTCTCTTACAAAAGTTGTCATGTGCACTGACCTCAGACCAGCCCCCTGTTCTCCACAGGGATGGGCAGGGGCTGCGGCTGCAGGCACGGCGGCTCTCTGGCTTCTCTCCGCTGCAGTACTTGGTGTGGATTGAGCGGTTGGTGCCCTCGGGGAGATACTGCACACAGCGCACTGTCCGTATCTGAAAGCCCAGGCTTCCACACGTTTTGGTACAGTGCTCCCACTCGTCTGAATTCCATCTGCACATATCAATTATGAGGGAATGTGTATTAGGGATACAATACTTCTTTAGTCTTTGTGCCTTCTTCTTTCATGGAAATGTATAACCTGGCATGTGTGCACTCTGATTCTAGTTCTATATAAACTGGATCTGGATCCAGTTTTGGAGGAGGAGGTCATATACTGAGGGACACAGTGAAAAACTGTATTGATCCACAAGGGAAATTACTTTCAAATTGTTATTAACAAAGAGCAAATAGATTAGTACAAATAATAATGACAATCTGAATGATAGGAATGTGCAGTAATGCGCTTCCCTAGACTCAAAAAACAAAACTGTCTGTATTTCTGTTAAAGTTAAAGAGGCAATAGCAGCATTTACAGTGAGGAAAGTAAATATTTGAGTACCCTACAGTTTTGCAAGTTCTCCCACTTAGAAATTATGGAGGGGTCTAAGATTTTCATCGTAGGTGCATTTCCACTGTCAGGGACGTAATCTAATTCCAGAAATCCCATTGTATTGTTTTTAAATAATTTATTTGTATGTTGCTGCTGCTAATAAGGATTTGAACACCTGCTAAAATGTTTCCTGTAGTTCTTGACCAGGTTTGTACACCATGCAGGGATTTTGGCCCACTCCTCTACACAGATCAGTCAGGTGTCGGAGTTGTTGCTGATCAACACCGAGTTTCAGCTCCTGGTTTTAGGTCGGGAGACTGGCTAGGTCACTCCAGAACCTTGACGGAGCCACTCCACACGAACCATCTTCAATGCTCAGACTGAGGGAAGGAGGTTGATACTCAAAATCTCGCAATACATGGCCCCATTCATTCTCTCCTTAATACAATGCAGAAAAGCACCCCCAAAGCATGATGGTTCCACACCCATGCTTCACAGTAGGGACGGTGATCTTGGGATGGTACTTATTATTTAATTCTTCCAAACACGGCGAGTGGAATTTATTCCAACATGTTGTCATGTCATGTCATGTGTTCTCATTTGACCACATGACTTTGGCAAACTTCAGATAGGCTTGGACAACGGGAACCTTCCTTGCGATGCATGATTTTAAACCATGACGACGCAGTGTATTACCTTTATAACTGTGGTCCCAGCTCTCTTCAGGTCATTGACCAGCTCCTCCCATAGTTGTGGGGCTGACTCCTCACCTTTCTTATCATCATTGATACCCCACGAGATGAGATCTAGCCTTTCCCATTTTCTTCTCATCTTCAACTTTTTTTGCCAAGCTACTTGCCATTTGCCTCGTAGCCCTTTCCAGCCTTGTGGAGGTCTACAATTTTGTTTCTGGTGTCTTTTGACAGCTCTTTTGCCTTACCCATGATAGTAGTTGGAGTCTGAGTGCTTTGGCGGGTGGACAGATGTCTTTATGCAGCTAACGAGGTCAAAGGTACTAATTTAGATGAATTAAAGGTGGAGAAGAGGTGGACTTTTTAAAGGCAGACCAACATGAGAGCCAGACTTCTTGCTGATTGGCTGGTGCACCTAAAACTCCAGACCCCTCTATAATAAAGAACTTGAAAAATTGCAGGGTATTCAAATACTTACTTTACTCACTTATGCCCTCTGTGTTGCCTTGTTAGTTTGTTGTTTCAAAGAGAACGACTCAGTACTAATCCATCCGTTATGTCGATCCCAAGAGAATATCAACATCTTCAGCCATGTTACTGTTTTTTTCTTTCATTTTCTGTCAGTAATCTGAAACTATTCTTAATTCTGGAAACCCTTTAACACATAGTTTCTAGCATCTAACAAGTATTGGTATTTTAATAGTGCTCTTATTGTCTATTTGACTGAATGTCAGCATTTAGCTTTGGAAGGTGCTATATAAATACACTTGGATGGCTTTATTCTATCTATTACTTTCCAAAGTCGTCCTGATATGTAACATGTGTGTTACAGAATGCACTTCTGATTAAATGGTTTATCTTGTCTCTAATAACATCCAAGTCACCATCCAGCATGATGCTTATTACTAAAGGACATAGTAATTGACTTAGGAAAATGAAAAGCCTTTGCGTCAGCAGAGAGCATCACCTTTGTCAAGATGCAGCTGGTGATATTATTAGTCTCAACAAAGGTTAGTGCATTATCTATATTCTCATCAAGGAGAAGTAATCTTCTTGTGACTGCAAACTTGCAGATAAAGGAGCTATCCGTCTCTGAGAGAACAAGGCATGACCCAAGCAGTCCATGAGAGGAACAATCATTGACAAGTGTATGAACATCTGAGCTTCAATGACATTTTGACTGTCCTCCAAAAAAAATATATGTTATTTAGACCATTATAAAATGCACAGAGAAAATAGATTCAACCTCCTTGCTGCTGTGCAGAGGTAACTTAGGCAACATTAAAATATTATATAATGATTTGACATATACTATAGTGAAAATATAGGAAATCTCATATGTATCCTTATGTAAAGAGACAGACGGCTCTGAGAGCACTCAGAGCAGGAGTTGAATATTAGGGTATGGGTGTTGGGGCTATTGCTCTATTGTTACTTTGGTATGGGTTTAAATGTGCCTAACGTCTGTGGAAGAGATAAGATAAGATAAGATAAGATATTCCTTTATTGTCCCACATGGGGAAATTTCATTGGTGCAACGCAGGTAGACACAGAGGCAGATACAGAAGAAAAGAACAGATCACTTATAGGAAGTCTGAAAAACACTTTCAGTAGAAGATCTCCTATAAACAAAAACTCCAATAGACAAATAAATAAATAAATACATAAATACCATTGCATGTGATCACGACAGTAATTGCACATGAATATGTGTCACGACGGCACATAGATTGCACATGAATTTCATAGTAAGAGGCTACACCACCTGCTGGTCTTCATGGAGATGTGCATAGAAGGTTCCACAATATGGCATTAAAATGATCTCTGTCCATGGAGTCAAGCAGGTGGTACCACCAATCCAAGTGAAGCCGAATGCACACCAATCCACGGTTCCACTTTGGAAGCCGGTGAAAGATTTGGTGCTGTCAACAGCTTGTCTCGTTTATCCAGTGAGCGCCATCAGTCCTCGAGGGACACAGATTTGTCTTGCACGTCAAGTTTCTTTGTCAAAAGAGCACTCCAATGAGTTTCAATACAGTCAACAGACGTATTGTGATAAAGAAAAATTCAATTGAATGGACAACCTAACTTTTTCCCTGTTTCCAGGTGGATTGTGTGTATTTTGAGAACACCTAATTTGAGTTCCATTCACCGGAACAGTCATGCAGTGCCTCTTTAAGGATTGAGCAGGTGGCTATAACTTTGATAAACTTTGTCACACTTGCTTTTGAAAGAGCGTTAAATGATGATACTCTAAAACCATTGGTTCTATCTGAAACACTTTTATACTTGACACTCTTATCTCACCACTTATGGTGAGGTCGACTCATTTGAGTCCTCAGTCTTTTTAATGATACTCAGCACAGTTTGCACAGTTTGGCCTATCAGAAAAAAATAAATGTGAAAGATGTGAAAATGAGGGCAGGGACTTTGCTTTTACTTTGAAAAGTCCAAGACTTTTTATTTTGACAAATACGATCCAGCCAAACGGAAAAACTCACCGTTTGGCTGGATTGTCTCTTGCCTGTTTTTGTATGTAAAAAACATAATATTGCAATAATGTAATGTGATGCGTAAACGAAATTGATGTATCGATTCATTTCCACCTCCTCCCTGCATGTATGTGCACACAACAAGGACCTATGCCCTATGACCCCGCCTCTCCCTGTGTGTGTGCGTCTGTGTGCTATGAGCCAGGTGTGCCACCTCTGTGAAGTTGAAAAGCCATCAACGACATAACCAAAACGTTTGTATATCTATGAAATGTGCTTTGTTTGTTGTGCTGTGACTTTTTTTGATTGTGCTGCTTTATTTTTTTTTAAATATAAAAGATGTTGCAAAAGGGGCCCACAGCACCACCCAGAACCTTGAAAATGCTTCAAAAGAGCCCAACATGGTGTCACTCCTTTGTGCTGTAGAAAGCGGTGTGAGCAAAGTATGACGTTCACAGGTGGTTTAAAAGTATGTTGGTCCCATATTTCTTGCTTTTGATGTAAAATTTATGTTTTGAAACTTGCGGACATTATGTGGGCAAACTGTGGACAACAGCTACTAATACGTCACCGCAGAGACAGATCTACTGGAAAAACATGAATCTTTCCGGTTACACTGTAGTTTTAGGTCATGCTGACTAATACAGGCCCAACGGCAAGCTGAGCGGCTGCTGGAGTTGTGCGCTCAGGTGGGTGAGGTGAATCAGCATCAGGTAAAATATGTCAAATGATGGTCTACAATTATGTGATTTTCCGCTTTATCCGAGGCCGGGTCGCGGGGGCAGCAGTCTAAGCCGTGATTTTGTTTATTTAAATTTTGTAAAAGTTGGTTTTGTATTCTGTGAAGCACCTTGTGCATCATTTAGCGTTTGGAAGGTGCTATATAAATTCTAAATATTACATTACAGTTGACAACATGATTATGAAAAGTACATACCAATCTACATAAGGTCCCCCAGTGTGACGTCTTTCCAGATGCTGTGTGTGAAGTCAGCAGACACAACAAGAGCAGCTGCTTTGGAAATATCTCAGACCCATATCTGTCACCACAATTTGTCACTTCTCGCAAATCCTTATACACACACATATTTTCTTCCTTTAGCGCATTTACTTTGAGGGTATGTGTTTCCTTGTTGCTGAAATAAAAAGCCCATTGATCGGATGACAATTTGATTTTTACTGTCATATCGCCCAGCCCCAGGCACAATCATGGATGAAAACTGATCGGTCATTCAATTCAATGTAATGATCTGGATGTTATCCCTGGTAAGCTGCACTGAGACCTTTGACTGAGACACAAGGGCAACTGGGAAGTGTCAAGCATCCTTACTTTAATAACATTTCTTAAATGACCCTGGCTTTCAGTTCTGTTACCTAAGCCGCCAAGATAATCTGCAATACTTTCACACTTTTCATATTAGAAAAGTTAGACTTATTTTTCATCTCAAAATGGAAATTAGATATCCTTTGTACCTGTAATTCAAAGTGATTTACAGATTTATAATAGTGTACTACTTTATCAATGCTAAAGGGCAAAAAATTGGGCCGAAGCTAAATCAGCAAGTGTTTAGTGTGTTGCATGTTAGTCCTGCCAAGAACCCAGCGTCTTTGGGTCACTGAAAAGCGCTATATAAATAAAAGTTATTATTATTATATTATTAAGTACATAGTCTTAAGTTCATTGCATAAGTATATGAATGTAATGTAATGAATGAACATAACATAGCTCATGGATTTAACTGCAACAGAAAATAAAGTCAGGCTGACCACAGCATCGAGTGGTACAATACCATCAACATTCGGATAATACACAATGATTTGGTAAGGCTTAAGCAAACAGTTTAAATCAATCTCGTTTGACAATCAGTTGCTTCATGACTACTCTGTGAAAGGACATATTGATGAACAGAGCACCTGTTTGGGTTATGGCTCAGGAGACTTGAGGTACACCACAGTAAAGCTGTTTACACTAAGCAAGAGGGAGAGAGAGAGTTATCGACTATGGCTCAGTCTCGAAGGGTTTAAGTCCATCCTGCGGTAATGACGCATCAAATCAAGCATTACACCACAAATAACGCTGTGTTATTGCAGAAAAGAAAAGACTGGCTGCATAATTTTTCATCTTCAATTTATTTTCTCTGTGCTTGTGGTATAATTACCAAAAAATAAAAGGTATTTATTCAGGTCTTTTTTCCTTTGGATAGTATGGGAATAATTTTACTCAAGACTGATTTATAATATCATTTGCTTCTATTTTATTATCCAAGAACTAGTATATAGCCTGATTACTATCTATTAATAAAATAGATTGCCCATTGTAGGCAAAGGTTAGCACTCATCTTGGTGATCCTGCACTTAACGGGCGGCTATGGCTCTAATGCTATGCTTTGCATGTCATGAAACATGTCATGTCATGAAAGGACAATGATCAATTATTTAATTACACGTTCTCTATATGAAAAATGCATATTGTGGACTTTGTTTTGGCCCCTTTCCTGCACGTGGTAAATAGGTACCCTTTGCACCCCAGTCTTATTCCTTTGCTCATATATTCACACCCTAAAAATATGCAGGATACTGAAGCAACAATTCCTTCTCAGGAACAACATGTGGAGGTGATACATGTCATGATTTTCATGTGCATCACAGAAGTGCATTTCCTCATCCAATCTGGTATTAATGTTATATTTATAAATACTGTAGAACCTGAAAGGTTACCTTTTATATGATTTTCTTTATACATTTTACTGTCTCTGGCATAACAATTTCCTCTGAATATAATAATAAGGTGATATCTTATATTATAATGTTAAAGGTACAAACATCTATAGTAAGAAAAACTCAACCACTATAATTCCATAACCAAGCAATTTACACAGCCAGCATTAATGGCTCAACATGCTTCATTCATGTTGCAAGAAAGGTGTCATGCACTTGACATGAGATGGAGAGTCCCAGTGGTCATGCTTTTAGTTAGGAACAGAAACATAAACCCACAGCTTTAGCTACGCTGCCCTAGGAGTAACTATGCTGGGGGAAGTATGACAGCTTGAGCACTATCCTCTTCTTCTGACTACTTGTGCTATCAAACAATATTTATTTTTTAATTCCACTTGCAAACTGTTCACCGCCTTCTTTTTCTTTCTCTCACTCCTGAGGACCTGTGGACCCAGATGCCCCTCCCCTGGTGAAGTGGTCCCTGCCCTGTGTGGACGGTCCCTCATCTGCCTGAGGAGTGGGTCCAGCTCGCCTCCGACGGTCCCTCATCTGCCTGAGGAGTGGGTCCAGCTCGCCTCAGTCGGTCCCTCATCTGCCTGAAGAGTGGGTCCAGTTCGCCTCAGACGGTCCCTCATCTGCCTGAAAAGTGGCTCCAGTTCGCCTCAGACGGTCCCTCATCTGAAGAGTGGGTCCAGTTCGCCTCAGACGGTCCCTCATCTGCCTGAAGAGTGGGTCCAGCTCGCCTCAGTCGGTCCCTCATCTGCCTGAAGAGTGGGTCCAGTTCGCCTCAGACGGTCCCTCATCTGCCTGAAAAGTGGCTCCAGTTCGCCTCAGACGGTCCCTCATCTGAAGAGTGGGTCCAGTTCGCCTCAGACGGTCCCTCATCTGCCTGAAGAGTGGGTCCAGCTCGCCTCAGACGGTCCCTCATCTGCCTGAAGAGTGGGTCCAGTTCGCCTCAGTCGGTCCCTCATCTGCCTGAAGAGTGGCTCCAGTTCGCCTCAGACGGTCCCTCATCTGAAGAGTGGGTCCAGTTCGCCTCAGACGGTCCCTCATCTGCCTGAGGAGTGGGTCCAGCTCGACTCCGACGGTCCCTCATCTGCCTGAAGAGTGGCTCCAGTTCGCCTCAGACGGTCCCTCATCTGAAGAGTGGGTCCAGTTCGCCTCAGACGGTCCCTCATCTGCCTGAAGAGTGGGTCCAGCTCGACTCCGACGGTCCCTCATCTGCCTGAAGAGTGGGTTCAGTTCGCCTCAGTCGGTCCCTCATCTGCCTGAAGAGTGGGTCCAGCTCGACTCAGACGGTCCCTCATCTGCCTGAAGAGTGGGTCCAGCTCGCCTCAGTCGGTCCCTCATCTGCCTGAAGAGTGGGTCCAGCTCGCCTCCGACGGTCCCTCATCTGCCTGAAGAGTGGGTCCAGCTCGACTCAGTCGGTCCCTCATCTGCCTGAAGAGTGGCTCCAGTTCGCCTCAGTCGGTCCCTCATCTGCCTGAAGAGTGGGTCCAGCTCGACTCAGTCGGTCCCTCATCTGCCTGAAGAGTGGGTCCAGCTCGACTCAGACGGTCCCTCATCTGCCTGAAGAGTGGGTCCAGCTCGCCTCAGTCGGTCCCTCATCTGCCTGAAGAGTGGGTCCAGTTCGCCTCAGACGGTCCCTCATCTGCCTGAAGAGTGGGTCCAGCTCGACTCAGACGGTCCCTCATCTGCCTGAAGAGTGGGTCCAGCTCCAGTCTCCCTCGTGTCCGTCTGTCCGTCTGTGAGAGTCGGATCTCTCCTTCACTGGAACTCCTCCAGGTTTCTACGCTTTTTTCCCAAAGAGGTTTTTTTGTAGTTTTTCCTGGCCGAGAAGGAGAGTCTAAGGACAGAGGACCCTGGGACATCGTCCCTCGCCACCACAGACATTGTCTGACTCCATCGCC
The DNA here is from genome assembly GCF_026437365.1 of Eucyclogobius newberryi. Lineage (NCBI taxonomy): Eukaryota > Metazoa > Chordata > Actinopteri > Gobiiformes > Gobiidae > Eucyclogobius > Eucyclogobius newberryi. Next base: position 20,842,093 of record NW_027316278.1, read on the forward strand.
ACCACAGACATTGTCTGACTTCATCGCCACCACAGACATTGTCTGACTTCATCGCCACCACAGACATTGTCTGACTTCATCGCCACCACAGACATTGTCTGACTTCATCGCCACCACAGACATTGTCTGACTTCATCGCCACCACAGACATTGTTGATTAATTTCTCCCTGTGGCCCTCAGAGGCAACTGTTGTTGTGATTTTAGGCCTTACAAAAATAAATTGATTTGATTTGATTTGATGCTTCTTAGAGTCTGTAGATAATGACTCTATGTCAGGGGCTGTGTGGCTACTCACTGAGGCTGGGTACAGTCCTGGAGGTTGCACATTCGTCTAATGGGCTTTGGCTTCTTATTGGCATCGCAGTATCCTCTATGAACCATCTTGGTGTCGCCCTTCTTTCGACAGCCATATTTGGTGTACTGAAAACCTGGTAACACATTCAAACCAACACTTTTACATTATAAAACAACTGTGAAAGCTTCATAAGAATATAATATCATTTGGAATACATACAATGTTGTTTCATCCTTTTACTAACTGGCCATTTCATGTAGTAGACATTTATAGACCAATTTACCTTTGCACATAAAACTGGCAGCAAAAACATAATGATGTTGTTTGACTGAAAGCTTTTGGCAAATCATTACTCTGCAAATCATTATTTGAGATGATCTTAGGGTACTCATGAAAAATGCTTTTGTTGTTGCTGTTGTAAAACGCTATACAAATACATTTTAATTATCTAGAAGGCACTGTAGGAAGAATATAGTCAGGTCATAAAATCCAACCGGGTTCTTTTTCTATGATTATTATTTTATTACTATGGACACAACATTTCCTCTAGCGCCCCACTGTGGCGAGTATGAGGCCCTGCTGAATGTGGCTGATGGATTGCTGATAATCTTCTTCTTGCTGATAATCTTCTTCTTATTATAGGAAGGATTATTGGGGATATATGCTTTCCACTCTTTCTTACTTAAAGGTTGAATGGACGATTTTTCTGGCCCAAATCTGAGTCTTATTTCCTCGTGGCGTGGACTGCCGATTAGTCCTGCCACGTATCAATCATAAAACGCACCTACCGCTCACCTGCAGCCGCGTGCGGCTCGTCCCCCGAGAGCAGCACGTTTCCCTGTGTCTAAGCGCATGGATCTATCATAATATAGTTCCCTCAGTGTACGGGACAAAATGAAGACGGAGAAAGACAGTTTGAGCTGACTCAGAAGAAGACGAAAATCTACGGGAGACGAGAGATGCGATGCGATCCGTTGCGCTAATAAACAAATGCACGTGTGTGTTGTATCAGTCCGCACGGGGGAGTGCGCATGTGCACTTCCGCCTGCGTTCTCAAATCGCCAAAAAATCGTCCATTGCGGCTTTAAGTAATTATACACTCAAGGTTAGGGTGAACAATAATATTTGTCTCAATTAATTTTAACCGTTACTACGTTAATGCTGTCTGAATACAATGTCATATAGGTCATATTAAGCAAAGGTTTATTTGTGCCTTATTTGCATATTTGAGTGTTTCAAAATGAAAACAAATTCTGAGTGCTGTCATTATGGTTATTGCTGGGACATTACCAAGCCCCTATGATCATTGTTTAATCTGTTTTTCACTGTCGCCCTCCGAGACAACCGCTGTTGTGATTTTGGGCTTTACAAAAATAAACTGAAATGTTTTGGGAAATTATTTGTAAAAAAGAAAAAAAATAACAAATTATAAACGTCTACTTATTATTTATGTTCGTTGCATCATCAAAATGAAATGTTTTGGACACGTAAGCTGATATTGTAACTGTGCAGCAGAATAAAATATGAGCAAACCCAAAACTTCCCTGTCGGAGCTCTAATAACTTTGTCTCGTAGCCTTTGACATATTACTAACTTATTACTAATGTTTTGTTACATTGTTTTGCAAAAAATAAATCTGAAGCTGCTTTGAGCCCCAAATGAGTCACCACAATCAATGGGATAAATATAAGGAACAAACCAAATGCCAAAATGAAAGGAAGAAATTACTTTTCATTCATGTCTAATTTGATGCTAATTCTTGCTTATTACCTCCGGCACAGGGCTTAGAACACGGAGACCAGCTCTTCAAGGCCCACTCGTACGTTTCCTCTTGAATCACATTGTTATTGTTGTTGTTGATAGGAACTGAATCTTCATGGATGATGTACTTGTACATTAATGTGGAACGAGTATCATTGTTCCGAGGTATAATCTGTGGGAAGTAGTCAAAGAGAGGACAATAAGAGCCACACACTTCACAAGGTGGTACATTTGCATTCAAATACAACCTGGAACAAAAAGCAAACTCTGTGGATGATGAAAAGAAATAGACACAGACACATTAGTATATCCAAAGGTCAGGGATGAGAGAGCATTGATTTAAAGGAGAAAAACATGACATTCACATTCAATATAAATGCTAAAAATCCTGCAATCGTAACGTTCAAAGTTCTGTATTGGAGGCGACTGGAGGCTATAAAAGGCTTGATGCAAAATTAAGACATGTGTGCTGGAAAGAAACATTAAAATTAAATTAAATGTATTTTTGTAACACCCAAACACCAGTTGCCTCCGAGGGCGACAGTGAAATTGGTGCTGCTGTAGATCTGCGTGGCATCTCTACACTAAAGCCACGCGGACAAATGCGAGCCTCAAACATGCTCGTGTTTATGTATCGTGTTTATGGCACAGCTTTGATAACGCGCCGACTCACAAGCTATTCTCTGTGCTTCAAGCCTCTGTGTTTGTGAGGGCAGGGCGAGAGGCAGCACACACACACACACATGCACACACACGCACACACGCACACACACACACGGACACATACACACACACATGCACACACACGCACACACACACACACACACACGCACACACACGCACACATACACACGCACACATACACACACACACACACACACACATACACACACACATGCACACACACGCACACACGCACACGCACACATACACACACATGCACACACACGCACACACACACACACGCACACACACATACACACTCGCACACACACACACACTCGCACACACACACACACACACACACTCACGCACACACACACACACACACACACACACACATGCACACACGCACGCACGCACACACACACACACACATGCACACATGCACGCACACACGCACACACATACACACATGCACACATACACACATGCACACATACACACATGCACGCACACACGCACACACATACACACATGCACACGCACACACACACGCACACAAGCACACACACACACACTCACGCACGCACACACACACACACACACACACAAACACACACACACACAAACACACACACAAATGCACACACACACACACTCACTCACACACACACTCACACTCACACAAACGCAACACCCACATAGCAGCGTGTAAGTGTTTCCAACAAGTAAATCAGCTGTAATGAGGCAGAAAAGCGTATTTATAAATTGTGTAAAGAAGCTCCCATGTGGAATATGAAAAGCAGATTACTTAATATTCCCGATGATGATCAGCCTAAATTTTACTAAAATGGAAAAGCATAATATTATGCCCTCTGAAAACAAATACCATGAACTCAATTAGGCCACAGTTGTGCAATGTACCGATTATCATTTACATTAAAAATAATAATACTTTTTAGTCACCAAGATGGGGAAAATTTTATTAATTATTTTAAGACTCGTGATGAATTGAATTGTAGGTCCTGAATTCACCCTGGAGAGACTCAGACAAACACAGAAAGAACAGTTTAGCGAGCTTTATTACGTGGGCTTTTTGACGCTCAGACACAAGTGGAAGACAGTGTGATTATGGGTGCTCCACAGTCTAATTGTATTAGATGTCTCCCCCCGGGGCCTGGAGACTGGTGGTGGTAGATATGAGGAGAGGGTATATAGAGGATGAGGGGGATGATGAGAGGGATGCAGAGGAGGAGAAGGCTAGGTGGTGGGTCGCAGTACGGTCTAAAGCGGCATGAGGGTTTAATGGGGCTGATTGGGAGTTAGGTCTTTCAGGCTGAATTTACACAGGTTTAACCCTAAGCCTTGTGAACTCAACCGAATTGTGAGATTCCTGAATTGTCACACCCCTACTAACGAATAACTAGAAAAAATAAGCAACAATTTGGAATTTCCATGGCAGAAATGTCAGTTATTATGAAGGATGGAGAATTTTTGAAAAAATGTTAGCCTCAAAAAGTATAGTATGTTGTAAATGGTGATACGTATTGCAGAGTCAACATTTTTCCAGTAAAACCTAAACATTTTTCCAGTTTTTTTTATTTTGCCTTCATCCAAGTGTCTAACAAAATGTAATATTAAATAAACTAATAATGCAATATAAAATGGTTGATGTCTTTAAACCAGACTGATATAATTTACATGTAGTTTTAATTGGCCAAACATTCTTGATTTTTAATATTGTGTGATAGTCTGTAGTTAATCCCAATGTCTCCATTGAAATAACATTATGTTGCTATTCCTATTTGCAGGGTCTATAGAATAATACATCAAAAAAGTGACAATGTATTCTGATGTATACTGAATAAAGTATTACCTTTCCATGTCATGAAGCTTAAACATGAAGACTGGCTGCCACTGAAACACCGATGTTTGAGTTCTGCCTTGAAAAGTTGATGATGCCGTTCATGCATGTTACATTTCCATTCTAGTTCTTACAAAATAATAATAGTTCTTACAAAATAATTGTGGCATTTGTGGCAGATGGTCCACAGCCTACAGTCAGTATTGGCCCCTTTGAGACGTGGCTCAAAGAGGGCCACATCTCAATGTTTCTGGGACATGGGCATGTTTGTTGTAAGAAAGGGGTAAACCTGCCTTGCTTTAAAACTCCTACATGTTTTAATTTGGTTTGTGTTTACTGTTTAGCCACCTCCTCTAGTTCAAAAACAACAAGTCCTTACTCGATTGGATGTCCAGTCTAAGTATGTATTTGCATGCTAACACATTCAGATCACTGCCTTTTCTACAAAGACTGGAACATGGAGTAAAAAAGATCAGAACAAAATGGCACAATTAAAAACTTAACATTTTAATAAAACCAGACTCGACTGCTTAGTCAGAGGTAGGTTTGTAACTTTTATGAATATGATATGAGCCATATCATGCTGACTTAGTGTCAGAGCTGGATAAGACTTTTGATTGGGTGAGAATCCTCCCCGACCTTCACTAAATCCCCCGAGGTTTACATAGTGTAGTTTAGATGTGGCTGTGAGAATATGCACTTACCATCGCTCACAAAGATTGTTATCTGTTTGTATTGTATTATTTATGTGATCTGTTATAGACACACTGCAAACTTTCAAATATTTAAAATTCAGAAAAAATTTACAAACAAATGACATGTTTTTCATACCAATAAATCAATATTTTAGTGTTTTGTTGGACTATAAACTACAAACGAGTGGTGTGGTGCATAGCCTCTTCTCATTATTATATTTTTCCATCACCGTTTTTTCTTTTTCTAGACTAGACAGTTTACTTTCTGACTCCAAGCTACAAAACCATAGGCACCCACAAAATGAAACATGATAAACCTTTGCATTTTTATCTTGCATTTCCATAATTCCTTTTAAAACGCAGCTTCACTATCAGCGTGTTATCATCTGCACTATACCCATATCATACGAGTGATGGTTTGTGTGTTACGTCTGTGTTTTGCTTCACTGGTTCAAATTTTTTGATTCGTCCTGTGTTCGGTTAAAAGCCTCTTCCTCAGGCGCCTTTATCTGCACCTTCATAAAACATTCATAACTTTTATCAAGGCTTCATTTCATTCAGAAATTGGCACCGTACTGCTCTGGAAATTAACCAGTGATCTATAGCTCCGCTTTGACTGCAGAGAGATCATATAGGCTCCATTTTTGATGAACAGTTTTTGACACTGCAGGGCATTGCATCTTAAATTGTCCTCCATCACAAACTTCAAAGACATAGACATGCATTATTCCATTTTATGAAGCTCTGAGGCCTCCTGAAGCATTTCACGTCTCGATTCAAAGTATGCATTTAAGGCTGGCATTTTCTCAGAACTGAATTGACACTTTGTGGAGGTTTATTTTGCAGAGAATGGAGATGCAAAAGAAATCAAGTTCTTACATGAAGTCAATGGTTCATGCATTAAGTTCATAGAATTAAATCCCGCTGTGATCTTATCTATCTTGTAGTTATTAATTTAATCTTAAAAAAACATGAATTGAGACCAGTAAAGTCAACTGGGCCACATTTCAAAATGAATAACACGTTTCATCTATTACACAGATCATTTCTTACACAGAAAGTATCCCACCCTTGTTGTTTACTGCTTGTTATACTGAGGAGAATCTGTCGGAGAGAATGTGTCAAGATAAACTGCAGACCACAGTCGGCCGTACACCTCCATCTTAAATTTGTCCAGTTGACTTAATTGAACCCTTTTGCTCAAACATTGGGGCTTTCTCTGCTTTCTATGATGCGCCACTTATCCGGCCACGAGTTTGTTCAAAAATGATAACGTTTTATTTTACCAGAACGACCACAGGGTCATGCAGGGGCCCGTCTGTGTGCAGAGTTTCCACTTCGTCCTCGATGCTGTAGTGCCACTCCACCCCCAGGTCAATGAAGCTCCTGGACTTGACCTCATCGCCTTTCCCATTCAGGATGTAGTGCCCGGTCGCCTGGTTCTTGATGGCTGCAATGGGTCACTTAACATCATTCAAACAATAGAAATACAACATTTCACATCCATATGGTTTAGAAATACCCACACGTGACTGTTCAGAAAGTTAAGGAAGACAATTTGAAAATGGCATCCTTCAAAGTGTCAGAGATACTTGTTATGTGCTTTTCTGATGGGTTTGTGGCTTTGTCTTAAGTTACTACTGAGTTTAAATGTGGCAGTATCGTCACCAGGAGACACTGGGATATTCTAAGACGACATCTGCGTACATGGGTGCATTGATGTGAGCGCTTTCTTGACATGGAGAGCTTTGAGGGTAGAAAATGGCTATAAAAAGATGACCATTTACGAGGCCGGAATTCTCCAGGCTTGAGAGCAGTTCAGGGAGAATGAAACATACTATTTCCACGCAACAATTAGCTGCTACAAAGTTCATACATAATTGACATAATTTACCGTCTTTGGATTGTGCTGGAGAAGTGTTGTGTTTTATCCGTAATTGAGTCCATTTTCCTATTTGCTTTTACGTGTCCTGTGCTTTGAGGGCCAATATGTCGGTATTTATTGTATATTTTCAGGGTGCAAGACTAATGCAGCGCCTTGGTGTGGAGAGCGGTGCTGTGTAAATCACAGTTACATTACCACATTCTCGCCATAATGGGATGATCACTGAAGCTTTTTATTTACAAGTACTTTGAAGGAGGCATGTTACAAATCACAATATACACTTTCTGAAGACACACTGTGAATAACGGGAGCAGGGGCCAAGATCAGAGCAGTATTATTGTTACAAAATGAGGCTTTCAACACATTAAAATCGACACTGATCATGTGTTGTGTTAGATGTATATCCAGCTCACAGAAAATGCAGTATCTCAAATCAATCCCCGCAGGCAATCGTTGAGAAACTAATCTTCACACAAACAGATGCACTGTCTGCTGGAGCTGGGAATTACTATTTTATGTTCTGGTATTTTAATGGATCATAAAATAATGATACCATATTCGTGCAGGGGAACTGAATAATGATCACTGGGCATCCAAGAATAAGGAGTGATTTTGGATATAGAACAAGTGGCTATTTCAAAATACTAACTCAACAAACCAGGCAGAACGCTGGAAGTTACAGTTATTGTGGTAAATAAAGGAGTCATTCGATTGCTGTGTTGCAGATAACCATTGCTGAAGAAAAGCTGAATGCTGGACATGTACAAAAACTGGTCATTACATTGAAGGAACTGTGACACATAAAGGCAGTTCCAAATCCAGTCGTTGATGGATGATTTATCCTTTGTGCACCAGGAAGTTGCTTGGTGATACTTGATATGGCCAGTTGCCATGAAAAACTAAAATGATAATAATAATAATAATAATAAATATAGCCGCAAGCGGCAATGATCGGCCCTCGCTACGCCGCCGCCACGCCGCAAGAGGAGGGGGCGCTAACGCGCCCCAATTGTCCTTTTATTACGCCTACTGCTGAATCTGTGACGCTGTCACATCTTCTCCCCTTTGTTTTACCATCAAAAAGCAATTTTATTTTGAATTCTTGGCAAAATGTGCGGCTTTGCCGCACAGACACCGTGACTCTTTGAATAAAAATGTGGATAACTTTTGATGGTCCACCCCTGAAGATGAGTCTCACCAAATTTCAGGTTAATAGGGCTGACGCCCTAAGAGGAGTTTGTGAAAGTCTAAAGTGTAAACATGTTCTGGCGATTTCCCCATTGGAATAACATGGAAGGTTTCGGTCATTGTTACGGCAACGCCATAACAATTATGACATGGGTCTCATTGACTTTTTTGATGGGGATGCCAAAATTGAGTTGTGTGTCAAATTTCATATAATTTCGCAAAACTAAATATTTAACCTTCATATAAAATCTGTAGGGGGCGCTGTGGCTCCAAATTAATTAATTTCACTTCAAGTAGGTTTAGGGCAAAGAGTTTAACAACTGATTCTAATTTGACGCAATTCGGACTTTATCTGCGCAAACGGCAGAAATGTTAAATTTGGGAGATTTCTGAAATTCTTGCTACAGTTTGCGGCTTTGCCGCACAGAGACCGTGACAGGTATCAATGTAATTTGGATAACTTTTGATGTCCCACTCCTCAGTAGCATTTTCACCAAATTTCAGCTTTTTAGGGCCAACGCCCTGGGAGGAGTTCGTAAAAGTACGACGTTTGGAAAAACTCTGAAGTCATGTTTAGCCATTTTTGAAGCAATATGGCCGACATTTGGTTGGGCGGACGGCGTTGCCGTAATAATATTTTTTACTTCTCTTGTCACCATCTACCTCTGCGCCAAATTTCATGATTCTACGATCAGATTTTTTTTGGGTCATTTCCCATCTCTCAATGCATTTTTGGTACATTTGGGGGCGCTGACGCGCCAATTTTTTTTATTTTAGAAAAGGGAAATAGCCAGAATGTAGAGAGGCACGATTTTTAGAGGTGTGCAAATTTTTGTGACTTTTCGTCAATGTTCACTGGGTGAAAAATAGGGGGGTTGGTCCCGAGAAGAAGAAAGAAAGAAAGAAAGAATAATATTCCGATACGAAAACAATTTTTCCCATTTTCCAAATATCATAAACTATACATTTTCGGAAAGCGCTCGCGCTTTCCTACCTCATGGTGTGGGTCCCTGGTCACTGACGGGTACTTTCGTTAATTTTGAGTGGGTTTAGCGCGCACTTTTGCACGGGCTTCGCCCGTTTACAACGGTAATGTTCCATTTTCCTACTACTAATTAGTATGCACGGGGCGTGCATGAGTGAAGGAGTGCGTTAGTGAGTGTTTGGAAGTGGGCGAGCGCTTTGCGCTCGATTTTGTGCGCACTATATGCGCACTTTCCCAGCCGTGCTTCGCACGGCCTTACGAGATTAATAGGCCTCTCGCCAGCTTGTGGCGCTCGGGCCTAATAATAATAATAATGAAAGTAATGCAAGTAATTTTAAACTTTTAAAAAATGTATCTATTTTAAAAAATCTTGAATTTTTGTAGTCATATTTTTAAAAACTGATTTATTTATTATCCACCATTACTTTTAGTTTGACATTGTTTAACTTTGGTGGATGGCCTGTGATCTCACAATGAGTGGTGTGCGCAATGCTTTAATTTAAAGGTGCACAATGTAACTTTTCAGTTTTTATTTCCTTCCAAAGCTGTATGTATTTTATTCATACGCCTGAGATACTGAGGAGGCACCCACCACCGTGCCACCTTATCATTAGAATATATTTGGCTGATTAAAAATAGAACGAACATAGTGAAAGAACATAGAATTTCCTTCAAATCTGAAACCAAAATAAAAGCTAATTACTATCATTACTGCTGTTACAGTCTATTCAAAAGTGTTTCCCTTATTTGGGGCAGAGACATGCTCCTCTTTTGTTAGTAAAATGGGATGCAAAGTGTCTCCGCTTTTTCTTTCTTCTCGTTTGCAGAAACAAAGTGCCCGAAACATATCCGGGACAGGCTTTTATCTTTGAAAACAGCATCAGCCAATCGATGATGACCTGTCTAACCTCCGGATGCTGAATAAATCATTCTTTCCTCAGATCAGTAATATATAACAAGCAGTGTTCAGATTTACACTGTTTGTTAATGGATTTCAGGGAATAAAGGTATGGTTCTGCTTTACTTTCATATTGTCACTTTATAATCATAGAATTGTGCTGTTTTCACTCCTTTATTCTTCTTTTAAGTTGTTTAAGTGTTATTTGTCTCATAATTCTGCATGGTACTGAACATTATAATGTTAGATTAAAGGACATAAACGTTGATAACTGCCAATGCTTCCATTTATAAAATTAACTTCTAGATGGTTTATTTCATTGGATTAGCCTTTGCATCTAAATATAAATATTCTGAGAAAAAACATTCTGCCAAGGATTTGTAGTTTCATCTAGAGGCCTAAGTTCAGATGTTGAACAGGGTAACATTGTGCAAAAGTGTCCAGTAGTAGTGTCCATTTACATTATTTAAAAAGAAAAAGCAGCCAATTTAAAGGAGCACTATGGAACTTTTTGTCTGAACTTGTCACCTGCTTGTCGCCATGGGGACGCTCCATGGAGACAAGCAGGTGATGCCACCAGACCAGTTACAGGTCAAATCTGTGGAGAAGAGACCTCACTCTGTAAGCATTTAAAGGTGTGTTTTTATTCATAAAAACACATGTATTTTAATAACAACAAGACTGCGTTGGGAAGGAGGCCAGACTAAATACATTTTACCAAAAATACGTGGTCAAAATACACATTTTGAGTAACTGTGTTATTTTACTGTTGCTTTTGGTGGAATACAGTTACTTAAATCAAAAGAGTACATGTACTATTCGATCATGAAATTTAGACTTTCAACTGCAGGATATAAGTAAGAAAATCAGAAGACACTGCATCATAATGTGAGCTGCATAATGAAACAGTGGCCTGGAATACACTCTGGCATGACGTGTTGAAAAATGACTATAAATGTATTTTTGCGTGGCCACACTTACCCAGAATCTGAGGGGAAGACTCATGCTCTTGGAGGATCACATGTCTAGCTCCGGGGGGAATGTCAAGCATCTTAAGCACACCTTTTGCCAAGTTTGCGGCAGGAGCAGCAGAAGGAGGCGCAGGAGGAGAGGGTTAGGGGAGATAAGACAGAAGCAGGTTAAGCACGTCGGTACTTTAATGTTTGCGGAGGTGGACATCACACAGATTCTCTTTGCTTTGCTCTAAAATGTTAAAGGAAGAAAAACAGTACGTGTAAGTTGTCTCCTGGCTCTGTCTACAAGCCTCCAGGACGGGTTAGAGTGAAACGTGCTGCAAAGCTTTTTTTCATTCACAACCTGATACTAACAAGCAATGTTTTACTTTAATTGAACTTTGTCTTTCTACAGAGTATCTTGAAGTGAATGAAAACAGCCGCTAGCCGCGTTTCGACGCAGAATGAGGAATAAGTGGTCACAAAGTGCTTCTCTAATCTGGGATGTCCACCGCTTGCAAACCAGGACTCACCAAGCACATTTCTAGAATCTTCCGTTTCATTTAAAAACACATTACGAGCTCCTTTAGGCAAGAAAAAGGCTCCTCTGATCTTCCCTTGAAAATGAAATACAGGTATTAGTGTGTGTGACAGTATCTTAATACAGTTTGTTTCAGAACTTGCATAACACAGATATAAGAACATCAACTATAACAAGACAAGTGCATATTTAATCGGTGTCAAAGGAACAAGAGTAATTGTATTTGGTTGGCAAACGAGAACAGAGACCTTTCTAATTAAGATTCCGTATAGGACAGAGATAATAACTGCCTTTACATTTGACAGACAGACCCTACAGCTCATGGCCTCCTGGAGCATGTGTGAATAGCCACTCATTATGCATGCTCCTGTGCTGCTGTCAAGTTATAGAAGTTAGCAACAGGGGGCAGAACAAAGGGACAAAAGAGGCTTTCCATTTTAGGTCATCGCAAAAGGATGCTCTGTACGTTTTTTTCTGAGGACAGAGTTTGATATTGCTGAAATACTGCCGTTTATAAAAGGCAACGAGCTAAGAAACAAAAACATCTTTAGAATTACTTTGAGAGACCTCTGCCACAGCACTGGCCCGAAACACAACCATTTCATTAGGGCTGCACTATTTGAGAAAATAGTATTGTGATTGTGATAAGATTGGCAATTTATGTTTTGATAATAGATTTTTAAACGCGTTCAGGAGAATTGACAAAAAGACCAAAATAGGTCAATCACATGTATTTCCGTCTGTACAAATGTAAACTACAGCGTTAGCAGCTTTCATGAAATTATATTTTTTAGCTTGGAGTCGAAATTTGGCATTTTAAAAATTTGCAGTGTTTGCGATTTGCTAATTGCATCCATTAAAGTTAAGTGATAATACAGTAAATGTTCTTTTGAAGATATGTAACATTTGAACATCATTTACCTTTATAGTGAAAAATACAAGAAAATTGTTGTAAACATTCAAATAAGGTTCACATTTGTCTGATGATTAAACCTCAACTAATACAATGTTTTAACACATTTCTGTTGGATTGACATAATGTCATCTGAACAGTGCTATCGAGATACTTCCACTAGTATCCAGAACAAGCAATAACAAAACAACATTTGTACTGTAATGTTTCAGTGGATTAAATATATATATATATATATATATATATTGCTCCAAGCACTCAGCAGTGTACAAGTAAACACAGTTTTAATACAACATTATATTGTGTTTTTGTCTGTCATATAGTTTTAAGCTATGACACCTGTATTAGATTTAATTATTTGGACATTTTAAATCACATTATGAGTTGAAAACAATTTAATACAAGAAACAAGCTGACTGTATCTATTGCAAGAGAATAAAGATGACACAAACATGCGTGAATGACTCGATGAGAGGGTAAATGAAAAGTGTACTCCCTCTATTGGGGAAAACGCCTAATAAAAACAGAACCAGATCCAATCCGCGACAAATAACAATATTACAGAATATAAATAAGTCCTTTACCTAAACCAAAACTAAACTCTTTAGATTGCAACAGTATTTCTGGGATATATGGAGAGACATAGCACCAAACTGTCTCCAAGCTGCTGATTAATTGTTTCGCTTTGGAGCTCAACCATGACCGTGTAATATTATATAAAATATGTTTGTGAAACTGCTAATTATCAAAATATTTGCCTGATTTTAAGTTTTACATGTGTATTTTGGACAAACAGCCGCGTTAGTTGCCACAAACGCCTCTGCCGTGCCTTTAAACTCTTAAAGGAGACGGATTATGCCTTTTTCAGAAACTGTATAACATAAGTAGTTCATCATTTTATACTTGTTCATTGTAAACTGTAATTTTGATCTAAAACTTCTTAGTAATAGAACAGCAGAACTAATGAGCCCCGCCTCGTCATAGAAACATTTCACGTAACAAGCAGCAGATTGTCATATACATGCTTTAGGCTTTGAAAAATGGCTATGTGACATTTTTAAACCTTTTTTTTTTTTTTACCTTATGCTTGACTGAGGGTCTTAATTTAAAATACAAAAAATAACAATCAAGCACCAATTCTCATTTAAGTTGATTTTGTATAATATATTTGACATTTTCTAAATCTCTCTGTCAAAACAGTGGACAGTGGCAAAGGCGGTTAGCGCTCTTGCCTCCCAAGAAGGAGATCGTGAGTTTGATTCCCGGACCAGACCAACATCACATGATCTCTCTGGGTGGAGTCTGCATGTTCTCCCCGTGTTACCGTGGGTTCTCTCCGGGTTCTCCGGCTTCCTCCCACCGTCCAAAGACATGCATGTGTTAGGTAAAAATTGGTGACTCTAAATTGGCCCTAGTGAATGTATGTGAGCGTGAACTGTCTGTAATGTCTATGTCTCTGTGTTGGCCCTGCGACAAGTTGGCCACTGTCCAGGGTGTACCCCGCCTAAGGCCCGAAGTCACTGGGATAGGCTCCAGTCACCCGCGACCCCGAAAGGGAACAAGCGGTAGAAAATGGATGGATGGATGGATCTCTGTCAAAACTGAACAAGAACATCACTTCCACCACGCTTTTTGAAGTGGGCGGTCACTGTTGAGCGAGTGCTGACTCCGTTGCCAGATTGAACTAGCGCTTGGACAGAGGTCTTTCAAAATATTGCTTTCATTTCATCAATTTCTCAGCGCACATCCTTAAATTCCTAGGGGAAGGGTTTTAATCAGAAGATCATTCCAGATAGTTTGTTAGACACTTGACAGAGTAATGAACTGTGCAGCCCGACCTAAATAGCCATCTAATTAGTAACTATGAGCAAGAAAAGAGCAGCTCGTCTCACTCATGTGTCTACTGTACAGGCCTCTACAGAGTTAGGCATTCAACTGCTCTACAAGCCATCCGCTGCCCACAGAGAACTAACACACTAAGATGGAGCAGGAACACTGGATACTTGCATATAGTGTTCTCCAGTACAGAAGGTTCTTTTTGGGCTCGCTTGCTTAACTGTTTCCCTGTTAAGAAAAGGTGAAGAAGGGAAAGAGAATGATTGCAAATGTTAAAGAGATGACAAGTGTTTTTGAAGAGAGTGGAATTTAGTTTGACATTTTGTTACATGAGTGGAGATTAAGGCGTAAAAAGGAATGGTTTTGCTGTGAAATTTGAACTGTGACATGAATCGGAATCTGTTTAAGCCCTTTGTTTGATGACTTGCTTTCGATTCACAGTCACAGTTGGTGAATTATGAATCACTATGACTTAAACTGCAAATATCTATGCTAATATCTATATATCTACCCCACCTTGAAATGTTTTATGAATTATTAAAGTGTTAGAGTGTAAGTCCAGATTTGAACAGAATGTAGAAGAGACAGGCAGGTCAGGCAAGTTGCCATGGACACAATAAATGGATACCTTTGGAAAATACTTCTATCCTCATCCATCACAAGGAAATGGGTCACACAAACTGAACCAACAATCAAGGACCGGACCGATTATGATATGATTGACACTTACTTTTAGTTTTAGTTTGACACAATGGAGAAAATAACATTCAGATTTAAGGTTAAATGAAGACATTTCGACTTCCAAAACGGCCTCCAAATGACTACCCCTAAATCCTTTACTATAATTATTACACTGACTAATAATTAAGAACGTATAATAAAAGGAAAATAGATAATTAAAACACATTCAAATAAATGCCGGTCCAAAGAAAATTAATAATTTCAAATTTTTAATCACATGCACTTTGGAGAGACAGCACTGACAGACCTCCCTGTGCGCTCAGATGTTGCCAATGCAAATGCTGCAGGAAACAAATGAAATGTGACAGGAGGGGCATGTTTTAGCCACACCCCAGTGCACATCTACATTTAATTGCAATAATCCAGAATCTTAGTATCAGGGAAAGTACTGTATTTCGTTAAAGGTTCGTTGTTACAATTATACAAAGCTCTTTAAGACAAAAGCCGACCATAATGTGACATTGTTTAATCCCATGTTCACCGATGCAGAGAAACAGAGATGTTGCACGGAAACATCTGCATGGTAATAGTGCACATTGTTCTCTGACTCAGAAATAAACATAGACGTGTATCACTTTGTTCAAATAACTGGAGCAGAATTTGGACAAATGTGAAGTTAACCTCCTGCTTGTATGCAAAACACTCTGTTGTGTGCAGCTATAGCTTAACCCTAGTTCTGGCAGTTGCACTTAGTAAGAATCTTATTTACGATTAAACCATTCTATCTTGACTTTGTGCTGTAGTGTGAGTGAAAACGTGCTCAGGGGAAATGGACTATAGACAAGCAGTGTGTATGTAAAGGTTATTTAAAGCATATTGACTTGTGGAAACAGTGACGTCAGATGCTACTGCCGCTCAGCACGACAGGAACAGATGATTAGTCGACAACGAATGAACATGAGCCAATTGATTATTTTGAACGATATGCCCCTTGGTGTGATATACTCTTTTTGGGTATTGACATTCTTGAATTTGATTATGTTATGACTCTGGCATATTCAATGTTTTTCTGTAAAACATCCACTGAGCCACACTATCTTTATCTTTTGGGGATTGGCTCCAAAAATGTACTTTCAACTGACAATAATCCTGTTTTCTGTGTTGAATAATGGCACCACGTTCCAAAGTTATTGAGAAAAAAAAAATCCCTTTTTTTTATTGATGCTGACAGCGAAGACGTTGACCTTGGCCAGTTTTTGATAGGTCCAGTAATAATGGACATATTGCCATAAACAAGGTCTAACATCAAAAATCATCTTTTGACATTTAAAAGGAAATATCCTGGGTAGAATTCTGCCCTGCTTTGTGTGTTGGGGTACTTGATGTTTGAGGGTGTAGCGCCTTTTTCTGTGCAACGCAAATTTGTGGCAAAATACAAAATATTGTTGTATCATAAAGATTATTATTATATTATTTTTAGATATCTGAATGTGTCATGTGTTGTGACATCACCTGTCACGCCGCAGAACATTCACAACACATTTGCTTTTCTATTTAATTGTTGCTCATTGAGACAACTGCTGTTGTGATATTGTGTGTTACAAAGTTGAAATTGAAGAATATAATTGAAATTGAATTGATTCCCCGTGTCACACCACAGGAAGCTTCACCCTTCTAGAAAAGTTTAAAGGAAAGTGTTTGCTCAAATTGCAATAAAACAAAACAAGACTTTTTGTGCCCCGTTGAGTTGAATAATGGAGCAAGAAAAACTCAATTCATTATTGTAATTTCAACTGAATGATGACAAGGATGTTTACTAAAGTGTGTGCCAACATAGCAGCACCCATGAAATAACAGCCTCATCTTTTGTGCACATTCACTTTTGGATATTTACAGCCTTTGTGACTGCGTGCTTAGCTGGCACACAAGTTGGCTAAAAATGTATTTTGGACAATCTGTTGGAAATCATCATATACAAATTAGATAAATGACATAAAGTATAAAAAGTGTGGTGATAGAGAATAGTTTCTGTTTTCATAATGTCATATTTTGTGGTTTTCTGTACTGTGTTGATTGTGTTGGCTGATGCCAGGTCTCCCTTGGGACCTACTGGTTGAATAAAGGTAAAAATAAAATAATAAATAAAATAGGAAGAAAGAATATTAGATTAAGAACAGCCAAGCCTACAATTAAGATATATTTGACGTAAATAAATTGTTTAGACACAGAAAAAATAGCAATTATTATACAACAAAGTCAATATTGTAAACAGTAATCTTTGAAAAAAAAAATACTTAAAGCTATAGACAAACAAAAGACTACACACTGGGCCTCCCTCTTACCTGCTTTCTTTGGCGTCCGGGTGAAGGTCCCTTTAACTGTGCGACAGTGAGAGTTGTCCCCACCACACACACCACATTTGTCTTCTAATTTGTTGGAACCAATCTCCCTATCACAGCCAACTTTCTGGAAACAACACATATACATAAAATATTTATGATTTACATAACGATGTAATGATACCTGGTTATTTATGGTTAAAATAAGAAAATGTCTTCAAATTGTTTGGGATGTCTGGTCTTGATTTAGTTTGAAGTATTTTTTTTTCCAGCATGAATACATTTGAATATATTATTATATTATAATGTTGTTGGTAAAAGTTAATAAGCACCAGCTCAAAGATGGGCTGTGCTTTTGGTTTTGACAGGGAATGCTAAAAAAGTCAATCGTTCGTTAAAGGCTGCTGATCTGCCACTGCAGACGGCCTGAAGTGTTCAAAATGTGAAACAGTATTTGCTTTGTCATGTGGTAATATACAGTAATTATTGCGAAGTAACAACTAAATAAACAATTTTGAAGTGACAAGTAAATAAATATACCTCAGATATCAAGTCAGGACGTACTGAGTAAAAGTTGCTATAAAGAATAAAATACTGTACATTTTGGATTTTGAAGTTACAGAAGTCATACAGTTAAAGGCGTAATGAACGATTTTTCGCCGATTTGAGAACTCAAGCGGAAGTGCGCATGCGCACTCCCCCCGTGCGGAAGCACACAAAAGCCTTGCTGCTACACGTGCGTTTGTTTATTAGTGCGAAGAATCGCATCTCTCGTCTCCCGTAGATTTCCGTCTCTTCATGAGTCAGCTCGAACTGTCTTTCTCTGTCTTAATTTTGTCCTGTATACTGAGGGAACTATATTATGATAGATCAATGCGCTTAGACACAGGGAAACATGCTGCTCATGGGGACGAGCCGCATGCGGCTGCAGGTGAGCAGTAGGTGAGTTTTATGATTGATACGTGGCAGGACTAATCAGCAGTCCACGCCACGAGGAAATGAGACTCAGATTTGGGCCAAAAAATCATCCATTCAACCTTTAATACACGACCCCAGGGACGAAACTGAGTTTGATCTTGGGGGAGTGTGATTTTATCATATGTAAAAAAATTGATAATTATTAATAGTAGTAGGTCTATTATTATCATAATCAACAATCAAAAACAATAATAATGATGATGATGGCGATGATGATGATGATGATGATGATAATAATAATAATAATAATAATAATAATAATAATAATATATTATATCAAACAAATTTGGAATGGTTCTTTTTTAATAAATGTTTTTCCTAAATAGTCTTTCATCATCTGAGACCACCTAGAATTAAAATACGTCACTTGAGGCTCGAGTTATGAATAATTTTCAAGTAGTTGAAGCCTTCTGTCCTTACCATGCACTCTCCTCGCACACAGATACTGTAGGCATCTTTGTATGAACATCGTGTCCCATCATGCACCAGTTGTTTCATGTACGCCACATCCCCCGTCTCCTTCGACTGGCAGTAAAGGTGACACCTTTTATTGGCTACAAGAAAATGTTTTGCAAGATTATGTCAAAGGAAGCTACGTGTTTAGGTAATGAAGCTATTCTACTGTTTATTATGTATAAACCTTAAACCCTTATAACATTGATATCCTGTTTTTTTAATAAATAAATACATAAAATAAATCATTGAAACGCAGCATCGGAACATTGTTTCTTTACTTAATAACAGACGTAACAGGCGTCCAACGCGGGGGGTGGAGGTGTCCAGCAAAGAGCTTTAAGAGCTGAGTGCGTAGCAACCACATACAATTTGACTGTATTCATTATTCTATACCCTATAATTTGTGTAATTTACCCCATTGAAGGTTGTTTCATTATGATTATCCTGTCCTTGACTCCAGTTTTGAGGTGTATTAGTTACCATTCTGGCCATTCACAGAACGCACCAAACCACACCCTCACATTGCTTTACTCCGCCTCATATTTTGGCATAATCAAGCCTCTTGTTTAGAGTTCCACCACCTGCAGTGTCATCAACTGCAAGATGTGATGAAACGAGCTCCACTGCACCCACGTTAACACTAAGACCGGGGGCAAAATATGGACCATTATCTGTTTCAATTATGATAATATAACAATATTGAAAAACATACAAAATTGCTAATCCAGTACTGACGCCAATTAAACTAGGACTAAACTAGGACTAAACCAGAACTAACTCTAAGGAAGGATTAAACCATGACTAATTTGTAAACAAGAGAAAATATGCTGCTGTAGAGTGTACTTGAATATATAATAATAGTGAATGTGGTTCCGTGGTCGAGTAATCATCACAAACGAGAACGTTGGTTGTTAATCATCATAATCAGTATGTCAAGAGGTTAAGAAACATGTTTTAGCCTTTGCACATGATGCTTTTTTCTACATAACCTGTTGCCCCCTTTCACTACAAAAAGGGGGCACGTTCCAGTGATACAATATGATATGACAATCCATAGACATTTGTGAGGCTCACCATCCGTATGTTCATAGGGAAGCCAGTGGTGTTTGGCATTTTGAAATTCAAAATGGGAGTTGCGGAGCTGGCACTGCTGTGCACGGAAATCCTCAAAGTGCTTGGGGCAGTCCTCCGTGTGGCAGAGCTGGTATTCATAGTTTAGTCCTGGGCAATCTTGGCCGCCATTGGAAGGCCTTGAGCAAGAGAACAGTGATGTCATGATCGCGCAACAACCAGGAAAACAATGAGTAAACAACCAGGTAGTTTACAGTTGAAATATATGCTGGAAGATTTCAGAAAACAAAACTATGATAACGAAATATGTTTATAAGAAGCAGAATTAATTCATTTATTCATCTGGGAGTTTATTTAATTCACCTATAATATGCAGGTATAAATGCTTTCACTTTGAAATTTGGAACTGTCCCATTTAATGTTTGAAGATAACAAAGGGGAAACAATACGCTTTGCAATCAAATTTCCAATCTCACCAAACTTCACACAAATTTTAATAAATGAAACAGAGGCGCGTGCGTGTCACTTACGCAGGGTTGTTACATTGTCGTGTCCTGGATCGGACCCCAGTTCCACATGAGCGTGAGCACGAACCGTATTTGCTCCATGAAGCCCAGGCTCCATCTTGCTTGACCTGATTAGGGTTCTTCCACATGCAGTGACCTTTGTAGCACCACTGAACAGAAGGAAATATGAAGGCGGCGAAGTGAGACCACAAACAAAGCAATGAAAAAGAGAGCAGGGAGCATTTCACTGACTTTTCCAGGCGCACACTCAGTCCCATCGAGAGGCGGACCCTTCTTGGTTTTACAGAAGTACGGGTTGTCAGGGTGACTGCACCAGAGCTGTTTGCAGGGGTCAAAGGTACGGAACTGCAACAGAGAACATTCATGTGAGATAAGGTAAAACAGAGTAGGGCTGTCATCCTTTTGTCATTTAGTCGATTATTCAGTCAATGATGTCGACTAATTGTTTTACTTAGATTAAAAGGATTTACATGTGACAACAGCAGAGGTGAGTTAGCTAAAGGTTTTGGAGTGAATCATGATTTTAATCTATATCTCTCACACATAAATACAAGTTTTGATAGCTTTTGTCACACTCCCTTTTAGTCAACTAATCGGCTGATAGGACATTTCATTAGTCGACCAAGAATGTCTTTAGTCGACTGCAGGCTTGTAACAGAGTGTCCACAATATGAACTTCAAACTCTTGACAACTCTTACTCTTTGGCAATATGGATTTTTATGTGCAGGAATATATAGACACTTAAAAAAAATGTATATCAGGCACTCACTCAGAAGAAATATAAGGAGCCTTTGTTTCACGAGGGCGGGACACAGTGAAAACACACAGTATTGGATCATTTCAATCACTTAAGTGGACTAAACGTGGGTCATGATGTTAACACACGGAAGCAGGGAGAACAGAGAAACAAATAGCTTTTACACGATAATAAAGTGATCAAATTGAGGACTAGGATTGTATTGGCAGTGGGGGGTGCTTCCAGTTGATACTTTATCGCTGGCACTGGCACAACAGTGGCACATAGATGATGCATTTCCACTTTCCTTTTTCACGTGTAACCAATTAAACATTTTTACTATTACATACAAAACCTCAATATATTTCTAAAGTACACTTTAAATGTATATTTAAAGGCACAATGGACGATTTTTCGGCGATTTGAGAACGCAGGCGGAAGTGCGCATGCGCACTCCCCCGTGCGGACTGATACAACACACACGTGCGTTTGTTCATTAGCGCAACGGAGCGCATCACATCGCTCGTCTCCTGTAGATTTCTGTCCACTTCTGCGTCAGCTCGAACTGTCTTTCTCCGTCTTCATTTTGCCCCGTACACTGAGGGAACTATATTATGATAGATCCATGCGCTTAGGCACGCGGAAACGTGGGGACGAGCTGCACTCGGCTGCAGGTGAGCGATAGGTGCGTTTTATGATTGATACGTGGCAGGACAAATGATTTATCCACGCCACGAGGAAATATATACAAAATTTGCTGAAAAAAATCGTCCATTCCGCCTTTAATGTAGTATACAATTATTGTGAAGGGAAAAGGCCTATTTTCTACATCCAATCAGTGTGATTGTCGAAGTGGGAAGCTTCTAGTGCTTCCAGAGAAAATTCGGGCAGACTGATTAGAGTCTAAAAATAATACCATATCATGTTCTTCTGTTCAATGCCAACATGCCATTATATGCATGGAGAGTTAAACTGTATGGTCGTATCTCCATCCTGCGTCTTCCTTCTGGCCTAACTCTCTTTAAAAGCACTACACTTATCCACGTATCAAAGTGGTCTTTAGCTGCTGAAGATCTAAATATAGTGGCTCTTACTGTGGTACAGGACATTTTTTTCATTCTTTATATCAGTGGTTCTCAAACTTTTTTTCTGGCAACCCACTTTTTTAATCAATCACGCTACCAATCCCTGCATATAGGTTTATAGGCTTTGAATGTAATATGGAGAAATAGGCGTTTTAGCTTCAAATTCAAGCCACTGGACTTCTGTTAATGAAAGACAAGCGTTTGACTTTTGCATTTGCAGTATCTGTGCAGTGTCACACACAAGGAAGACGAAGGGAGGGCAAACATCAGAGCCAGGCTCACTGACAAGCATGGGTCAGTTTGGGGCGGGACAAAAATATGATAATTTCATTGCTTGGCGGATTGGGATGGGTTTTAAAATACTCTCATAATAATCTCATGAACTTTGTATCATTGGATTTCACAGCGTGTAACTTTAGGTCCTCGTCTGACTCATTTCTCTATAAATATGTGACTGATTGTAATAAAACATGGAGCATTTTGTAGCTTAACATACAGAGAATTGAATCTGTGTCCATTGCCCCCTCCTGTCCATAACTATCTGAGAGGGGTCAAAAGAATGCACATTCACCCATGCCACCCATCAAAACTCTCCCGTGAGCCAAACCCTGAGTTTGAGAACCAATGCTTTAGATTATTTAACCACCTGGTTTTGTCCCAGATCAGTAAGAACTCCTGGTTTGAATCTAATCAAGGCCAGATTGAGCTGGTCTACTTTCATTAAGTGCTAGCTCGGATTTCATTTAGACATAGTGAAGCTGGTTTCTCTAGCTCACAATAATCATAATACTGGATTAGTCTAATAGTGCTATTTATGATGTCCTGGGTTAGCTTGACGTAAGCCAAGTGTTTATCCTAAAGATACACTGACAGTTTGCATCTCTGCTGCCCCACTATGGCCCCCGGTGTCCCCAGTGGTCTATTAAACCCTGCTTCCCAGATGCAGTTAAAGTGCATTAAAATGTTACTGAAGAAATAAAATACTATTATATTCTGGGGGATCTTTTGACAACATTGTAAGAAACATCTGCTATTGTTTTGTGATTCCGGCTCAGCATTTGTAGGGTGACATCTTTATTTTTTTTTCCTTATTAAATTGAGGATAGAAAAGCACATCATATGGCTGCCATCAAACTGAGAAATTAGGAAGGACGGTGATGTAGCCAGAAGACAAAATCCATATTCTTCCAGCAGTTGGGTTTATCTGTCAGCTCTGGCAAATCTAGAATAAGTGTTGTGATTGCCAGCTATTCTACATGGCTCATTTAAATAGATTAAGAGTAATGTACAGCCATTTCCCACCACTTTTAACTCTTGCACTCATAAATTGATAAAAGAGAAGAAAAGCAGTATGAATATATTCTCCCAATCAATAATAAAACACACATAGCTGCAATCCAGGAATCCTGTCATGGGTAAAACATTCATTTTTCTTTATAATAAAAAAATATTGTTGTATAATTGTAGGATCGGAATGTAAATGAGCCCAAAAAAGCTTACATTTTTACTTTGTCAGCTAGAGTAAATGTAAAAAAATAATGACTAACAATTGCTGTACTGTATGTCCTCCATTTTAAACTAAACTACCCTGTCTAATAAAGCCTACAGATCTATTAATTTGAGTCTATGCATTGAAGTAAGCCTAAACATGTGATGATCAGTAATGTATTGGCAAATGAATATGCAGTTTATCAGTATGGCCTCCATGTTTATGCTTTGTATGAGGAAAACACTTTTATGCACTGAAGTCAACACAATTTCTTGTTTGTCAAGAAAGGTGACCCCAATCAGAGCCTACAATACAAATGGTGAGTGATTTCAGAAGTTGAAGGCAATTTAAAAATTACTTCCATCCATCAGCCTCAACCCATGACTGCAGGGTACTTTGAGAAGAATTCAGCAACTTAAAAGTATGAATACCGTAATGGAGATGGGTCCCAAAGCTCTGCGCTGTGTTTCCCCAGTGGTATTGCATGGTCATAGAGGTCAAATGCAAAGGATCTATTATTACACAAATCAATAACGTATGCCTTGGTGTAACCCAGGTAAAAAAACACATATTCTCTATTCTTCTATAGTATGTGCTGTACTAGTTGTGTTGCGTCCAATCCTGATTGGACGCCCAATATTAGCCGGTAGAACAACACAGTCAGTACGTGCGAGTCTAATTCGAGGAGCATACAAAGGTGGTAGGTTTTAACGCTATCATTTGGCCTTATTTTGCTGAAACATCTCTTCAACTTTATAAAGCCCATTGATAATAATAAAAAGTGCTGATCATCAGGTCCTTGTTGCATCAGGAGTGAGATTTGATTCCGAACTATAAAGCTGAATTGGTGAGTTTGCTTGTCTATGCCAGGGGTCTCCAACCTATAGCTCCGGTCACTCACTTTCTAAAGGCATTACAAGCCCTATTTTTCCTATCAAATCCATTGTTGGACCCTCTTCCTGTACAAAACACATTATTTGTCATTTAGACATCAATCAAATGCGTTGTCTCAGGTAAGTTTGGCTAAGGCACCGTGACCTGCAGCCATCCATGTGCTGCAGCATGAGCGCTGCAAAGAAGCCAAAAATATACAGCTTTTATGAATAGTTAGAATCAGTTTTTTTATTGACAAATGTCAATGACAAGTGCGTGTGTCTGATGGATGTGTAAACGATGAAGTGCAGTGGTGTAGTCTAGGATTTCCGTATTGATCACTGATGCTTAACTGTTATTACCCTCGCGGCACTTTAGTGCTTTCTCTCCGTGTAGACCTGCATATGTTACGACCAGAGGGAACTGGAGAATAGAAACAACAGCTGCCGTTCACGTCTCAAGTCAGTGATTTAATGACACATTTTGTTCATTGTACTACTTTTATTCACATTTGGTACATAACAAGTACATGTTTACCTGAAAAGGGGGAGAGAATAAAAGTCTCAAGTCAATGGTTTAATGACCGAGACAGAACCCAAGCTCTTCCTAGTGTCCACCTCACCCAGCTCTTCTAGTGTTCTGGGCTGCTTAGAGAGGGTTACTACAAAGAAAATAAGATCACATCATGCCGCCGAGTGAATGGTCAGTGACCTGCTAAAATAGTATCTAAAATAATAATGCACATTGATTCATACAAATTGTTACTATTGCTTATGATGATGAGATTATGATGAATATTTATTTGTTAATTATACAGTTAGTATTATTAACAGCAATTGATAATTGGATAGTGTGCACACCAATGATTAATATAATGAGTGAAACTTGTGGTCCTTTGTTTTATCATAAATATCATTGTGAACTTTAATATTCAAAGTATGGTACAATTTAATAGTAATTTAAGTTTCCGTCCACTGTGTCGTTTCCATACTATATTGCTACTGCTCCTACTACTATTGTTACTCCAATCTATTATATCTAACCATACATTACATTAACTTTAGGCAATAGATTGTGCAGGGTCACCGACCTAAAGGTTTTATAAAAGTATTGTAATTTTGCATTTTTGGGAGTTTAAAATGTGCATATTTTTCCTATTATGATATGAGCAGAAAAGCTACATTTTTTTTTTGTAGCAGGAAACTGGTAAAGAGACAGTGTAATACTACATTGTGCAAGCAGAATATATGTTGCCTATTCAAAAATAGACAAAAGACCCATACTTCCTGCGTAAACACCAAAGCAAGAACACAGCAGAGATGGTATCCACTGGCAACAAAATAAAGGAAATGACCTTTATAGAATACGCAAAACAACCCCGTCAATCATCAGAGGTTATTCTCATTCTCTCCCCCAGGGCTTTGCAGGCGTGCCTCCAGCAAAGAACTGCAGTGCTCTTTTAAAGTGAATCTCAATAGTCTAAAGGCAGTAATGAAAAGAGAAATTATGTCTATACGTTAGACTTGACAAAACACTATGACACCAATGTCTGATGTTACTTCACTAGCGTGTGGGCAGAGATGAACATTGGATTTCTCGCAGCGTAGGTTTTGTTTCGTGACCATGCGGCTGTGCAGTTTCTCTATAGGGAATGGCCATGGGCTGTACTCACAGAAGTGCAGATCTTGTAGCCAACCCCAAAGTCAAAACGACACTGCTCGTCCATGGAGTAGTTGATTCCAGGGAGTTCAGGAAGCTGAGGCCATTCGTGTTTGAAGGGGTCGTCCAGCAGACAGTCATATGTGCTGCAAATAAGCAGATGAATATGTTGTGTGCACATGTTCTGTGAGTTAATATTCATGTATTTTATCAATCCATTTATTTCTCCTACAGCATAAGAATGAATGAAGCCACAGTGAACAGAGGCTAGTTAGCTCCAAGGCTGGCATCATTCACTCTCTGCTTCACTAAATATGGCACACTTTCAGGGCATGATAGTAGGAGTCAGTTACTCAAAGAGAGTCAGAGAAAAACTGTAATATTAAACCGATTTATGTAATTTCTATGGACTTATTTGATCAATTTGAGTAAATTGGTCGATCCGATTACAGATTACACAAGGGCCACCTCATGTTCAGACTGACTTCAGCCTACTGAGCTTGTGACAGGTTCGTTTGAAGGGTCAATTATGTTGTTATTTTGCAGAGGAGATGTATTCTGAGTCTGATAATGTTACTAATTCATCCTTTCAATTTATTATGGAGGCAAACCAAAAGTATCAAACATGAGAATAGCTCTTCTAATATTTTAAATGTCTATTGTGGATTGTGGATTATATATAAATACAATTTC
Organism: Eucyclogobius newberryi; assembly: GCF_026437365.1. Lineage (NCBI taxonomy): Eukaryota > Metazoa > Chordata > Actinopteri > Gobiiformes > Gobiidae > Eucyclogobius > Eucyclogobius newberryi. The sequence goes on from NW_027316278.1 coordinate 20,869,159, forward strand.
CTTGTCTTCAAATATGCACTACCTGTGGCCAAACCAACTTCCCGTCAATGCTCAATCTTATCACATCTCAGAAGCTAAGCAGGGATGATCCTGGTTAAATGAGAGCCCACTGAAATGTCAGGTGCCACAGTGAGGTGGTAGTGCACACTGTCCATGTGTCTTTGGGCAATAAACTTCACCCAACTTGCCTCCAGTGTCTTACCATGTTGGTGTGTTTGTGAGAGTGAATGTGGGATGCAAATTAGCCAATGGCTACAATCTGGACTGTCCGGACCAAATAAAATTATTAACAATAAAAAATGGTTTCTGAATGCACTCTGAATAAACAAAAATAATGAAGAACATTTTGAATAATTGATTTGCAACCTTGTACAACGACAGTTAATTGCTATGTTGTCAGGTGACTTGACTGCAGTAAACCCGACTTCCTCTTTTCCTGTCGGGCAAATGTTCAACTGAGCACAATCAGAACAGACGCTCAGCCTCATGATCCTGCTGTAACAGTTTCCTACATTAGGATATTGATTTTCTTCAGCCATGGACCAACTTCAAATAGCCTTGGGCTGCTCTAAAAACATTACAGTGTATGACGATTGATTTTACAGAGTCATTGTCGTCGCCTTTGATGCACTGTCAATATCAGCTTGTTCCCGCAGAGATGAAGTTTGCCTGACAGACAAAGACTGAAGATTGATTTTGCTACAGTGGGGTGAAAGTATAAAGCTGAATAATGGCTGTGCTGACACACTGCTGTGATGGGATGTCTATTGTCTAACGGGGCTATTTGATCCGCAGACCATCCTTATCCCTATCGCTTGTGCATACCGTGCTTTTTGTATAATTTCATATGCATGCCAGGATATTTGCATTGTATTGCTTGGTTACAGATGTCAAATAATACTAAGCAAAGCATCAGTTGCATTTGTTAAGGTGACAATTACACAGATTTATTTTTATTTTGGAAGGTACAGTGTGTAACCTTTTTGATGGGGGGTTTATCTCCTGCTTGTCTCTTTTGCTGGTGTTTTTGTTGCTTAAATAATACCTCGAGCAGGGTCGCCTCTCCACAGAGTTGACTTGTATCTGGTGGTGTAACCCTGCTTATACCCAAGACAAGTTACTGAAACCTAGCTCTTTTTTTAAAGCTTTTATGGAAACTTCCTCTTTGGTATTAACTTTCACATTCACAGACAAATTAAAACCAATAGTGAAGTGGTGCAGTTCATCAGAGCCATGGGGACTTGCAGAGCAGAAGAAATGAGGTCAGAGGAGGCTGTAGTTGTGGAATGGAAATGTGACACAGATGTGAACTCACTGTATGTATCTCCTCAGCTCCTGCCCACTGCACATGGACCAGTGATATCTGTGGAAGGCCGCCTGCACCAGAGGGGCCATTACACTGCCCATTACCGTCTCATCCCCACAGCGGTTCCCCTGGCCGTCATGCTCCATGCCCAACCTGTCAAAATACAGCACAAGAATAGGGTGACCACCAAAAAAAATGGTTAGTGCCAAAAAAAACTTGCCATTTGGCCACATATGGTGTGACAGATCCTGAAAATACAATATATTTTCAAGCCATTCATATCTTTTTAATTTGGCGTTTGAACCCCAATGATCCACATTTTACTGGGTGCTAGTAGGATAAGGATTTAAAAAGAAAATTATATTGAATGTTTTATAATATTCTAAAGACCACATGGCAGTATTTAAATCAAGTTTAACATTTTAAAACTTTGTGACAGGAAGGATGCATATTATTTGGAATGGCAATATTACATTAATGTCTCCATGTCCCGGGATGATGCAAAGACATCATAGATTTCAACATTCCAACCAGGCCCCTCACATGCCTAAGCAGAGAACGTAATAGTTATGTCCACATTTGTACTATACAATCAGAGTCATAGTCACTTATTGTACATAATAGTGTAATAGTCTCCACTTGCATAATGTAGTCAATTTAATTATGTAGTCAATTAATTTGTTTTATTTTCAATTTATCAACATTAATCGTACCAATTTTCTTTCAAAGTGAAAATATAATTGCGATTTTCAAGTGGCCGCAGAACTATTTGTTATCTATCTCAGTGTGTTTAGGGTTGATATACAGTGAACCTCAGGCAGGGGTCCATATCAGGTCCATTATCATTTTGTATTATTTATTTTATGTATCCCATGCTCTTATCCCAAAAATGGTCATCTTCCCTATTGCATGGAAAGTCCAAAATGTCATCATATGACTCCATCAGGTCAGTTATGTGTATTCAACAATCTTCTGACCAGATCCTCCTCACAGTCTTATCAGATCGGTCACTAATTCAATTCGATTTATTTTTGTAAGACCCAGAATCCCAGCAGCGGTTGCCTGAAGGTCGACAGTGAATGTTCCAACAACATCCCTGTCTTTAGACCCTCCTTCTCGGCAAGGAAAAACTACAAAACCCTTTGGGAGAAAGTAGAATCTAGCATGATAGTTCATCCAGGCTCATGAAGATCCTTTCATCTTGAGTATAGACCGTTCCTCCAGGCAGTTTAGCATCATTTGACTTGTAGATTCTAGATTCTAGATCCAGATTCTAGATCTACAAGTCAGCATTGGCAGTGTCTCACCAACAATGATGACATAATAGTGACCGCCAACACGTTTTTAACATTCAAAAATGGATGAAAACAAGGTAATTGCAAGTGCATTTATCATTGTTTGACGATGTGTACCAAAAATCATAGTTCTATGCTTTCTGTTATCTTCATCTCAAGGTGTAACTTTTACGTGACTATCTCTTGTCATGTGAAAATGTACATTAAACATGTGATATTGCACACATTTCTTCCAAAGACTTTTTGATTGCATGTCTCTATTCTGGTGGCAGAGTGGCTAGCACTCCGGTCTCCCAGCAAGAAGGTCACGAATTCGACTTCCGTTCCGGACTGTGTCTTTTTTTGTGCTCTGTGGGTTTCCTCCGAGTGCTCCGGTTTTCCCCATCAACAAAAACATGTAAAATAGTTAGAATAGGAAAAATTATCCAGCAAAGGTAGGGACTAAGCCAAGCACAAAGATCTGGAGATGGGTCTGTGTGAGATGGATGGGTCAAATTCAGAGGAGAAATTTCACTACAGGGAAAATAAAATGTTCTTTAACCTCAACCATATTTTTCTGTCCTTCAACGTTGTACTTTTCTCATTGTGGGACAAACAAAAGTTTGAAACCACGTGTAACAGGAATGAAAATTAAGTCCTTCAAATGCCACATTCACATTTAAAGAGCCCATTTCACAAGATAAACACACACACACACACACACATGCGTGTGCAGAGCAGTGCAGATGGTGTAGTTTTTGTTTAATATGGAGCGCTGCATATTCTCCTTTGGGTTTTCCCTCATTATTATGGATCATTTGTCATCATGCCCTGCGCCGCACAAAAGCTCCCATTTTAGTTTTTTACAGCTGAGGTTTAAAATGAGATGAAGATTCAGAAAGAAATTGAAAATGCAAAGTTTGCCTTGTATTTCTATGTAGGTTTTGGAGTGAAAGGTATTAATCCTGGTATTATCCATCCACAGGTTAGAAAGAAAAGGATAACAAATATTATGTCCAGTAAGTTTCAAGATTTAAAGGGCAAATAAGACTACTACAGCTATCTTGAGGAAACAGAACAATCTCGATCTATTTCAAAATGTCTAACTCATAAGGTAAGACACTAAAGAATAAACTCGTAAAAACAATTTTTAACATAATAGAATGTAATTTTCCCCACAAAATAATAGCAGCTTCTTGAATAGCATCATGATTCTAATCTTATTCAGGAAAGTACATTTATTCTGTTTTATTTTAATTAGGTAATAAAACAAATAAGACAGATTTATAGTTTTCTATTCTTACTATCACATCTTCCTCTGTTCCTACTTCCTACTATTGCACCTAAAATCTGCAATATCTGACCACCGCAAAAGAGAAAACCACATTATGGACTGGGACAACGCAAAAATAGTAAGAACAGAGGAACACAAATACAAACAATCGAAACAAGAGGCTATTAAAATCAAGAAGTGGGGCGCATGGACCGGGTTGTTTCCTTTGGCTCACACATGGGACTCACTTCTCCAGAGACCACCACGAGGGGACAGGCGTGCAATTTTCAAATAAGGAAAATATTTCACACATTTAATTAGAAACCATGAAAAAGAAACCCAAGGAGCTGACACCGCAGCATACACAAAGCCAAAGTAATTCAACTACTTTCAAATGTGTAAATCATGCTTTCATAAATGCAACAGAAAGTATCAATAGTTTGCAGCTTGTATTGTTTTCAAGAGCCTTGATCTGTTCTGCAGAAGAGCAGGGCTTCAAGTGACAGTGGAGCAGGGGCAGAGCAAGGACATTTAGGGACTGCGGGGGGCCCTCATAATAAACTAATAATATGATATTGCATCTACAATGCACTAGAAAACAAAACAATTTTTCCCACTTTTTTTTACTTGTTGGTTGAGAGCCCTTTGGATTGTGATTTTTGCAATACTTACCAAATTAAATGTATGAAAAAAAATAACTTCAGAAATAGACACCATACATCAAACCCCTACATTTCTTTTACACGTTCAAAGTCGGTTTGGGGCATGGGGGCACCACTGAGCATTTCTACTCAGGGCACCCAAATGGCCGTGAATACAACAAAACATCTCCATCGACTGTGTACACAATGCAAAACTGCAGCTGGATTCAATGTAGTATTCATGTACATTTGTGCTGTTTGCGTTGTGACTTTGTGTGAATGCCCATGCTTATGTCTGATTATAGACTTCACAGAACCAGTTCACTCCAGCTGTGTCAGAGACATCTTCATCTGCTGAGCCTGGATTTAAAGTCCTTTCCAAAGGTTTTACAGAAGTTTGTAAATATGCTTCATTTTTAATCCTCAAATTACGTTTCATGGGATTTCCTCAAAATCTTCTGTAATCTGTCGCCAGTTTTACATATCAAGTGGGCTTTTTCACCTATTGATTCCCAAACAACAGTTCATGTTCCTTTGCCCCCAGGAGCTTCTACCAAACACCAACACCAACCTGCTGTGCCAGCTATCAATCCTAACTTTTCTGGGTCACACACTTCCTGCACTTTGACCGTGTTAGCAAGAGAAGACACCGAAGTCTCCCAAATGATGTCAGAATCCGTGAATAATTGAATAGACAGATGTCCTTGTGACCTGGTGTTATGAAATTGAATCCAAACTTTTACTATGTGAATGTGCACTATTTGAACTGTGTCTGTTCTTTCTTGTGTCACTTTAATGTCTTGGTACAAAAAGAATGTGTTAATGTGTTGAGGCATCAGTACCAGATCTCTCTCTCTCTCTCGCTCACACACACACACACACACACACACAGACACACACAGACACACACACACACACACACACAGACACACACACACACACACACACACACACAGACACACACACACACACAGACACACACACACACAGACACACACACACACACACACACACACACAGACACACACAGACACACACACACACACACAGACACACACACACACACACACACACACACAGACACACACAGACACACACACACACACACACAGACACACACACACACACACACACACAGACACACACACACACACACAGACACACACAGACACACACAGACACACACACAGACACACACACAGACACACACACAGACACACACACACACACACACAGACACACACACACACACACAGACACACACAGACACACACACACACACACACACACACAGACACACACACACAGACACACACAGACACACACACACACACACACACAGACACACACACACACACACACACACACACACACACACACAGACACACACAGACACACACACACACACACACACACACAGACACACACAGACACACACACACACACAGACACACACAGACACACACAGACACACACACAGACACACACGGTACTAACTGAATGATGAGTCGGAATAGTGGGATTGAATTTCAGTTGTAGTATAGAATAACACAATTTACCTTAACGCTTCACTTTCTTCTACTATTGGCGTATCAATCAGACCGGTTTAATTCTGTATGGCCTAATAGTATTGTTATTATAGTAAATACATTCTAATGTCATCTTCATGGAGTGTTTGTGACATAAGCCAGCATGTAATACAATCCAGTACAGCCTTTCTGCCATCCGTCTATACCAGAGCAGCTTTGGCTATGCTTACCATGGAGCGTGGGGCGGGAATGAATACAGATTATAGTGTAGTACTTTTTATTGACTCTCTGATTTACGTAGCTTCTTTCATTATTTAGAAAAGTAGTAAAAAGTATTTAAAAGGCACATACACATGTCCAGTTTCGTGAGCCACCACAAAAGCAGAGGAGAATCCGTCTTCATGATTCAGCGTGCAGCTCCGGACTGGGTGACACATCCCTGTGACTGGAGCGTACCCTAACAACACAACAGCAATGAAAAATGCTAAGGACAGGAACATGTATACAATTACAATAGAAATGTGAGATGAGAAGACAAAACCTTTACATTTCAAATAACTCTGAATGCTGTAATCATGTGTTTCCCCCTCTATGTAAAGAGAAACATATTTCTAAAGCTAGGGCTACATAATGTCTTATAATTGGAGTACAGTGTCTGTGAGTTATGGATTGTGGGATGGAGCCAAGCGTAAATGTAGCACACACAGCACGTTGATTAGGAGGAAGTGAAATGGAGCTCACGCTCACAAAACACATCCGAAATACCAGTGGCGTGCAGACAGGGCAATCAAGGCAATCAGTGATTAGCCAATAAAATCTAAAATTACAGTGTGTCATAAATATATATGCATTTATATTTCATATCCAAATGAGCCCGTTTTCCCCGCACTTCTGTTGCTGAAGTTTGGCTGAACTCACAGTGTCTTTTAGTGGCCGCTTCAGGCCGCTGGACATCACTGCACGGGAAGCATGATTCTTATAACAGCGGCTCAGTCTATGGCCGTTTCAGAGGCTTTCATGTTCTCTAAAGAGAGCTTTTAGAACCAGAGGGGAGAGCAGCTTCTTTTAGAGGCCTGCACATGCTCTGAGGACTACACAGCCTCAAACCCTGGAGCTATCCTCAAACCACGCTGAATAAACCTGTGTGGGAATCAATTTGTTTTTTTTTACTGCTAACAAGTTAACTAAACCAAACCATTTCCCTAACCTTAACCATAATCTTAATCCTACATTTCATAATTTTGATTGACCAATCACTGTAGATTGTCCCTTCAGAGCCTATATTACCAAACATTCATGAAATACAATGTTAAATTGATTTAGAAAAGCAATACTAAATACAATGAATATATGTTAAAATGTCTGGATGTATCAGAAGACTGAATCCCTCTCATTGTTGTCTCACACATGAGCCATGTGCTCAGGCATGATGCACTCCCTTGGGTGCTGTCTGCTTTGGGAATGAATAAGTGTATGTGAGACTTGGAATGAATCACTGCCAAAGTCCTGTGATGTTTTTCAATGACTGTCAGACATAAAACACAGTTCAGCTGATATGGCCTCTGAAATGCACTGAAATGAACAAAATGGCCCTGATACTCACTCAGATACACTAAAATCCATGTATTCAGATAATGGCTGAAGTTAAAGACAATCTGCTTTACATGTTGCATTTATTTAATTCCCCCTTTCATTATAATATATGGTTGAAGGGTCTGATTGTTCAACTGGGATTTTTTTCTGTTATAGAACAAAACATGTTTCTTGTGATATGTCTAAAAACTTTATTATATATTATACAATATATATTATATAGTTTTGTTTCTTCTAAAACCTGGGATTAAAATATCCCATCTTACTTTACTTACCTTAAATTGTCAAAGCAAATCACATGTTATCTTTAGTTTGCCACTTTGAATACTATGGATATTTACATTAAGGCTTGAATCTTACAGTGATAGCCAAAGCACGGCGCAAAAACAGTTGGGGGCAAATAAACTGCAAACAAACCTGCTCCTGTGCCGAATCACACACACACAGGCCTGTGTGCTGTTGACAAAATGTAAAATTGTATAAGACGACAATTTGAATGCATTCATTCATTTATTCGTTCATTTTCTACCGCTTTTTCCCATTAGTGGTCGCGGGTGACTGGAGCCTTGTATTTGAATGCAACAAAGATTCAAGGCAATTTGAGGCCTGTGTGTGCGCCTCAGCACAGGGCGCAGCGCCTCAGCACAGGGCGCAGCGCCTCAGCACAGGGCGCAGCGCCTCAGCACAGGGCGCAGCGCCTCAGCACAGGGCGCAGCGCCTCAGCACAGGGCGCAGCGCCTCAGCACAGGGCGCAGCGCAGCGCCTCAGCACAGGGCGCAGCGCAGCGCCTCAGCACAGGGCGCAGCGCCTCTGCACAGGGCGCAGCGCCTCAGCACAGGGCGCAGCGCAGCGCCTCAGCACAGGGCGCAGCGCCTCAGCACAGGGCGCAGCGCCTCTGCACAGGGCGCAGCGCCTCTGCACAGGGCGCAGCGCCTCTGCACAGGGCGCAGCGCCTCTGCACAGGGCGCAGCGCCTCAGCACAGGGCGCAGCGCCTCAGCACAGGGCGCAGCGCCTCAGCACAGGGCGCAGCGCCTCAGCACAGGGCGCAGCGCCTCAGCACAGGGCGCAGCGCCTCAGCACAGGGCGCAGCGCAGCGCCTCAGCACAGGGCGCAGCGCAGCGCCTCAGCACAGGGCGCAGCGCAGCGCCTCAGCACAGGGCGCAGCGCCTCAGCACAGGGCGCAGCGCCTCAGCACAGGGCGCAGCGCCTCAGCAAAGGGCGCAGCGCCTCAGCACAGGGCGCAGCGCCTCAGCACAGGGCGCAGCGCCTCAGCACAGGGCGCAGCCCCTCAGCACAGGGCGCAGCGCCTCAGCAAAGGGCGCAGCGCCTCAGCACAGGGCGCAGCGCCTCAGCACAGGGCGCAGCGCCTCAGCACAGGGCGCAGCGCCTCAGCACAGGGCGCAGCGCCTCAGCACAGGGCGCAGCGCTGCTCATTCGCCCTGAACCTCTTTCTGTGCTTTGCTTTGAATATCGCTGTTAGATAGGGGTCTAAAAGTCCCAGATCCACCGGTGAACCCATGAGGCTGGATTATACAGAGCACATGAACACAAACTGATGCAGCTTTATCAGTTAACACAGCATAATCAACATGATCATCTACCTCTTACGCAAACGGGTTTCATTCTTTCTGTCTTTTTCATCTTATTTCTATCTGAAATTTTCCCAGAGAATCACAAACATTATGTCATGTTTTATGTCAAAGAATTAGCTTCAGCTGTGTACCCTTTCACTAGATAAGATAACATATCAAACAGCAATATCAAATTATGTTTGCACTAAACTAAATGGGAACGGTGTCATAATCTATATACAGAATGGTAAACATGAACGTTATGTGCAGTGGACCCAATGTAAAGCTTCTGTGTGCATAACCCTATCTCTATTAACTGATCTGAATTGGCTGTTGATTACTACGTGCACGCATGTGGGAGTGCTTTAGATTGGTTGTCCACAAGATAAAATATGGCCATTGCTTTATTCATCCCCATCACCGAAAATGTCAGAATTTCAAATCATGTCACAGGCTTGCCGAGGGGCCTAATGACAGTTTGCTTGCAGCGCGGCACTGCACTTATCAACAATTGCTCAAGGGAAAGCTGCTCTTAGTAATTGTGGGGCCTTTTCCTCAGACCTGCAGTTCTATAGAAAACCACAAAGCCAATCAGCTCCTGATGTTCTTGATTACAGCAGAACCCAAACTGCCTTGTGAGAATATGTTTTACATTTCCAGCACAGAGTCTTGTAGTTTGTTGATTATTGGTCAAAAGGATGAAAGATGCTCTTCAGGACTGCATGACACCCAAAGCATCTTAGCGTATTATTTGGTGAATTGTTTTACTAGCCTGTTTATGTCCCATTGACTTTCCTTTATTGATTTAAAAGGTTTGATTTAATGAAGCTGGTCACATACTAAACGAGTGGAAGTATTAGACAATGTGCTCACTTTTTTTACATATATTGTTTTTTGGTCAATAATCGTTAAATTGTGGTTTCTTCTGATAATAATGATAATGATTTGTCATCCCTACTTTGTATAAATACAAGGACAAAATACAAAGAATTTGAGAGGTAATTTGTCCACACTACATTACAGGAATATGACAGTTAGTTGAATTGAGGATATATGCGTTTTGAATTTGAACACAAAAATGAGAAAAATTACAATTGTCATCTTCCTATCACCGTCCTGCTCGTGGCGGTGTGCTTTAACCCAGGCATCTCCTTGAGGGCCGCAAAATCAGTCAAATATAACACCCCAGGTTACTTTGTACAAAAAAGTCAAGCCTGGAAGTCACAAATGTCAAGAACCCTTGCTATAATCATAACATAATCAAACATAAAAGGAGGGACTTGTGACTAATGGTCTAAAGGATTAAAGCCAGTTCTCCTTTAATTCAGTTTTCCCATTAAAAAATCAAATAAATGATTTAAATAAATGAAGCATCAATCAAAAAAGAGGTAGGGTTTGGATTTTAAATAGATAAACTTAGAGAATGTAGCTATAGCCAGGGAAAGTATACACTTATCTGTGTGTGATGCCAATGATTTAATGACATGCTCTAATAACTATAATAATGGGTTCAAAATTCTATGGCCATTTATTCATATCTAAAAGGAACGTGTTACATGAAATGAGATGTGTTATCCTTTCATCGCCATTGATAGTCACTCGAAAATACAGTTGGATAATGAAAAATCTTGACTGAAAAGAAGATGGATAATAGTATGACCTTTTTTTTTATTTATTTTACTCAATGCTTCATTTGTTTCTCTGTATGTCATATGACATAGAATAACCTCGTATGCTGTGGTCGGTCGACGTATGATGATATGTGTCAACGCAAGTGTGCTCCATATATAGGGAAGGGAAGTACAGTTTAACTTGAAAGTATTGATTTTAATTAAAACTGTATTTCATTTATAAATGAGTTCCGGAAATGGCGCAGGTGTGAGCACGGCTACGTTTCTCTGCCAACATTTGCTTTAAAAATCTCCATTTCACCCCCAAAAATGAGGAGCAAGACGTTGTGATAGATGAGAAAACCTTTTTTTTTTTTTTTTTTAAATAAGGAAGCTTCGGGAGCTTCCTTGTTTTTTGATTTTTTGCCGATTTGAGAACTCAAGCGACTGTTGGTCCCTTTTTTAAAAACTCACCCCCGCCTCCTGTTCTTTTTAAGAGGCCGCCTACCATCAATCCTTGTGCATGAGCACGCAACAGCTCCGCTGCAACACGTGCGTTTGTTTATTAGCGCGAAGGATCGCATCGCATCTTTTGTCTCCGCAGATTTCCGTCTCTTCTGAGCAGCTCAAACGCAGTCTTTCTCTGTCGTCCCTGAGCCATTTTTGTACTGTACACTGAAGGAACTCACTGCTCGCTCTGCTAAACACACACCGGCATGTCAACCACGCATGCGCAGCCAGGGAAACGTGCTGCTATCCTGGGAACGAAGCTGCAGGTGTGCAGTAGCACACAGGGAATGATTGACATGTGGGAGAACTACTTGGCATGCCCCGCCATGCAGACTTGATAGGCCCCTGCGGGGCAGACAGAGGAGAGGATATACCTTTACAACAGCTGGCCCTCATGTTCCTAGAAATGCAGCATGACATGGTGTCATTGAGAGCTGAGGTAACCACTACAACAAAATCGAAGCCGATGAGGCAGGCTTGAAGGCGGGAGACGGCAGACATGCTGCTGAAGCAGTACAATGTATTTCAGACTCTACAGATGAGTTGCGGGAGCTGAATGCCGAGGTGATGAAACGAACGAGTCTATGAAGAGCAAGATTCTAGATTTGGAGTCCAGATCCAGCAGAAACAATCTCAGACTTGTGGGACGCCGGGAGGGTGACGAGGGGGACAATTTTTCTTAAGTACCTCCTGAGTTTGGTGCATTAGTGAAGATTTATGCACATAAAGCCATGTCTCATTAATTTAGGAGGATGAACGGTCAAAACATTAAAGCTCAACGTATTAGAACAATTCAGAACATAGATGTAGATACAATATACACTATAACATCAATGTTATTATCACATGTATTATCAATCTGTTTCTCATTGGTAAAATCTAACTGACCACAACTTTGGCTTTGAGAAAGATAATTGTTTTGTTGTACTGTATATTCGGTGTAATTCTAATCTTAATTTTACCAAGACAAATTTAAAATGCTGTGTCAATGGGGCATCTGTTTTGAATGCATAGGTCAATCACTGCGTTCAAGGAGACACATTTGCTTACTCTAGAAGGGAAAAAGTATTGTATCATCTCCTCAGAAGCTAATCTGAACTGCTCGAGTGTAAAATGTCCTGATAAAGCGCATCTTGCATCCCATGGCCCTTACCCTGCATCCCTGTGGGGCCAAAGCCTTGTCGAGTGAGGAAGATTGCATGGTCATGATGTTCGGCGTGGTCCACATCTCCCTTCTGTTGTCCAAACGCCCAGCGGCACACGTTCTCCAGGCTGCGCGATGGGTTGCCTCTTTCAATCAGGCTGATAGACTGACAGCACAAACAAGAGAGAAATGCTTATGCTTGACTGTGTGTTTGGACAAGTTTGTATTGTGTCAGCGGCATAAAAAGGAAAGTAGAAAGGAAAAATTAGGTTTAAATCAAGCTCAAAGTTGATCTGAGAAACATGTCATGCTGGACTGATTTTCATAATGCATGCTTAAATACCATGGTAGATTTTTGTTTGAGTGTGCTTGACTGACACAATTATAATAAACATCCTGTAATTAAAGAGCATATGCCTATTTTCAGATGTTTACTGCAAATTATCACATACGTAGAACATTATAATGCAGTTTATTCTAAACCGCAGTATTAATGACCAGTAATAATACAAGGATGTCATTGAGTTTGTGTTTACGGCAGAGGAAAGCAAGCTGCTGTGCTTTATTTGTGTGTTATCTTCTTTTTTGTGCTGAAGAGGTCAAATAAGTAAAGAACTTTGAACAGGGATTTTTTAGGGGGGCTTAAGCATTGAATGCAGAAAGCACAGGTTTACTGATACATGAATCCCTCAAAATACAACCAAGAGTAACCTAATGAGCAGGGAAAAAACTGTTTTATTTGGTAACAGCTCATTAAAGCTCATTTGGCACCATATTGAATTTGTATGTTATTTCAGAATTCGTATTGTCTCTGTGCGGCACCACTTAGCTATTAATTATACATTTTAATATAATAATAATTTTAATACAAATGACTGTGATGAATAATTAGATACGTTTCAGGTAATTTTACTGTGAAGAAACTACTTGATCAGAATAATTCTAACCATCCAATAACTCTATTGTGTTAAAACGCATTGTGAAGCTGACACTATATTTACACTAGCGGTAATTATAAATGGTAACACGCTATGCACAGGAAAATCTGATCTAGATCTTGCCTAGAATTTTATTTCATTTTTTCTCACAAACATCCCCAGCTTTGATGCAGATTTTAGAAAACCTGCAACCATAAATGATTGTACAATGTCTGTTGATATCTGACAGAGTATTAGAGGCTTATCTTACCCCATGGCACATTCAAACTCCCACTGCTTTTGACAAATTGACACGCAACATTTATCTAAGACAATTTGAGAATACAGATGATATATTAATGTTTTGTGTACATGCCCAAGGACATTTTCATGAAAAAAACAACCATTTCTATGTTTGAGTTTGTTAATGATGCACAATGAGGACAAAAGCAGTTGTTGTGAGCAAAGAAGGCCTGAGCTTCAAGGACTTTGTTAATGGTTTGATCTTTTAGTAGGACACAAGGATATAAATAACATAAGGGGACTCTGAAATGGCACAAGATTATGCAAGAATATACAAAAGGTCAAATAAAACTGAAGCAGGCCCAAAGCTATTCCCTTAATAGTCATGAAAATGTTAGTAAAATGAGCAATATTTCTTTTAAATATAAATTAAGAATACATATAGACACCGGCAAATTAAACTGAATTCTGTCAACTGGACACATTATTTTATAGTGAATTCTAAAAAAAACTTGAGGGATGGCATAGATATAGGGTCTCTGTTGTTTCATCTTAAAATCTTACTATAATAAAATGCACATACCGGTACTATAAAAAAACAACAGCAACAAAACAATGCAAAATTACTGATAAACCGATACATTTTCAGTGTCATACCTTAGCATATCCGAGCATGATCATCCTCACCAGCACCACGTTGATGTGCACTCCCAGAGACTCATCGTGGTAAATTTCATTGACCTGAGGAAACACAGTGACAATAGCATTAACCCTGCACTGTATAAATAGCCTGCATCAGTGTTAACTCCTTGTGTTGTTCTCTCATCTTGGTGCTGTAGGCAATGGTTTTTGTGTTACTCTGTTATCATACCACACAGCTACTACTATGTTTGGATCCACAGTAAACACAGATAATGAGGCAAGCTTAAAACATTCTGTGAGTGGATGGGATAAGCTGTATTAGGACGCTGATCATTTGTTTTCAAAGAGGTCTTGGTAAACACGGGAAAACTTTATTTGAAATACTTAAATGCAAAAATGCATAATACATGAACGCAACTGAGTTATTAACACACCACTATAGCCTGGTGGATAAATCTTAAAGAAGGATTAAAGAGTCACTGAAGTAGAGTCAGGCGGGTTTTACTTGTGCAAGGAGACACGTCTGAAGATGTCTGGAGATGTGTGAAGATGGTCACACAGCTACCACCCACTGTCTCCTTTAAGCCGTCCCCCACAATGGTTACTTTCCATCCCATATGATATGAATATGGCCTTTGGACACAGGTGAATGGTACAGAATACACAAGTCAAGTCTGGTTTCGGAGTACAATTTATTTTTAGGAATAACGAAACAAGGATAATTTTTCTAACAACAAGCAAAGAAGAGAGACAAGAACACGCTTTATTAACCACCGCACATCCTACTGCATGTAAGCTCTGTCAGGAGGGTCTTATTCTGGCATTAAGATGTGTACATCTTAATGCCAGAATAATGGAACATTAAAAACTCAAGGTACCTGAACATAACCCCGGTTGAGTGTGCAAGTTTGGGGCGGGTCAGCCCATGGATCTATTAAATGATCTGGATTGGGTAGTGCAAGCATAAACAGCTTTCACAAAGGTCGGATTTTGTGGTGATGTTTGCCTATTTTAAGGTCAGGACTTGTTTACGGTTTAAAATCAGCCTAATATTCTCAGGGAATGGTTCGAGTGTGAGTCGGGTTCAGACAGTATATAAACTCCATGCCACCATATTGAGATCAAAATGTTCTGCATGTCACACACAAAAATGTGCATTACTAGGGTATATACTTGACACATTGTACGGACTACAATGAGAACAATAGAAAGGCTGTTCCCTCATCTCAATCTCAACCCATGTAATTGAGGGCATTATGCTGTCCACTGTGAGGGTGACACTACACCCAGACTAAAGAACAGTAAATCCTCGGCTTAGCTGCAAGTGAATATCAAGTCAGCCCAGTTGGATTTAGCAGCTGAACTAAACTGACCTACACCGATGCAGCCACACTTATTATAGGGACGCACAGGCAGACAAATGAGTCAGCAGCCTGACACTAAATGGTACTTTCCATGTGGTCTTCCTGATGTTTTTCATCACATCAAATCAGAGAAAACCTATCAGTGCGGTCAGAAGAGAAGTCCGGGTGGGCTCCAGGTCTTTATAGTGTCGCTTCACCACTCTTTTTGTCAAAAATAATGTGTTTACAAGATCTCTTTTGTTCGCGCTTTAATAGGCAATGTGGAAGAAGTGTTTTGCTCAAGAACATTTCCTCTGGCCTCACTGTGACACTTGGTGTTCCAGCAGTCTCCCATCCAAGGACTAACCAGGCCCTGTCCTGCTTAGCTGCCCAGAGCTGAAGAGTGCAGGCGCTGGTAAGCAGGTAGTGTTTTCTATGTTATATGCTTATAGTATCGCCTTACAACACATTTGGTCAAAAATAATATGTCAGTGGGATCTCTGGATCTGTTTTTAATCAGGCAGCAGGATCAAATTTCCCTTTCAGGCTGCAGCAGAGCTTTGGTCTAACCCACCGAGCGAAATGGAGAGGAGAAGCCAACAAGGTGCATTATTCTTTTATTTTTTCACCATTAAGAACACATTCTTATTTACAAAGTTGGCCTGGGTGTGCTGGAGAGTACCCAAGGGGAAGGGAGAGGAAATTAACTACTAAAAAAAAAAATAAAAAAAATCAATTCACATTTAAAAGCAGAAAGAGAAATTCTGTGTTTGACAAGCCATTCAGCAACACTTTGGATGCATAATCGTGGAAACCACGGCTGCAGTGGGTTCACCCCCTCTGAACGGCTAGGTAACTGCCCTGAGCAAAACTAGATATATTTGAACAGAAAAACAAACTACATCATTTATATTCTAATTGGTATTATTACCAACTGTAAGCTGTTTGGTAAACTAGACCTGAAAGCATTGAAAGCATTGAAAGCATTGAAAGCATGAATGAAAGCATTCATATAAGTGTGAGTAAACTGATGAAGCTGCAGTGTGTTGCAGGGATTCTGAAGTGAGTTATTGTTTTTGCACTGTGTTGCTGCCATAATGCTGTATAATGTGACAATGATACTTTGCCTTGGCATATGCCCTGTTGACCTTCGCCAATGTGTGGGTGTATTATTTTCACACATAGAAGGCGACACCTGCTGATGTGTATCTGTGTATTGGTGTGCAGAAAGTAGGGCTGGGTATTGCCAAGAACCTCGCGATACAATACGTATCCCGATACTTGTATATTCCGATACAATTCCCTCATTATTACGATATGTATCCCGATATATTTTTTGAAAAAGGGGTCTTAAAAATGTAGTCCGTGACGATATATTCCCGTATCGATATATAACTATAAGCTAGGGCTGAACACAGCCCTAGCTTATAGTGAGGCTGCATGTGCGCTAGTGATAAGTGAGGGTTCTTTCCCCCTGCCCCGCATCTACGTCTACAAACTTTGCATATTGAAATGCTGTGTAATTTGGTCTATGATTTTGCGTCAGTCTGAAGAAGCCAGAAACGCTTAACTGTTGACATCATATAGGATCTGCAACTGAGCAATGATGCATTAGGAAATTACTCTACTACAACTAATAATCATTTAAAATGAACTGGGAGTTTGCATCTTTCCTTCGCATCCTCTCTCTCTCCCCCACTCGCTCCCTCTCAGTGCAGCAGGAGCAGAGCCACACGTGGAGGAAGGCAGACACCATTAAATCACTCACACAGAGAAATCATGGATAGTGGTGACGGCACAGACATAAACTCTACATGTTAAGCTGTGAAATGCTGCGTGTTATGATTACAATCCGACTTGAGAGTCTATTGAGGAACTGAATTTAGACTAAATGTGGCGTTACATGTGCCCTGGGGACATGCAGTCAGCATTTTATAACCCGCCTCAACTCACCCCGCCATAAATTGATAATTTCTTGGCCCGCCCCAACCCGACCTGAGTCAGAGCAGCATCAAATGTATCTTGATTATCTTGCTGCATGGGTCCAGAAGTTAGATATAAACACATACAACTGTAGGGGACTTCAACACAAACAAAACATATTAATAATAACAGCAAACACAAAACAGTGTTCCATTTACACTTCTTCCTGTACAATAATTGTCACTTATAATAAATGCTTGTACAGCCAGAATTAATAAGCAACCAAAACCGCTTAAGCTAATCACCATCGCGGTGGATCTAATTTGCTTTGGGCCACTGAGTTTTCACTGAACTTCTACGGCTCATTGCACATTTAGTGTGCTTTTCAAAGGTACACCAAGAGGAAACGCATGCCAGCAGCAAAACCTAGGCCTCAATGCACAATATTTGGTCTGTAATAGTATTTTATACAGAGTTTGTTCTGTGACACCAAATATCTTTTATATCAGATATTTGCTTTTGCTGATCCCTGTAACACTGAGAGCTGTCCTGGTCTGGGAGCTAGAATGACACTGTAGGTTGTACTGACTCCACGCTTGAATCTGCCACTGTGTGATTCACCAGTTCAGAGCGTGTTTCTGAGGGCTCCTGCTGTGCAGTCTCTTCAGTCCCTAGTGTACTTTGTGTTTCTGCTCATGTCCACAGTGCTCACAGGGACACCATACTTCTGAGGATGGATGAGGTGCCCGAATACAGTTTGAGATCAAATGTACTCCATTGTTTTGTTTTGGTTTGGAGAGAGTAGTCAATGGTAACAGATCTTTGTGTGTGTTTCTTACACATCATGCCTTAGGTCATCTTGCTTTCACATGCCCATATGAAGTCTTGAGACTCATATGTACATCCAAATGAAGATTATTTCATTTAACCAAAGGATAATATAACAATGATTATTTTAGAATGAGAACAAGGCTGATGATAATGTTGTATTCTAAAGACTCTATTGTTCAGTCATGTTCAGCATTCTTGACACCACAGGTTTTATGAAGGCACAAGTCAAAACCAACAGAAACAATTCAAAAATAGATAAGTTAAGTACTCATTACATCAATCGCAATCTACCGGCATCAGGGGTATAACTTGTCTCTTTATATGACGTTTTTGATTGGTGTACTATGGATTTAGCCAATATTGTATTATTACATGCACAATTATGAATTAATTTTATGTCAACAATGAATAAAACATGTACAATGTATTAATTGAAGGTACAATTAATCAATGAAATGGTCAAGATTTAGTTTAGTTTACTACTTTCACATGTTTAGTCCTGAACATTATAAACATTCTTTATAAGCAGCATATCAAGAACAGAAAGTTACAAGAATGAGACCCAGGTCAATTGACTGCTTTGGCTCTCTATGAGCAGATCAGAATAAGGTGAAACTCCCCTATAGCCTACAACTATCGGCTCAGGGTCAGAGTGCGTTCACGTCAGGGCATGGTGAGGTCTGACAGAATAATGGAGATGCACTTACTCCGTGTGTGAGCATGCAATGCTAACCTAACCGATGGACCTCTCTCTTCCCACGAACAGTGAAACCAGGCAACTCCACGTACCATGATGCATGACTCCATGACGCACGGCTCCAACAGTGCTTGTAAATGCAAAGGTAAACCAATGTCGTATAAAAATATCCACCAGAATCCCATACAACCCAGGTCACTAATAGGCGGACTTCAGACTTCACTTCACTCAAGCGCTGTTTCATCCGGACCCAAATCTCTGACATCAAACCTTGGAGTTAAATGTGTAACCGGTTCATTCACAGAGAAAGCAGTGCAGCTTTCCCGTTAGTAATAAATTAACTGGGAGTCTTTCCTTCGCATCTGCTCTCTCTTCCTCACTCTCTTCCTCACCACCTTGCTTGCTCCTACACAGGAGACATGCACAAAGAAGACCAGACCAGACATGGGGGACACTGGGGACAACAGAGAGTGTATTTCATTATAATCTGACTCATATATGATCTGAGGAATATCTATTTGGATTGAAACATTGTTAAAAGGCAGTTTGGGAGTTAGTGTGTAGGCTTGTCTTCTCTTTTTTTATACATGTTTACTGCAGTGGCCTGGCACCTATAGTGATGTGTGTTTACCTACATTATCCTACAGTCTGACTCACATCGCGGCCACTGGTCAGCCTTTCATGCGCAACACCCACTCGCCCCGCCATGAAATGATAATTACTTGGCCCGACTCACATCCTACATCAGATTGCATTGCTTTTACAGCGTGGGAGATCAGCCGTGATGTCTGTTACTAGGCCTGTCAGACAGAATAAGAAAGAAGCACTGACACTCAACATTTCTGCTTATTAGAGTAATGAGAGGAACATAAAGGTGGAACATTTTTTTACTTAGCCAACCACATTGCTCCATTCAGTGAAGTTTTGAGCAGGGCAAAAGCAGAATTCAGCTCCACAGCACTTATATTCAGCTTTATATTCTACCGCAAATCAACTTTTAAGAACGTGGTCAAATATTTCAATACATTTTAATATGTTCATTATGCTATGATATGCTAGTATGATTAGACATAAAATCGAATTATTGATGGGTAGAATTTTGAAAAATATACTACTCTTTATATTATAATATAAAAGTGGCATAAAAGAGACGCCGTGAAGTCCCAGACCTTGGCTTGAGGACATTTTCTCAAACTGGACGTCGTTGAATGTTTTTTACTGCCATAAAACTATTGTCCACAAGTGGTGTTCAGTCCCACTATCCATGACGAGCAAGGCTTTCAGTGGAAGTTGGGAGATGGGGGAACCCTAATATTGATGCATGGGCGATGCACGTGTCTGTACACGTGGACATCTGTATATGGACCGAGATGTAGATAGAATAAGGATTTGTTTTAAGCCCACAATAAAACAGGGAGGCTGGGGTTCTGCCAGAAGAATATTAGCAACATATATAAACAATTGTAATTTACAGCAATCTGGTGTATTTTAGATCATCTTATTAAGGACATGCATTATGTATTTTATGAAGACGAGGAATGAGAAACCTTTTCATCTACTGGACCCCATGTGGCTGTATTAAAGACAATAAAGCTGCTAAAGACACAAATCCTTCTCATGTTGTGACTGGAGCTCGTGGTAAAACTCATTAATATCGCAGTCTTCCGTGCGTATAGGAGTCGCTTTGTGTGTAAATCATTTTCATGGTCTTCTCTCTTAACAATGCAGATTTTTCTATTTTACTTACTTATATAGCCAATTAACATAACATTCTGTGCTTCCCTTTTGAATAAAATATTTGAACTGAATTTGAAATGAAAGTAATCAAGCATTCAGCTGCTTCAAAAAAGAATAGTTCAAATTCACCCAGCATATGCAGTATGTCATTACTGTACATGGCATATACACTCCCACGCCTGGTACATTATACATAAAACTCTGTGACTGCTTTCCATGAATCTGTCTAATGAAACAATGCAAATCCCATGTACCGGTTCCTATTTAGACCAGGAATGGTGAAACAAACTAGATTGTTCACCATAAACCCTGAAACATTATAATGGACACATGCACAGAAGCTACAGGGCCAGGCATAAGCACCAGCATTTGAAAAGAGGAAACTTCAACAGTTGGGTCACTACAAAGCGGAGTCCATCGGATAATTACTGTTGATTAGAATGTCCTGTACTGTGTTGGCTGTGGAAATCATAACTATGTATGACCTGCAGGGCTGGCACAGACGATGTCAGGTTTAGCCTCAGTGTTGATCTGAAACATGGTCCACTTTTGCTGGTCTGTTGGTATTGACTGATGTAGTTTAGTGTACATTTAACAAAATATTTTCAATTATTGCAACATTGAAAAACATTACAATGAAATGTGTCAAAATACACAAAATATGACTGGATAGGACATTTTGCACTTCAAAGAAACTATGTGCAGTTAATGTCATGCATTTTTCTGGTGCCACCCTTTAAAAATACACACACATGTTTGAAGTACAATTACCACGTTTCCTTTGTTTCTATGGTCTAACTTCTAATAACATTGTGAGGTCAAAAATCACTCTGGACACTCTGGTTTTTGTATTTGTAATCCAGGTCCAGTCCAAGCAATTTTCTGTCTTATGTGTGAAATTACAAATTGCCCATATTAGTTATTTAAAAAAGCATAGACAAACTAAATATCAAACCAATTATAAGTTTGAAGGGATAAGATTGCAGTTACTCACTATGTTCATTAATGTTAGAAGATAGTTCTGCACATGCTCCTTTCCATGAAACCGAACCACTGAGTCATCCACTCCCAGCAGGATCTCAATGTTGTAGTCATCCTCACCAGCGTCACGTCTGCGGCGCAGGTGCACCGTGTTGTTCACTTGTCGGGCCACAAAGTCCAGAGTGCCGGCCACATCCAGATCTTGCTCTGAAAATCAGAAATATTTATTGTCCAATTTGAAATTGTTCTTACAGTAATCTGTAGGGTTACAGACACAAATGTCCCAATATCTCTTTAACTAACGAAATGAACTGAATGTAAAAACTTTTGACCAATCATATTGCTCAGCCCTTCTTTGGAGGCTGATTGTCGTGGATTATGAGGGTTGTTGCTGCTGATTTGAAGAACCTAATCATCTGCACTGATATACATTTCTCTTTACACTTTGCTGGCAGACTATAAAAATCACGCTTTGACTATTTCTATACCTGCTATTATCAATAGGACTTGTTTACAAATTCAAAAGGTAGTTTTCCGTAAAGCTTTCCAAATTAGAGTTTGTTTGTTTTCAGCTAGAATTAAATAGATTTTTTCAATTTGTTTGATAATGTCTAATCTAAAATCTAAATGAAGTTTGGCAACAATGTATAATTTAAAAAAAGAATGAAGCAAGGTTTCAAACATGAGGCCGACAAGACTTTGTTTAAACCAGAGATTCACAAACCTTTTTGCCCGGGACCTCAGTTTAGAAAGGTTTAAAAAAATGTACAACTTATTTACTATTCATCCCAAAGAAATCTCCAATTTTTCAAAACCCAAGTGAACTGGTAAAAAGGGTAATTCTCTTTTGGTAAATTGTCTCCAAACTAAATGAGTCTGTTTATGAAGGACATTTTGTTATCCGTCATCCCACTGTGTCAAGAAGATTGCCAATGAACTGAGGAAAAATATGACTTGTTGTCCCACAACCTCCAGCCCAGTGTGACAGATAGAGTGAGAGCTGAGGATTCAAAGTGGCTTTCAGATTGTATCAACAAGGTCAATGAAATATGATGTACTCTGTTAACAAATCAAATAAAAAACTTGGAAGTACCGGTAATGTGGTGATCTACCTCCTGTGTATTCCTGTTTGGAAACATGGGTCAATGGCTGTTACTTAAGAAACTGGCCGGTTAGGGTAGTGCTGATAAACTAGATAAGTCAATAGAAAGAAGCCATTTTCTACTTTTTGCCAAAAATACTAAATGTAAAAACAAACAAATCTGTCTTTTAAGCTTTGTTGTACCTAAAATGTACACTGCTAAGTATTCTATTAATAATTCAGTGGGCATGGAGACCATTCATTATGGTCGTTGAGCCAAGATTTGCATTCTAATTTGGTATAGGTTTTATAGGAAATATATTTTACCATAACAGGAGAGACAGTTGTTCAAACCTTCGGTGTTCTTCTGTTGTGGTCTTAAGCATAAGACATCCAGGTTTCAAACTTCTGGCTCATAAAATGGGCAAAACGTGCCCAGTGTAGGACCCTAACGCTGGATCTTATGCCCATTTTACATCATTTTATGTTTTCTAAACTCAAGAAGTTCTGAAATAAAAGTGAGAAAGCATTTTCATTTTTCCAAGGACGCTTATGGCTGCAGACAGCACTGGTGATTGAGTGGAGAGAGGGCTAAAGTAAATAGGCAGTATTGGTTGCCACCTCAGCTGCGGGTCCAGGCTGCTACAGTGTTGGGATTGTGGAGCACATTCCTGCTCTCTGCCGCTCCCAACATGACACAGGCATTCTTGTGAAGTGAGCCCCCCTGCACCCCTCCTACTTTGGGTAAACAGCCCTTCTAAGGTCCCTACTTCAAACGTGTTGGACTTCCCCTCAGCAGTGCACCTTAAGAACGCCAGTGTGCCTGAGTCAATGTCAACCCGAAAAAGCCAATCCCGAGGGAGTAGCAGCAGCAGCTCAACCTCTCAGAGTCTGTGGCAACACGTGGCACCGGGGGAACTGAAGGACTACGAGTGTCTCCAACAAGCCTGCACCCGAAACGGCCTGCCACATGCTGAGAATGGCCCGAAGGTGGTCGACAGGTAAAGTGTGCGAGGGGAATGGAAATGTACAGTAACCCCTAGTGACGCCATCATGCCGGATTGTGCACTCGCGTTATATTCAAGTGTAACAAATCTCATACATTTATAAGCAGTGGAGCTTTGATGTGGTCTGTTATCCATTGTGTATCAAAGTTACGGGGGGGGAAATTAGCATTTCTGTCATAGTAAATCACTGTTTTTAAATACAAAACATAGAACAGAGATACAGAAAAAAAAAAAAAAAGAAAACAACCAGAAAAAACAGGAAACAAAATTAAAAACAGGAGGTTCAAGCCGTCATAACTAAATAAAGCCACATGTCCCATTTGGTCCAAAGTCATTACATTTTTTAAATGAAGTCCAAATGTCCATCCATTCATCCATCTTCTTCTTTTCTGGGGCTGCTTCACTCTCACAGCCTCTCCGGGGGATCCTGAGGTGTTCCCAGGCCACAGAGAGACATAGTCCCAGCGTGTCCTGGGTCTTCCCTGGGTCCTCTTCCCGGTGGGACATACCCAGAACACCTCCCCAGGAAGGCGAGCCACTTCAGCTGGCTCCTCTTGGCGTGGAGGAGCAGCGGCTCTACTCCGAGCTCCTCCCGTGTGACTGAGCTCCTCACCCTATCTCTAAGGGAGCGCCCAGCCACTCGGCTCATTTCAACCGCTTGTTTCCGCAGTCTTGTCCTTTTGGTCATTACCCAAAGCTCATGACCATAGGTGAGGGTAGGAACAAAGATTGACCGGTAAATCGAGAGCTTTGCCTTTCGACTCAGCTCCCTCTTCACCACAACAGTCCGATTCAGCGACTGCATCACTGCAGCCGCTGCACCGATCCGCCTGAAAAAGCTCACGCTCCATCCTTCCCTCACTCGTGAACAAGACACTGAGATTGTTGAACTCCTCCACTTGGGGCAAGGACTCCCCACCCACCTGAAGAGGGCAAGCCACCTTTTTCCGGTCGAGAACCATGGCCTCGTAATTGGAGGTACTGATTCTCATCCCAGCCGCTTCACACTCGGCTGCAAACCGTCCCAGTGCATGTTGCAGGTCCGGGTTTGATGGAGCCATCAGGACAACATCGTCTGCAAACAGCAGAGATGAGATCCTGTGGTCACCGAACCGGACACCCTCCGACCCCTGACTGCGCCTAGAAATTCTGTCCATAAAAACTATGAACAGAACCGGTGACAAAGGACAGCCCTGGCGGAGTCCAACATGCACTGGGAACAGGTCTGACTTACTGCCGGCAATGCGAACACAACTCCTGCTCCGGTCATACAGGGACCGGACAGCCCTGCGCAAAGGGCCCCGGACCCCATCCATATTCCCAGAGCACACTCCCCAAGGATACCTTGAGGTACACCGTTGAAAGCCTTCTCCAGATCCACAAAGCACATGTGGACTGGATGGGGAAACTTCCATGAACGCTCAGGCACCCAATGGAGAGTATAGAGCTGGTCCGGTGTTCCACGGCCACGGGATGAAAAAACACTCTACTTTTCTTGAAACTGAGGTTCGACTATCGGTTGGAGTCTCCTCTCCAGTACCCTAGAATAGATCTTACCGGGGAGGCTGAGGGAGTGTGATCCTCTGTAGTTGGAACGTTCCCTTCAGTCCCCCTTCTTATACAAAAGGACCATTAGCCATTAATAGAAAAGTCCCAAAACACACGATAATGATGGACAACCAGACAAGCACATTTTCTCCACAATGCATAGTGCACATTTTGATTTCATATTGTTAGAAAATACCGTGATACATTTTTCCAACATAATTATTTCAAACATGTTCCTATTCTTCCCACTGACATTTACTGTCTTTAGTAGAATGTCCAGATATTATTATTATTAATTAATTTAACTCGTTAAGATGTTCCCCTTGAATGGTGAATGACAACAGGGGTCACTACAAAGCGGAGTGATGAATATGCCTTGATAAAAAGTGAGTGTTATATTTGCTTTGTTGTAATTTCTTGGATACAACAACTCCTAATTTGTTCAAATCAGAATCAGCTTTTAAATTATCAAAGATTTTCATTTGATTTTCTTTTACAGTTAGAAAAACACTTTTATTAACAAGGTCTTAAATCGTTGGTCGGTGCTATTTGATTAAAAGCTATTTTCATAAGCCAATCAGTTTAAGATTTTGACATCTTTGTTTAGTTTGCATGGTGATTAGTGCTTTCAAGGTAGTAAGATTTTGACACACATTACGCTTCATATTCTGGGTCACATCAGCAAAGCTACGCTCTGATTTGAGCTGGTAAAGTCATTTAGAAGACAAGGTAAACATTAATCAACTTTTTCTCAGGGTTTATATTGGATACAGGATTTTTTATTTATTTTTTGACATTATGTTCACTCATCACTCAACCGGAGGGGGATGGGAATTAGAAGAGTCTGGAATACGTAGGTAGAAAAATCTGGGAAATGTTGTTGTTTTTCTTCAGTGTGTCACTACACCCAAATATTTAAGAGATTTTTGTTTGTCATTTAAATGGTGGGTCTTTCTGAAGGTCGAGGGAGGTCGTCAAGAACAATGTCAGTTTTTTGTATTCATATTCAGTGTATATCCAGACATTAGATCACTATTATGAAGGTCAAAAATAATCTGCCTGCATCTGCGTTGCAGGCAATTTTATGTTCCATCCCATTGATTGTTTTATATTCTTTATTATTAGGTCATCTATTTGAAATGTGTTCAGCACTTTAAATACACTGAACAAAAATATAAACACAACACGTTTTTCTCCCTTTTTTCATGAGCTGTACTCAAAGATATGAAACTTTTTCTATACACAAAAGATCCATTTTTAATATTATAATCCATCCCACCTCACATGTGTGGCATAACAAGATGGTGCACAGGGGTTCCAGGTGTCCCAAAGTATAAATCTGCCATCTGTATCTGTATATTTAAAACTCTTTTAAATATAAAAGAGTTTTAAAAAGCTATTTAGCTTGAAACAAATATAGCTACTCCCCTCTTATGTTTGCCTTTGTGTAATTATTCATCCATCCATCCATCCATTTTCTACCGCTTGTTCCCTTTCGGGGTCGCGGGTGACTGGAGCCTATCCCAGTGACTTCGGGCCTTAGGCGGGGTACAGCCTGGACAGTGGCCAACTTGTCGCAGGGCCAACACAGAGACATAGACATTACAGACAGTTCACGCTCACATTCATTCACTAGGGCCAATTTAGAGTCACCAATTTTGCCTAACACATTAATTATTCATATTCTAACCAAATGTATGTTTTGGTAGTATTTTTGACCATTTGATTGGCTTTAATTTGCCATTAGCCAGGGCTGGACTGGATCGGGTCTGGATCGGCCCACACAGTGTTGCGATCACGGCTATCTAAATAGATAACTTGTAATATAAAAGTATTAAACTACCAGCTCATACTATCAATGAGCTCAGCTAAACATATTATTAGTTTATATTAAATTCAAATGTTACTGGGGGGATTTGGTCCAAAACAGGCCTGCTTTTCTTTTTGAGAGCATTTTAGATCGCAAACTTGCTATTATCTATGGTCTGTTGTAGAAAATGTTACACAGTGTATTGTTGCTAATGCTTTTAACAAGTATTTCATTTATTTGTCTGTTTATTTGTTTATAGGTTCAAACTATATTATTGATTATAATTACGATGACTTCAAATCTTAAATTAAATTATTTAAGTTTTAATACTACACAAAACATTATATAATATGATACGTTTCCCTCTTGTTTACTTACTTTTATGTTTTGTATTGCCTTGATTTTCTATTGTGAAGCACTTTGATTGATTGATTGATTGATTGATTGATTGATTGATTGATTGATTGACGTTAGTACCCTTAAAGTTTGGCCACTTTTTTTTGCACTGTATAGAAGTGAATGTCTTTCTTCAATGAGCTAAAAATATTCAGAACTGAAGTAAAATAAAAAGTGGTGTGAAAAATGGGCAGTTATGGCAGCAAGAGCTGAAACATTTCACTGTGCTGATAGTGAGCTTCAGCGTAGTGAGATACAGGAGCACATTTTCCACATTCTTCCTCTTCATCAAATGCCATCCATTTTCTAACACAGATTCCACTACTACTAAATCTGTATGGCGCTTTTGCAGAGTAGCCCTGATATCCTTAAATACTTTGATCAGGCAGGGGATAACGAGTTGTGGTTGAATGTCACAAGAGGTGAATACTTCCTGACCCGTGCATGCTTATTGGCATACATGCATCTGAATGTGCCTGTTAATTAACAGCATAAAGCGCAACATCAAATTCTGGAAACAGTATGGAATTCAAAATAATGAATGTCTTTTTTTTGGGGTCCACTCCACTGTGGCACCTGATTTTCGCTGCGGTCTCCCAAGGACATTGAAAAGTAGCGGTTGGTATTTCTGACCAAAGTCCATTATGAGGATAGTGCGCTCAATGCGCTGGAGAAGTGACATTTGCATACAAGTGACACACAGCATATAAAACCAAGGTTAACCCTTACTATGCCACATGTGTTTTTTTTGTAAATAATGGCCCAATGTGAATCTTAGAGAGTAGTAACTTACAATCATCATGTATACATTTGTAGGCTTGTTATATTGTGTTTGAAAAGTGTTTGTGTTGAAAAATAATAAATACTAAGAATAATATTAAGAATAAAAATAATCAATACATCTTTAATCCTTTCAAAGTACTGAAAACTTCCCAAAAACTAAAGCCAGGATATAATGGAGTACATGTTATGTGTGCCCAAAGAATAATAGAATAGATTAAAGTTTGTAGCATCAGATTACAAAAATTCTCATTTAGGTTGAAGCCCGAAAGCACAACACAATTGATGATTTTACAAACAGAGTTAGTTTTAGAAAATCAAAACCCTCCTTCTTGCCAAAACCTTGAAGAGCCACACAAGTTGTCTAAAGGTTGCCTTTAAACACGAAGCTGAAACCTTTGAATAAAGGGACAGCACCAATAACAGGCACATGTGTCGGCTCTACAAAACAGGAAAGGTCTGGACAGGAGGACACTGGACAAACTGCTCCCCATCAATGACAATTCTAATTGTTATGCTGGACAGTAATGCACCAAAATATAATAGTTTGAAAATAACATTTTAATTATTTCACCAATTGCCACAAATCCTACTTGTATTAGTGAACTAGTAAAACTGAGGCTGGAATGATTACGGTATTTGTTTACACAGCCTTAAAATTTCAATATTCATGTTTTTACTTTGCTGGTTTCATTAAAATGAACAGTATTCATAATGTTTATATCAGTACCAGGCAGTGGTAAATTTGTTGTTGATTTCTTCACAATATTCTTGTACAACAGCACAGTCCCAGAACACATGATAATGCTATTCCTTTTGCAAACACAAGATTTTTAGCCAGATTTTTAGTGCTCCTCGTAAATGATTATTTGTCATGGCACTACTCATGTCTGTGGGCTCAGCACCATTCTGTTGTTAAGACTTGTTAAGTCACAGCTCCAAAACCTCAAATGTTCCAACATGATTGTTTGGAGTAACGCTTACGATCCAGTTTACCACAGCCAAGCGACAGGTCCAAAATGTCAGAAAAAACAGACACCAATCTGGAGTTTGGGCCAACATTTTTCATTTCACCTCTACAACAACTGTAACGCTCAGTCCACCTCTGGTAAAGCTTTTGTGGCCAAACAATTGCCACAAAACACATGATGTGTGTTTTACTTGGGCACTCAAACAGCCCATATTTACGCATATATTGTTAGCAGTATTAGCAGCAGCAGCTAAGAGGTCTGAAGTACATTACTCTGTTGTTCAAAGCTTTCTCTATGTAGTATGCTGGACATGTATGTAAGTATGAGTCACACACCATATTTCTGATGTATGTGTGCAACATATAGCTGATGTTTGGATGTATGACGTGACAAGTTCATTAAAACAAAAGTTCACGACTGCTGAGAAGGTCGATTTAACCTCCTGCTGCAGGAATACACATCAAAGGGATTCATTTGGCACAGAAGGTAACTAGCTGCTTACACACATTCAAGATCCAACATTAAGAAAATAACTATTTTTTACAAAGCAATATCCATTCCTATTTTAACACTCGCTATGTAAAATGTCTCATTTAAATGTGCACTGTACACTGTTACTAACATTACTTTCAAAGAATTGTGAAATTGTTACTGCAATGAAATATTATCCAATGGAAGTGTTGTTGACTATGCTATTGTATTTCAAATGAAATTTGTTTTTAATTGCAATGGATCCGGGTGACTGCACTACTTTCAGCAAATGGATCCATTTAAATACATTTCAATTCAATTTATTTCTGTAACGCCCAAAATCACAAAAGCAGTTGCCTCGGATGGCGACAGTGAAAAACAGATTAAACAATCTGTTTTAAACAAATACAAATACACAAATAGATTGAAAGATAGATATAGGCCCAGAGCGATATATAGATAGATATAAGTCTAGACTAGGTTGTTTGTTTGTAAGTTTGTGAGATGTGAACTTTTGCCTCGAACAACGATGAGCCTTGTAACAGTTGGTCAACTACAACATACAGCGCTACAGGCACAACTTAGAGCTCATTCAAGAAAGGGCAAGAACAGCCTTTTGGGGCTGAAGAAACACACTGTCTAGAAACACACTGTCTATCCTTTCAGGCAGTTCAATATGTTTTGGTGACCAGCATCCGCTTGAGTTCTCTCTCTTCCTCTCTCTCTCCTCCCTCTCTCCCTCTTGGTCTTTTTTCCTCCAGAGCAAACACGCCAATGTCATCCTCAATTATTTCCCGCCATTATTGGCTCGAGCCTTCCAGAATGGAAAAGATCGAGACATTGTTCTTGCCATGGTTTCTTATTATAGTTTTTCATGGTAAAATTTTGCCACAACTCGGGCATTTTTGACCCCCTGAACATTGATGAATGTCACACATGGGACATAGACGCGATCGGCCCAAACTCCAATAAAATGAAGGCTGCGAGAACGCCCGTCGAAACAGTGCCGACTAGTTCAAAAAAGAAAAAACATGAAACTTTGGCCTAGGCACATGAAACTTGGGACAGTGATAGAGCTACCTTTGACCTCTGACCTTTGACGAGTAAAACACACCTGGCAGCATCGATCTATGATAAACAGGAAGTCAACCACGCAGCAGAAAACATGGACAGGCGGGAAGGCGGTCGCTCGGGAAGGCGAGAGCCATCATCGCCGCTCCGCGGCTTTAATTATTATTACTATTATAACACCTTGTTTTAAACATGTTGCATTTATTGAGTCATTTTTGACATTTTGAGTGAATGTATAATCCCCTTTATATTTACGGTAAAGGTTGTGTTGATTTTTGTTAATCCTTTCATAATACTGTCTCCTAGTATATAGAGTAAATATTGTGTTACTTCCCCCACTCCGTAATCCCTTTATGAGAGAGCTACAGCATAGCCTCGTCTTCATCTGATTCTCTCTCTCACTTTCACCCACAGCTTATTCCTCTTATTCCTACAGGACAAAACACATCACGCACTAACACATACAACAAACAGATAAGTATTCGTTATAATACTTCATTCTTAGCATTTCCCTCATCAAGAAGGCCCAGCAGAGGATGTACTTCCTGCGGCAGCTGAAGAAGGCAAAGCTGCCAGTGCAGATGATGGTACAGTTCTACACGGCCATCATCGAGTCCATCCTCACCTCCTCCATCACCGTGTGGTACGCTGGAGCCACAGCCAGGGACAAACAGAGACTACAGCGCATTGTGCCTCTGCTCAGAAGGTGATCAGCCGCAGACTTCCATCTCTGCAGGACCTGTACGTCTCCAGGGCTCTGGGACGAGCAGGTCGGCTCATAGCCGACCCTTCTCACCCTGGACACGGACTAGTTGAGCCACTCCCCTCAGGCAGGAGACCACTCCCCTCAGGCAGGAGGCCACTCCCCTCAGGCAGGAGACCACTCCCCTCAGGCAGGAGACCACTCCCCTCAGGAGTGGCAGGAGGCTACGGTCCATCCGGACCAGAACCTCCCGTCATAAGAACAATTTCTTTCCCTCTGCTGTTGGACTCATAAACACTTCCTAAGCACTTTGCACTCACTGCACTGTTCACTTTTATTGCACTACATACTTTAGTTTATGTAAATATCATGTCTATTTTTAACTTTACTTACCTATTTTTAATATCCGGTAGCTGTTCATTGTCCATTGTTTTTGTGTTCATTGTTCAGTGTTTGATTCCTATGTTCGTGAATCCTGTTCATTGACAAATGGCAATAAAGCTTATTCTGATTCTGATTCATATTTTGGAATAAAATGTCTGACAATATAGCTGATGCATTCATCGTTTTAAAAAATAATATCTATTCTATTATATAAGTTATATAAGCTATTATATAAGTTAGTAATGTATTAAGACAGAAAGCTTGATAGTGTATGATGGGGACACCTTTGCATCTTTTGAGTTCCTGTGAACTAAATGTAAAATTCCAAATAACCATCTGTTCCGTAACCTGCAAATCCGCCACCTATTTCAGAACCAGTTTCCCCACTACCCTAATCAACCACAAGAAGCAGGAATTGATCATTGATTAAATCTACATTGGAATGAAAAATATTGCAACCATCTCTTTTAAAGAAATATAGGAATGTGGTTTGACAACAGTAATCTCTGACAGCCCGTTGGAACAAATAAAGAAATGTGTACAAAGGTAATCAATCTGTGCCAGACATACAATTCAAAGTGCGATACAGGGCTCAACTTTCCAACAGCAAGCGGCTGACACCTGTCCAGGATGCACTCTCCAGCAGAACAGATATGGATAAGGATGGAGAGTGTGTGATGTAAAAAGAAAAAAACTAGCACACCTGTTGAAATATGAAACCCTTATATAAGTCTACTGACCCTACCATAAACCACACATATGAAGTCCACAGATCAGTTTGTTTGATGAGGGAGCTGTGAACTCAACTCTTCTTTGCAGTTGTCAAATTATTACCGTACATAAAGCCAATTTTGTGAAGGAGGAATGGAAAAGAGAATATTTTTTTTAATTTACTCTTTGAAAATGAACTCATTAACTTTTGGAAAAAAATCTAATATTAAGAGATTTAAAGCACAACTTGTAATGATACATTATTTTCAGTCAAACATAAACATAAAGTTTGACCAGTTCTGTGTGCGAGTCACTGTCATGTCTTTGCAGTTTATACAATTTCTGAACTATGTTGTACATTTTATTATCATTTTGTTACCACATAGCTGAGGTTCCAGGAAGCCATGAACCACACATATATTAAGTACGCATGTTATTGTTCATTTGAGGAGGGAGCTGTGATCTCAACGCTGAAACAGGAATAGACCAGAGAGAACACAGGAGATAAACAAAGTACAAAAGAAATGTCCCATTTAGTGAGTCAAGTGAGTCAAATTGGACCATTTTCAGATTAAGTCCAAATGTAATTTCTTTTTGTCCATTTCCTGTACGTCAATGGTAATGTTGGTCCAGTCCTTGGTTGTTGGCACAGTTTGTGTCATACCATTTTTTGTGCTGGTCTTTTCCCTGCTCCCTGTATACTCCAAATATATACATTTATTGTGTCCATAGCAGGAATTTTGAGGCCCAAATACATAGTTCTGAAATTGAGTGGGATGGCGATGTCAAAAACAATCTGCAGTGCCTTCATTTCAGTCTGATATTTTTGAGCAACACAACAGTCCCAGAACACATGATAACAGTGGGCCCCCGGTCATACTTTTTACACCTAACATTTTTCATTCATGTTAATAGTGAACAGTTTAGTACGGTGCTATGAAAAAAATGTGACAAAACTATTATTCTGCCTGACTCAATTTTTGTAAAAAAAAATTCTCTGCCTGTTTTCTAAGTTTCCAAGCTAAGAATGTTGAGAATTTGTATCCACTTTCATAATATCTTTGTTTGGTGAAGAGCATTTTTAAAAAATATTTCAGGTCATTACTTTCACCGCTTATCTTTTTATTTCCCTGTAACAATTGAGGGTTCTTGTTTTTAGCAGGTTACATTTTTTTTCTGCCTATGTTTCTTTTTGGCCATCAAAACTGCCAGAGTTGCATTCCAGAGAATGGGTTCACCAATGTCATTTTCCTCTACACAAGTATCAATGTCATTTAACATTTCTGCTTGTGCTTTTTTAAGTAAGGGTCAATGAGCAGGCGAGCATTTAATCTCGATGTTTTTCACTTCTGTTCCAAATCTAAAGTGATGTAAATAGGGGCATGATCACTATAAGATCTATACAACAAAAAATGTTGTTACCTATCTGAAAATAAAAAATGTAGTCTATTCTAGTGTAGATCTTATGTGGATTGGAAAATATGTAAATCGGCAGACATTAAGATTAATCCCTCTCCAAATGTTTATTAACCCTACGTTATGGATTCATTTGAGAATTGTATTGTTTAAAGAGTTACAAGGACTTGGACTTCTGGTTATTGTGACAAAACAGATGAGCTAATCCTAGAGAAGACAAACGAGAGATGAGTAAACAGGGAAAACACAAGACAGGTAATGCTATGGGATCAAAACAATCAAAGCTGACGGTCCACGGCTCCATTCGAAAACTGCCGCCTCTCAAGCTAACGAGGCTAACATAAACCTCCTAATGCTACAAGGAGGAGAGGAGATAACCATGCAGCAGTTGGCCCCCATGATGGGTGAAATGAAATGCAGCATGACATGGCGTCACTGAGAGCAGTGTCCTGCGCAGCCTGATTCAACCAATTTGAATGCGACATAAGGAGCTGAAAGCAGGGGGAGGAAACAGAGCACGCATCAATTAAGCTGAACAGGGTATTTCAGACAATACAGATTATCTGAACACACTGAGGGTCGGGGTGTTGACGCTGCGGGAAGTGGTGTGTCCAGTTCTTTGAGGGGAATAAAACATGGAGCGACATGGGAGTTTTTTTAGGGGGCCCTTCATTGGGAATGGACTTCCCTCCTCTGCGATCATGTACAAGATCAGACTTTGGGTATGGTGCATGTCAGCATGAACCCTTTTGTTTTCTATTTTATCTTTTCATCCGTTTCCAGTTTCTGTGGTTCTTGTGTTTGTATGTTCTGTTCAATCAGAGAGCTTAAAAACATCAATGGCATAATCAAAACAATCAACCCGATGGCATCAGAAGTGTAACAAGTAGCATCCTTTAACATAAACGGCATATTGAACCCAATCAAACAATCAGAAATGTAAAAAAAAATCATGAAAGAAAAAGAACCCATTTAAATGATAAAATCACCTGTATGAGGAATAGTAGTTTATTATAACCAAATGTAGTGCATTTTTTATGTTCCATGTCGTTTAAATTGGTTTATTTTAGGTTTATAATGTCTATTTTAATCTTTTCTCATCTTTGTTAGAAGACTGTGACTGTTGGGCTCAATATGCCATTAAGGAATTAAAGATTTTTCACCGATTTGAGAACTCAAGCGACTGTCACCCCTCTACCCTCCTGTTATTTGGATGTAGGACGCCTACCAACAAACCTTGTGCGGAAGCAACAGCTCCGCTGCTACACATGCGTTTGTTTATTAGCACGATTGATCGCATCGCGTCTCTGCAGATTTCCGTCTCTTCTGAGCCATCTCCACCACAGTCTTTCTCTGTACGAAGACTTTCTTCTCTGTACTGAAGAAACTTGTAGCCTAACATTACTTATTTAGTGCAGATGAACATATTTTCTCTTGTATTTTTTAGTTTTGATACAATCCACACACACACACACACACACACACACACACCAGGCAGCAGAACATGGGGGAGATAAACCAATGAGAGCTCCACGTGCAGCTGAGCTGCGGCAAAATCACAGTGCTTCAACCCATATGCTGTGCTGCTGTGTGTCTGCACTATCAACTCTATGGATCTAATGTAAATAAATACTATAAGAACTTGTTTAGCCCTTGTGCTACCCTCAATCGTAGTGGACGGGTTGAAAACGTTTTTTATTTTTTTACTATGTATTTTTCAAAACGTAAAACAAACACACACACACACACACACACAAACACAAACACACACACACAAACACTAACACACACACACACACACACACAAACACAAACACACACACACAAACACACACACACAAACACTAACACACACACACACACACACACAAACACACACACAAACACTAACACACACACACACACACACACAAACACAAACACACACACACACACACACACAAACACAAACACACACACACAAACACTAACACACACACACACACACACACAAACACAAACACACACACACACACACAAACACAAACACACACACAAACACTAACACACACACACACACACACACAAACACAAACACACACACACAAACACACACACACAAACACTAACACACACACACACACACACAAACACAAACACACACACAAACACTAACACACACACACACACACACACAAACACAAACACACACACACACACACACACACAAACACACAAACAACATTTCATGTTGAGGTGGACTACTACAGACGCTCTTGGGTCATCCAGACCCAAAGATAGCACAAGGGCTATAGAACACTATAGTTTTTGAGGCGGTGGTGCTGAAAGTGAAAATGCGTATTGGACCTTTATTCTCTTTAAATTATGAGTTTAATCTCATTAATTTATGAGATTATTCTTGTTAATTAACGACATTATTCTCATAATAGTTAAAGGAGCTTGTCTCTATAATTGTCATGGATGTTATTACTTTGCAAGGATACAATATGTTAAGGAACAGAAACTTGCCTGTCCAGACAGGCTTCTGTCGGCGCTGCGGAACTCTTCATGTACTCCACCACATGCTTTTATTCCACTTTTCCTTATTTATGTATGGTGTGTGTTAGATTGTGGACCTTACTCTGGAACATTAAAGGCAAAGCATTAACATCACCATGGAGACAAGCACCGGAAAAGTTACATAGTGCACCTTTACTTTCAACAGGGGTATTATATCATCTAATCTTGGTTCAAAATTCTGTTCCAGGAAATGTGTTTTCAATAGCCAGTTTAATTTGTTACTGCTCTGGGGCAGGCCATTGTTGAATATTGCAATTAACAGAGAGAAGTGACAGGATAAAGCGGTCCTCACTTGTTTTCCGGCCAGTGCTATAGTCAATATTTGGTACCTGGGGAATTTGGAACACCGCAGATTGCCAGCAGTCGAATGACAAATGCCAATTGCTTGGGGGTTAGGAAAGGTTTTCATCTAAATGGAAATAAACAACAGGACAACGTCACATTAAGCAGTAGGTTGTGTTCACGTGAGATCACAACATTCTATAATCCTATTGCTGTGTTTCCGTTGACATCACAACATTCTAAAATATACAGCTACAAGAAACGTTAGTGCACATTTACAGGGGACATCTATATGTTTTTAAAAGTAAGTGGTTTTGTCTCAAAGCTGATGCTAACATCCAATAAATGTAATCAATGATGTTTAAATAACACCACAATCTGAACTATTGTGAAAAGGGCCTTTAATTGTATGGCTTTAAGTTTTTTCAATAATTTCTTAAATAATGACATCACTCTCTGAAGCTGAACAAATATTTCACATTGGTTTATGCTGACAGAGAAGATGCTGAAAGTTATGAACCATAAATGTCAACAAATCTACAATCTAACGTTTAACAGGAAATTTCACCATAGAATTCTGTCATTTTAGTATGATAACTTTTTTATTTTAATATTTTTTACGTTTTAATTAAACTTATATATTTAATAAAGAAATTAACCCTTGCTCTTAACAAATATTTTGTGTCATCTAGCTGAAACATGTTTCCTTTCTCTCAATGATATACCAGTGCTCACCCTTTTATAGGTCCTCAACCTTAGAAGAAATAGAACCATGCTATATATGTTCCACACGTATTGTGTGGTGAAAATGAAAGTCAATGCCACAGGAAATGTACATCTGTGCATGTGTGAGGTGAAGCAACTTATAAATCAAGTGCTGCTGCTGCGTTCCCACAAGTGAGTGGCATTTCAAAAAAGCACCAGAAGCTCTTAGTTTGACGCTAGAATACTTTGAGTCACTTCATTCGCATGTCATGGTTGCGCGAGTAATTTACTCTATAACAGAGATCTCCAGCCCTGTTTTGAGTAACTCGAAGGGAAACGTATCTAGATTTAGCAGTCTACTTTGATTCGTCACTTTCTAAATGCATTACAAGCAATTTCCCTCCCAAATCCATTATTTGTCATTTAGCTTTCAATCAAACAATTGTGCTGCTGTCTCAAGCAAGTTTGGTAACGGCACCGTGACCTGCAGCCATCCATGTGCAGCAGCATGAGCGACCCAAAGAAGCCAAAAACTTTTTATTCATGAATGTCAACAATAAGTGCGTGTGTCTGATCTGTAGAGCCAGCTTGTTGTGCGTAAGTCTCCTTTTCCTGTTTTCTCTTTACCACTGGGAGCAAGCAGCGAGCAGTGAGCTTGGTTAGGTTTGGAATCAGACTCAGGAAAAATGTGCGGGCGGATCTAGGCCACTGGGGAAAATGACAGCCACATAGTATTTTTCAGCTTCAAAATGTCTGTTATTTGATGACAATCAGCCTCATATTCACAGAGAAAGATGCAAAAAAGTGAATAAACGGAAGTGCAAACTGACGCCAACACACTCACTGAGGCGCCTGCCACAAAGTAAAACTTGTTCTTGCAAAAGACAGTATAATTACACAACATAACATAAAAAATAATTTTAGCAGTCCTGAGAAAAAACATTTGCAGCCTGAGAGTTACCTGGAGTCTGTCAGTCCACAAGAAGGAAGGAGAGAAAAGAGGTAAGAGAAAAATAATGATATGAAAACGTAGCTCACAGAGGCACAAAGGTTGGAGACCCCTGCTCCAGGTGGAGTAACTGCGACTGCAGTACAAGAGCTGCGTCTGGATGATGTCCGCTTTCAGCTGTATTTCCCAAATATTTACCAATAGGGTTAAATTTACTCACTGCAAATAGTCAACTTTAGACTTGAATAGGTGTAGAGGCACCAACCTTTTTTACATGGCCTTGACAAATCAGAATTCTGTGGCCCTATAGTACTTATTAACAATTATTTTCAGTGTACTTAATGTGCAGATAGACCTAGTAGTAATGACTACTGCAGATACTGTATGTTTGCCATGTCAATATCATCAATATTTAATTTTATTTGTCACCCCAAAGACAATTTCATATTAAAATCAGGTCCACACATATTTAGGCTACATAGAAGTTGGCTTATAATGAAATAAATAGATAATAAACAATATAATCTGTCTTGGGAACCAACAATTATGAATTCAGATCGTGTTTTTAGAGATACCTTATCACTGGTGATTCCCCATTAATGATGGAAGTCTCAACTGTGAACAACAGGGTTCAAACGTGGTAACCATGGAACTGCCTTGCGGAGGAGTTAAGTTGTGAGGAGTTAAAATGGACACAATGAAGTTTGGAGAAATGGATGAGAAGAACATTGACATCCAGGCTGTGCTTCGGAGCTTTATGTGGGCTTCAAGGAGATCCAATCCTTTTCAACAGAGCATAAACATGGCCAGTACAGACGTGTGCTCCATTTACACCATGTGGGGAAAAGTTAATCAAAGACAGCAGTCTGAATCCTGCCCTATGTCACCACCAGAACACGGCCCCTGATTGGTTGAAGCAACACAAACAGAAAGTTCAGATTTTCCAACTCTGGGGAATTGTCCGCTTCATTCGCCAAGCGCTTGGTGACAATGCAGCATGAGAGGAAGAGTGGAGCCTGTCACTTCATTACGTCTGTGTCAGGCAGTGTCTCTGTCATTGTCTTCAACTTGCAGACCACTGACGCTACAGGTACGTTCCATCACAGAACAGCCAGCCAACTAATCTGCTGCTTGTTTGGCTCAATTTGAATTATGAATGAATGTAAATATACTGTATATTCTCTATGCTACGGATGGATGGAGGTCTTTAATCCACCAAGCACGTTCTTACCTACACAAAGCAAGGAAAGTTTGATTATAGAGCACAATCCGTATAACATAACAGAACAAGTGCATTACAATCTCAATATAAACACAAATAAATATAACAGTAAGTATACAATTTACTTTGAAGAGAAAAGTGCAGACAAAATCATTCCAGTCATATGCAAAGCTAAACAGAACCAATTTAGGCTGGATTTGAATGATGTCTTCAGAAAGACTGTTTTAGCAGGATAAAACTCAGAGCAGATTCCCCATGTTTAGTCCTGACTCTGGCCCAAGCAGGAGGCCGGCCCCTGAGGTCCTCAGAATCCGACATGGTTAATATGCCGTATATTTCAGATATGTAACATTTCAGAGACCTACATGGACCGAGGACTAAGACAGGGTCGCAGGTGCGTCTCTTTGTGCACTCAAACAGGATCATTTACAGCTGCCAAGAATGGCAATGAGTAGATATTTAATGATACTGCTTCAAAGCTCCCCCGGCCTCACCACGGCAATTGTTTCATTTTAAATTGTACCCACTTGCAAATAGCTCACAGTTGAAATTGGTATAGCATTAAATGTATGACGCAAATTTGAATATGGTCAGCTTGGAAATTTGACAAAAACATTAGATTATCTATAGGTATATTGATTTTGTGGCTAAAGCTGATCTGATCTAATGACAGCACAATTTACACAATAAATGTAAGTGATCCCGAACTAGATTTACATTATTATTATTACACAGTCTTAATCTCTCACTCAATGATGAGATGGTCAACAATCTTTCTAGTTCAACAACATCACAAAGCTTTTAAAGGTCACACTTAAAACTCCAAACAAAAGATACCACGCAATGGCATGAGTGAATGGTAACATTTTGTAGTTATGGTCTACCTTCTAAGACTCTCAAAATGCTTTACATCAAGGAACCACTCACATGCAGATCGCACCACCAGCCTGCGGGTGAGTGGATCTGATCGCTCTGCCAATGATATCCATGTCGTGAGCAGGAATTGAACCACCCACCATTGGATCAGAGGACGAGCACTGTGATACTGTCGCAGCCAGGCAAGCATGACAACTCATCAATCCGTATTCTTTTTACAATTCCAGGCACGTTTTTCATGTGCTTGTATCAGAGCTGTTTGGGATTCAGATGTGTTTTTCTTCCCTCAGAGAGTTGCTCGTGCCCTTTTGTTTGCATGAGCTTTTGAACCGTCACTTACCACAGAGCAGACTTTGCAGTGGAGATAATTCCACCAAAGCCAACAGGGGTTTTCTTCTACCCTTCTGTTGTTGGTAACACTTTGATTTAATTAAGAATGTGCTCAAGCAGAGTATGGGACAAACTATACTTGCACGGTAGAACATTTCAGCATGAAGATTTGACAAGGCCGTAAAAACACAAAGCAAACAGCAAGAAACCTAAACCGGTAGTACAGTGTTTTGTCGTGGCAACAGAGGTTAGAAGTACAGAGCAGCATGAAGGGAAGGTTTGAGTGCTTTTCATGCTTTTCATTTTGAGTTTAGATCAGTGTGAAAAACCTCAAATAGAAGACATGAAATAATTAAAAATGAATGAATTAAAAGGTTATCGTCATGTTTCAGTGTGTTAAGAAGTCTGCCATTTACGGAATAAAGTTACTGACATTGCTCATCCTGTCCGAATCCAAACAGAAAATCTCAGATATAAAGACGTCCCCAGGTAAAACTAATCGCATTTGAATAGGGCTTTAAGGATATTGTTGAATAATAAATTGAAGTGAGACCAATCAGATTTGGTCAGTAGTGGCCGGATCACCCCTCCCCCAAATAACTATCTCTTGTACCAAGTTGTTATTCCACTGGAGCTGTGCAAAGAAACAAGGCTGAGGCTGAATATCACTATGTAATCCGCTGGCTTGTGCTTGCTTTCATTGGCATATTCTACTGCAGACATTTGTTCAAGAGAAAAACAGAAAGGAATAAATGGTATTTGAATTCCAATTGGATCAGCAGAATTGTAGTTTCTTCAGGATCAATTATTAAAACAACGGGATTTTAAAAAAAAGTTTGAAGATAGATTAAAGATTAAACAAAGAAACTCTCCAGGATGAATCAAGGACCAGTTCCCACAGTTCCATTCACACGGAACATCTACGTGGCTTCATAAGGTTTGTCCCCAAACAGAGTGATTCATATGCAAGGAAAAAGAAACAGTTGTCTATGCGGGTATAAATTGTGGCGAAAAATATATAAGTCGAGTGTTCCCACAGACAAGTGATTCATATGGTAGCACAGTGAGTGGGGGTGTCTTAGAGGCGGGAATTTTGCCCAAAAAATGTGCAATTTTTGCCATTCATATTTTCTTTCTCTTTCTGAGCACCGCTTTCTTGTCCAAGACTAAGTCTTATCTGGAGCAGCTGAATGTAAACAAATCTATGGCAAAGGAATAAAGGATGTTGCCATCACACTGAATGTGTTCAGATGTGTGTACAAAGATGTTCCCCATGCATAAGCATGCTGCAGGCGCGTTTTGTCTGGTTTTGTTACGGTTATTTTGAACAATACTAATGCAAGCCTATTTAAACCCGCCCCCTATCAATAGTGTTTACATTAGTACATGATTATTTAGTCATTACAAGCAGCATATACAAGTTAGAAATTACAAATCAGTTCAGCTTACAATGACCAATAGATACAATATTATTTTCAACACAATTTCTGGTTATTATTTATTTTCAAAAACCCTCCTCAACCCTGAACCTCAATTACTCCACATCTTCACCCCGCAAACCCACAAACAGAAACATCTCCTTGTGGTTCTCAAAGTCTGTGTTTTACCTTTCAATTTATAGCCCTCCTCTTGCTGACAGAAACACTAGTAAGTAGAAGATTATTTTCTATTTTAAGATTAGTATTAGGGTATGATAATTAATGAAATCATCAATATTCCATCTATCCATTTTCAGACATCACTCTCACAAACACACTCTCATTCATACACATACTTGGACACTGGAGGCAATGTGGGTGAAGTGTCTTGCCCAAGGACACAACGACAGCATACACAACTGCCCCCCTGTGTCACCTGGCATTACAGTGGTCTCCCACCCAAGTACTGACCAGGTCCAGGACCAGGCTGAGCTTCTGACCAGATGACATG
This sequence comes from Eucyclogobius newberryi, assembly GCF_026437365.1. Lineage (NCBI taxonomy): Eukaryota > Metazoa > Chordata > Actinopteri > Gobiiformes > Gobiidae > Eucyclogobius > Eucyclogobius newberryi. Next base: position 20,912,126 of record NW_027316278.1, read on the forward strand.
GGTGTCGACACTAATACTCTTGAGTCCAAATATACTGATCATGATATCTAATAATCCACTGAACTAGTGGTCCCCACACTTTCCCCCCCAAGGACCAGTACTTAAGAAAATGCATACAAACAATCAAGACAATGGTCTTATTACTCATTAATGTGCACTTTAATTTCAGAGTAAAACATGATTGCTATGGGATTCCAGACTAGAATCAATGACTATAATGAATGAATGCCATGTTAACTAACTTTAACATGTCATTGTACCATATGTAACCCAAAGAGTGTACACACCCTTGTAATAAAACTATTTCACATGAGCCAGTCTGGTAACTTTTATATAGACGAACATGAAAGAAAATACCAATTGCAATGTATAATCTAACTGAGCAATCACAAAACCAAAATTAGTAATAAAATAAGCTTGTTGATCACAAACAAACCAAGCTGGACTGTACATGTAGTAACCCAAAGTGCTTGTACTGTGTAAAATACAAATGTGGTGTAGTGGATCTTTAATTGATACTGTATTCAGATAGTAAATGTCTAGGATAAATGAGACTGAAGGGTGCTGCTGAGACCTTAAGAGCCTTTAAGGTCTAAAGAGTCTTGTTGTCACGGTCACACCCCTTCTGTGTTTGTTCCCTCCCCTCCGGGCGTGGCAACCTGTGGCCTCCAGATCTCCTCACACCTGGCGGCAATCAGCAGTATAAGAGCCTAAGCTCCACAGCGAGTCCTGGCCAGTTTGTTTGACTCCAGTTAGCTTGACATTTTTGTCTAATTAACTTTTTTACAGAGCCAGCCGTTAGCCTGCTTGCCAACAACTTGCTAGTGATGGCAAGCAAGTACGTCAAGGCGTGCGTTATACATTTCCAATACTGTGTTGACACAGTATTGACACTGTGTTAGTGCACTCTAGAGCGCCATCTGGTGGTCTAAAAAGGTAGGCCCACTGCTTCTTAAGGAGCAACAAATAAGAGAAAACTCGATGAGAAGGTCGCTCAATCATAGTCATTAAGCAAATAAAGTAGGCTTTAATATTAATTCAATTCAATTTATTTTTGTAACAGTTCAGTTACAAAAACAGTAGTTGCCTCAGGGGACGACAGAGTATAAGTGTGTATAAGAAGTGACTCGAAATGATTAAAAATAATAATAGGAAAATAGGGCTTGCAGGGGTTATTTTTGTGAAAGACCAAAATTATTCCCCACTGAGGAACCAGCAAATATCACCAATGAACCACAAAACAAACAGAAAATACCAGACTTGATTCTTGCGCTGCAGCTTCAGAGGCGTTTCTGACACAAGCAACACCAAACGATACTGTAGATGTGTTTGTCACATGACTTAAAGTGACACACAGACTGAACGCTTGTTTATGCGTCCCCGTCAAATCCATGCAGACGTCCCCGTCACGCACAACGGCTGATTATAAAGGTTGTGGCTCTTGTCGTGTATGTGCGGCAAGCTTTCTGTCTGGCTGCTGTGTGTGTCGGGGAGGTCTGCATCTAGATACTAGACACTGCCTGAGACAGGCGTCACTTTCAGTGCTCGACATGTGTCGACGCCTCGATTCGTTTGGCCCTTCACTACAACACTGTTACTTACCAGCTCATCTAAGTCAGTCCTGGTCTCCAGCCTTTACCAATTGACCTTAAATCCACTTGAATTGTTGAATGTCTGCTTTTTTTGTCCTCTACTAATTGTGACACTTGCAGAAATCTGAGTCACGCCTCCTCCTCTCCTCCAGTTCACCATGTAAGGACAATACAAAGTGAGTTATGAGAATGTGATTTACCTAAACACGAGTCGATAATTAGCCGGTTTGATTGACACACAAGACCAAGAGGGAGGGGCAGAGAGTCGCTGCTGGCGGGCGGGTGTGGACGGGGTATGTGTGGGCAGAGGAAGACTGGTCTGTGCCTATGAACGCAGGGTCTCCAGCTTCTGCTAAAATAAAACAAAATGAGCCAGCACCTCCATGTGTTTTCATTGTTTTTGAAATGACAAACATTAACATGAATACAAAACTTCCTCCTAATTCCCCTCAAAAGCAGTAAGTGATTAAATGAGTTATAGTAAAGAGATCCAAATATCGGTACATACGGTACTTTTAGACCCCATTTTGTATGTATGCACCATTTAAGGGGATAAAGGTCCCTGAATGAGACCTTTATCCCCTTAAACCCAGTCACCATGATCAGCATTTATTTACACCTGAAAAAAAGATAGGTATATAGCATCTATCTATGCATTGCACCACAGTAAGCCAACAGCCCCAAACTCAGGCAGGCTCACCTTCAGTGAGCTTGCAATCAGTGATGGGGGTGGCTGCACAACTGACATGTAAAGGAGGGTACCACAGTTACAGGTCGTATGATCCCTCCTTCACTGGAACTCCTCCAGGTTTCTACGCTTTTTTCCCAAAGAGGTTTTTTTTGTAGTTTTTCCTGGCCGAGAAGGAGAGTCTAAGGACAGAGGACCCTGGGACATCGTCCCTCGCCACCACAGACATTGTCTGACTTCATCGCCACCACAGACATTGTCTGACTCCATCGCCACCACAGACATTGTTGATTCATTTCTCCCTGTGGCCCTCAGAGGCAACTGTTGTTGTGATTTTGGGCCTTACAAAAATAAATTGATTTGATTTGATTTGATATAAGGATGTCAGGGTTACCAGCATGTCTATTTTTATAAATGGAGCTCATTGAGAGAAAAAGGAAGGTGGACACCACATGCCTCGCGTGTCCCTCCTATTCGCAGAGGATGTTGACCTTTTTAACACTTCCAGCTGAGAAGTGAACTATGTGCATTAGTTAAATTTAGACCCAAACCATTGAAGGGGATTCTTACTGTATTCATGTTATTCATGTCCTCTTAGACAATGAGAGTGACATTCAAAGATTTCAAATATGACAAACTGCATAAGTGTGGGTATGTTTGTTGGTTGGTTGTTTGTATCATATTTTAAAGGCGCAATGGATGATTTTTCGGCGATTTGAGAACGCAGGCGGAAGTGCGCATGCGCACTCCCCCGTGCGGACTGATACAACACACACGTGCGTTTGTTAATTAGCGCAACGGATCGCATCGCATCTCTCGTCTCCCGTAGATTTCTGTCCACTTCTGCGTCAGCTCGAACTGTCTTTCTCCGTCTTCATTTTGCCCCGTACACTGAGGGAACTATATTATGATAGATCCATGCGCTTAGGCACGCGGAAACGTGGGGACGAGCCTGACGCGGCTGCAGGTGAGCGATAGGTGCGTTTTATGATTGATACGTGGCAGGACAAATGATTTATCCACGCCACGAGGAAATATGATAAAAAATTGCTGAAAAATCGTCCATTCCACCTTTAAGAATAATTTGGGGCACCAGCCATTAATTTAAGGATTTAACCATTTTATAATCAAATATCTAAATTAATTAATATATAAAAAAAATATTTTGCTTGTTAATCTGAAGGTTTGTGAGAACGTAACCATGACATTGACCCATTTTCTGGAACTGAATGAACACTTTACCAAATGTGGTTTATGAAGATTTATTGACCAAATAATGAAACCGATAAATATAAATTTGTAATATGCAAATGAGTCGATAACAGATGGAGATTCTAGACATGATTGTTCTAGATCTATCTCGTTAATGAGGAGATGGACCTGTGTGAGTCCGAGAGCCTGCGTGTTGCCTCCAGGGTTCACTCAGGGGTCACACTGCAGCTTGGTCCACACGCTGGGCAGGGCACAGTCAGGACAGTGTCAGGCTGAAGAGACACCGGATCAGGTCCAGTGATCTGTATTCTCCTAAGTCATTCCTCAGATAAAAAGGGCTGTTGCACTTATTCACCGATGAGGCTGTCTGAAGAGACTGTCCTGGATCCAAGTTTTGTTGTAGACTTTAAAAAGTTGCAAAAAGGTCCTTGGCTTGAGTTTGAATGATGCAGTTTAATCATGGCTAAAATGGGCACATCATTCTTATTTATGGGAGAGAAAAGTGAACTGTCTCTCCGGAATGTTCTGTGTTCCGTAGGTTAGCTTAGCATTGCTAAGCCAGAGATGTGCCCTCATCTCGTCTTCTCTCCTCTCTCTGACTGACCCCTGTGGGGGTTGGATTTTGGTGCCATTGTTCAACCAATCAGCATGCATGCTGAGTCAGAGCTGATCAGAGAAAAAGATCGGGAATAATGCAGCCATTGTTTAGCATTAACATTAGGCCACATAGTTACAAAAGTAATATTGTTCACAAGACAAGCTATAAAACACACAAAAATCTTGTGGGCAGAGTTTGCAATGGTATAGCGTATAAAGCATAGTCTTTTTAGCTTTTGTCTCTGGAGAGACAAAAATCCAAAAGTAGTCGCTTGATGGAAAAAGTTTTCCAACGTTCAAAGCGTGAAGTTTCTCTTTCTGCAGGGACGGCATAAATCTCCAGCACCATAGTTCATCCTTACTCCTTACTTAAACCGGGCCCTTCTCCCTTGCCCTCTGCACTACATACCACAGTACACCATTGGAAGGATATAGTGCAAAGGATAAGGGCCTATTTGGGAAAGGGACAAATCTTTCTGAATTTGGCAGAATGTAATCTCTATCCTTTGATATGAGCGAACAAAAAGACTCTAATCACAACCAAAATCAAAGCAGAGGTCAATATATGAGACCAGCTGACCTCTGAAAGGCAATAGATAAATATTTTCTATTCTATGTTCTTTTCTAACATTTTCTTTGGTTTTGTATAAATACAAAACCAAAGAAAATGTATTATTTACCGTGTAATAACATTTTTTGTTGAGTCCAAAATTACAACAGACGTGGCTTCGCAGGAATGATGATGATGATGATGATGATGGTTATTATTCATTCATTATTATTACTATTATTATTAGAAAAAATTCTAATGAAAATCTGGCTGTATTTCTAACTAAAGAGCTAGTTTGTGTAATGAAGTGAGCTGTGAAGTGAGACTAGCAGGTCCATTTTGCCCCAACATTATGAATGGCAGTTTAGCTCAGCAAGATAAGCATTTGCCTTCTGCGCGTTAGGGGTTTGAAATCAGCTCCTGCTAGTTTGTTGTTTTGTTTTGCGTGCAAATGTTACCCACTAAATAGTCCTTAAAAGTTACCTAACGCTACTTTAGGACAGAACTTTAAATTTCCTTGTTTCTGGCATACCAAAAATGGAGTCAGACGTCAACACTGGCACCAAGTTATTGGCCGAAACTTTATTTGCAGCTGGTTTTCAATTTTCCTTATGTCTCTCGTAGACATATTCAAGATTTATCACATAAATAAAAGCTGTGGAATGTATCCAAAAGCCAGAGGGCACCGCCTCTTCATAACAAGTGGAAGTGTAGATGAACTTGTTGATTACCGAGAGGAGAAAGCACATTGGTTTTATGGACAAAAAATAGGGCAAGAAGAGGGCAGAGGAGCAAAAAGGGCATGTACCCAGCTAGCTGAGCAGCTGAATTTATGAAATGTTGCAGTACTGGTGGGAAAGATACAAGAATCTGAATATGTTCATTGTCCATGTTTCATTGCAGTGTTGGCCATCAAACATTCAATCAAAATGTGCCATATCATAGTGATCATGATTTAAAAGCCCTCTAGCCATTACCAAATTGACTCGCAAACTCAGCGTAGATGGAATGTGTAAATTGGTTTGATCATATAGTGTCCAGTTTGCGTTATGTTAATTTCTGTACCTGTTTGCTGATGATCCACAGAGGCCTCATTGTCCTGTAGCAGAGCTGACCTTCGATAAACCACATGCACCCTTCCATGGTCCTCCAGCTCCTGAGCCCCTCTCTCTAATGGCTCTATGAAGTACTCATCTGAATCTGTGCGGATCATCCCAGCCTGAAACACAGGAGTAAAGGGTCAGAAAGGACAAACAAGTACAAACTGCTGCTTTATCACAGGCCGTTTTGGGTGTGATTTTGTCATTTTGAGTTACTGCAATATGTTTATTTTTTTTGTGTAATCCATTACTGAGAAAATACTTGAAATGATCTTACATTTACTGACAAAATACTGTTGCCAGGTAGCCACGGCTTGTAGCTGCGTTGTGGAGATGTTTCCAATCATATTATTGGTGGTAAGCCATTTGAGCCAGTTTAACAGACTCATTTGTTGTTCACCTAGATTTTAATTTCTTTACTGAAACATAAACGCCCATATTGGATTAAATCATACAATATCCAATATCAGCTCAATCAATTAAATTAAATTGGCATGTCATATGAAGGAAAAGGGAATATGAAAAAAGCAGCATCATAAGCATTTTCGTTGTTACATAACTGCATTATGTTTTTGATTGAAAGTAATCACTACACAAGTCAGACACACAGTTTCCTTTTTTTGTATGAAAGTAACAAATATATATAGTCCTTATGCCTTCAATGCAGCTGGGACAATCTTTCGGGCATATCCATATTGCAACAAATCAATACATTTCTGCAAAGAATCTTGCCTATGGTATGTTCTTATTGCAATTACATGCTTATTTCCCAACAAGTCACAGGACGTAATTGCCCATTGCTACACAATGTTAACAATACATTGACACTAAATTGTTTTCTGAAGGCTTCCTGCACCTCACAGATTGTGTGCAATCACTAGATAGTCATGTCTACTTTGGAACGGATAAAAGACCAGGTAACTCTCTAAATGTGGCTCTCATTTCAGACAAATGATGGACCAAGACCTGGTGGCATGTTCAAGGCAGACAAAATGGCATATCAAGCACCACAATATTGGATTATGTACTGCAGCTAACATTTAACTTTAACCCAGGCCAGGGTCTTTTCTGTAATTGTTATGCACCTTTTCTGCCAGGGTTCAAGCGGCACCAAAGGCCCTTTAATTATGAATGTAAAGTTATATACAGTAGCTTGCAAAAGTATTCGTACCACATTTAGTCACGTCATGACCACAACCTTAAATAAATTGTATCAGCATTTTTTGTGAAAGAGTAACACAAAGTGGCACACAATTGTGAAGTGGGAAGAAAATTGCACACAATTTACAGGTCAACAATAAAAAAAACTGAAAAGCGCAGCGTACAAAAGTCTTCAGCCTCTTTTGAGTGCAACCCATCGCTGTCAGTAGTTACCTGATGATTGCTGAAGGATTGAATGTAGATTTAATGATTAAACATGATTAAATGAGTTCACTTGTGTGTAATCTAATCTCAGTATACAGTAAATGCAGATGTTCTGTGAAGTCCTGTTCTGTGAATGTTGGGGAGCAACCAGCATTATGTAGTCCAAGGAACACACCAGACAGGTCAGAGGTGAAGTGGTGGAGAAGTCTCAAGCAGAGTTGGGATAGAAATAGACTGCACTGTTCTGCCGACAATTGCCTTTAAAATCTCTGTTTCACCCGCAAAACAATACAAGACGAAGAGCAAAACATTGTGAGGGATGAGGAAACACGCCAAAAACAAGAAAGGTAAGCTAAAGAATCTAAGCTGTCGGACTGTAACCATGGCAAAGAACAGACCCTCTCACAAGCTAATGATGCTAATGCTAAGATAACTCCTGAAGAGACACACAAAAACTGGAGTTGCGGCTCCCCCTTTTCGGTTCCGCCTACTTTTTCCTCTTTTATTCCACAGATCAGCACTTCCGTTGTAATCACACTTCCTGTCCAGCGGAAACTGTTGGTTTAAATGTAGAATGAGGGAAAAGTCTTGCTGCTGAAACATGCTTTAAATTAGATTCATCTGTGTGAAATGTCCAATGTTCATGAGACAACAATGCACCGATTCCCTGGGTGGCCAAAAAACGTCTTTCTAATCTGTGTATAAGACATTTCTCTCGAGGTCGGCTGCTCTATGTTAACTAATAGAACCAGAAGAAGGATTACACCGTTTGGCGGCGCCCAGCCGGGCTTCCGGAATAAGGCACATAGAGCGAGCACATAGCCTTGGACGCAAAAGATGAGAAGCTGATAATCCACAAGGCCTGATAATGAGGCTTCCTAACCACCATGTGAAGGAGAGCGTCATGAAGCCTGTCAAAGTTAAAGGAGACCGCCATGACAAAGGCAAGAGGGTGTTCTTCACACGGAACTGAACAGCAGCCATAGATGGCTCCACCAACATGGGGCCTGTGAGTTCAAGGATCACATTATGAGACATTTCTGTTTGTTGGTTTCTTTTAGAAAGTTATGATTTTAGCGCAATCGATTTTTGACATCTGACTTTACTACATCTTATAAAGCATAACTGTGTTATGAAGCTGCTAAACAGAAAGATATCCCTCATCCTTTAAATACGTATCTTTCTTTTTGCTTATTTTAGGTCGTAAT